>NW_027478563.1:0-332587 GCF_051014685.1 Ptiloglossa arizonensis
CCTGTTGCGTGTGAAAGTAGAAACTCGCCCGATTACAACGGTATGTGTATTTTTTCCCTAGTCCATTCTGGTTAAGCGTTTGGAGCAGCAGAATTGTGAAAATTTTTTTGCCTTCTGTACCATTTCTTGGCTTCAAACTCCCATATCTCGCGAACCGATTGACCTAACCCAAAAATTCCTATTGCATCTGAAAGTAGAAACTCGCCCGATTACAACGGTATGTGTATTTTTTCCCTACGCCATTCTGGTTAAGCGTTTGGAGCAGCAGAATTGCGAAAAATTTTTTGCCTTCTCAACCATTTCTTGGCTTCAAACTCCCATATCTCGCGAACGGATTGAACTAACCCAAAAATTCCTATTGCATCTGAAAGTAGATACTCGCCCGATTACAACGGTATTTGTATTTTTTCCCTAGGCCATTCTGGTTAAGCGTATGGAGCAGCATAATTGTGAAAAATTTTTTGCCTTCTCTACCATTTCTTGGCTTCAAACTCCCATATCTCGCGAACGGATTGACCTAACCCAAAAATTCCTATTGCATCTGAAAGTAGAAACTCGCCCGATTACAACGGTATGTGTATTTTTTCCCTAGGTCATTCTGGTTAAGCGTTTGGATCAACAGAATTGTGAAAAATTTTTTGCCTTCTCTACCATTTCTTGGCTTCAAACTCCCATATCTCGCGAACGGATTGACCTAACCCAAAGATTCCTATTGCATCTGAAAGTAGAAACTCGCCCGATTACAACGGTATGTGTATTTTTTCCCTAGGCCATTCTGGTTAAGCGTTTGGAGCAGCAGAATTGCGAAAAATTTTTTGCCTTCTCAACCATTTCTTGGCTTCAAACTCCCATATCTCGCGAACGGATTGACCTAACCCAAAAATTCCTATTGCATCTGAAAGTAGAAACTCGCCCGATTACAACGGTATGTGTATTTTTTCCCTAGGTCATTCTGGTTAAGCGTTTGGATCAGCAGAATTGTGAAAAATTTTTTGCCTTCTCTACCATTTCTTGGCTTCAAACTCCCATATCTCGCGAACGGATTGACCTAACCCAAAGATTCCTATTGCATCTGAAAGTAGAAACTCGCCCGATTACAACGGTATGTGTATTTTTTCCCTAGGCCATTCTGGTTAAGCGTTTGGAGCAGCAGAATTGCGAAAAATTTTTTGCCTTCTCAACCATTTCTTGGCTTCAAACTCCCATATCTCGCGAACGGATTGACATAACCCAAAAATTCCTATTGCACCTGAAAGTAGAAACTCGCCCGATTAGAGCGGTATGTGTATTTTTTCCCTAGGCCATTCTGGTTAAGCGTTTGGAGCAGCAGAAGTGCGAAAAATTTGTTGTCTTCTCAACCATTTCTTAGCTTCAAACTCCCATATCTCGCGAACGGATTGATCAAACCCAGAAGTTCCTGCTGCGTCTGAAAGTAGAAACTCGCCCGATTACAACGGTATGTGTATTTTTTCCCTAGGCCATTCTGGTTAAGCGTTTGGCGCAGCAGAATAGCTAAAAATTTTTTGCCTTCTCAACCATTTCTTAGCTTCAAACTCCCATATCTCGCGAACGGATTGACCTAACCCAAAAATTCCTATTGTATCTGAAAGTAGAAACTCGCCCGATTACAACGGTATGTGTATTTTTTCCCTAGGCCGTTCTGGTTAAGCGTTTGGAGCAGCAGAATTGCGAAAAGTTTTTTGCCTTCTCAACCATTTCTTATCTTCAAACTCCCATATCTCGCGAACGGATTGACCTAACCCAAAAATTCCTATTGCATCTGAAAGTTGAAACTCGCCCGACTACAGCGGTACGTGTATTTTTCCCTTAGGCCATTCTGGTTAAGCGATTGGCGCAGCAGATGTGCGAAAAATTTATTGTCTTCTCAACCATTTCTTGGCTTCAAACTCCCATATCTCGCGAACGGATTGACATAACCCAAAAATTCCTATTGCACCTGAAAGTAGAAACTCGCCCGATTAGAGCGGTATGTGTATTTTTTCCCTAGGGCATTCTGGTTAAGCGTTTGGATCAGCAGAATTGCGAAAAATTGTATGCCTTCTCAACCATTTCTTGGCTTCAAACTCCCATATCTCGCGAACGGATAGACCTAACCCAAAAATTCCTGTTGCGTGTGAAAGTAGAAACTCGCCCGATTACTACGGTATGTGTATTTTTTCCCTAGGCCATTCTGGTTAAGCGTTTGGAGCAGCAGAATTACGAAAAATTTTTTTGCCTTCTCAACCATTTCTTGTCTTCAAACTCTCATATCTCGCGAATGGATTGACATAACCCAAAAATTCCTATTGCATCTGAAAGTAGAAACTCGCCCGATTACAACGGTACGTGTATTTTTCCCTTAGGCCATTCTGGTTAAGCGATTGGCGCAGCAGATATGCGAAAAATTTATTGTCTTCTCAACCATTTCTTAGCTTCAAACTCCCATATCTCGCGAACGGATTAACGTAACTCAAAAATTCCAGATGCATCTGAGAGTAGAAACTCGCCCGATTACAACGGTATGTGTATTTTTTCCCTAGGCCATTCTGGTTAAGCGTTTGGAGCAGCAGAAGTGCGAAAAATTTGTTGTCTTCTCAACCATTTCTTAGTTTCAAACTCCCATATCTCGCGAACGGATTGATCAAACCCAGAAGTTCCTGCTGCGTCTGAAAGTAGAAACTCGCCCGATTACAACGGTATGTGTATTTTTTCCCTAGGCCATTCTGGTTAAGCGTTTGGCGCAGCAGAATAGCTAAAAATTTTTTGCCTTCTCAACCATTTCTTAGCTTCAAACTCCCATATCTCGCGAACGGATTGACCTAACCCAAAAATTCCTATTGTATCTGAAAGTAGAAACTCGCCCGATTACAGCGGTATGTGTATTTTTTCCCTAGGGCATTCTGGTTAAGCGTTTGGATCAGCAGAATTGCGAAAAATTGTATGCCTTCTCAACCATTTCTTGGCTTCAAACTCCCATATCTCGCGAACGGATAGACCTAACCCAAAAATTCCTGTTGCGTGTGAAAGTAGAAACTCGCCCGATTACTACGGTATGTGTATTTTTTCCCTAGGCCATTCTGGTTAAGCGATTGGCGCAGCAGATGTGCGAAAAATTTATTGTCTTCTCAACCATTTCTTAGCTTCAAACTCCCATATCTCGCGAACGGATTAACGTAACTCAAAAATTCCAGATGCATCTGAGAGTAGAAACTCGCCCGATTACAACGGTATGTGTATTTTTTCCCTAGGCCATTCTGGTTAAGCGTTTGGAGCAGCAGAATTGCGAAAAATTTTTTGCCTTCTCAACCATTTCTTGTCTTCAAACTCCCATATCTCGCGAACGGATTGACCTAACCCAAAAATTCCTATTGCATCTGAAAGTAGAAACTAGCCCGATTACAGCGGTATTTGTATTTTTTCCCTAGGCCATTCTGATTAAGCGTTTGGAGCAGCAGAAGTGCGAAAAATTTGTTTTCTTCTCAACCACTTCTTAGCTTCAAACTCCCATATCTCGCGAACGGATTGACGTGACCCAAAATATCCTATTGCATCTGAAATTAGAAACTCGCCCGATTACAACGTTACGTGTATTTTTTCCCTAGGCCATTCTGGTTAAGCGTTTGGAGCAGCAGAATTGCGAAAAATTTGTTGTCTTCTCAACCATTTCTTAGTTTCAAACTCCCATATCTCGCGAACGGATTGATCAAACCCAGAAGTTCCTGCTGCGTCTGAAAGTAGAAACTCGCCCGATTACAACGGTATGTGTATTTTTTCCCTAGGCCGTTCTGGTTAAGCGTTTGGAGCAGCAGAATTGCGAAAAGTTTTTTGCCTTCTCAACCATTTCTTATCTTCAAACTCCCATATCTCGCGAACGGATTGACCTAACCCAAAAATTCCTATTGCATCTGAAAGTTGAAACTCGCCCGACTACAGCGGTATGTGTATTTTTTCCCTAGGGCATTCTGGTTAAGCGTTTGGATCAGCAGAATTGCGAAAAATTGTATGCCTTCTCAACCATTTCTTGGCTTCAAACTCCCATATCTCGCGAACGGATAGACCTAACCCAAAAATTCCTGTTGCCTGTGAAAGTAGAAACTCGCCCGATTACTACGGTATGTGTATTTTTTCCCTAGGCCATTCTGGTTAAGCGTTTGGAGCAGCAGAATTACGAAAAATTTTTTTGCCTTCTCAACCATTTCTTGTCTTCAAACTCTCATATCTCGCGAATGGATTGACATAACCCAAAAATTCCTATTGCATCTGAAAGTAGAAACTCGCCCGATTACAACGGTAGGTGTATTTTTCCCTTAGGCCATTCTGGTTAAGCGATTGGAGCAGCAGATGTGCGAAAAATTTATTGTCTTCTCAACCATTTCTTAGCTTCAAACTCCCATATCTCGCGAACGGATTAACGTAACTCAAAAATTCCAGATGCATCTGAGAGTAGAAACTCGCCCGATTACAACGGTATGTGTATTTTTTCCCTAGGCCATTCTGGTTAAGCGTTTGGAGCAGCAGAATTGCGAAAAATTTTTTGCCTTCTCAACCATTTCTTGGCTTCAAACTCCCATATCTCGCGAACGGATTGACCTAACCCAAAAATTCCTATTGTATCTGAAAGTAGAAACTCGCCCGATTACAACGGTATGTGTATTTTTTCCCTAGGCCATTCTGGTTAAGCGTTTGGAGCAGCAGAATTGCGAAAAATTTTTTGCCTTCTCAACCATTTCTTGGCTTCAAACTCCCATATCTCGCGAACGGATTGACATAACCCAAAAATTCCTATTGCACCTGAAAGTAGAAACTCGCCCGATTAGAGCGGTATGTGTATTTTTTCCCTAGGCCATTCTGGTTAAGCGTTTGGAGCAGCAGAAGTGCGAAAAATTTTTTGCCTTCTCAACCATTTCTTGGCTTCAAACTCCCATATCTCGCGAACGGATTGACATAACCCAAAAATTCCTATTGCACCTGAAAGTAGAAACTCGCCCGATTAGAGCGGTATGTGTATTTTTTCCCTAGGCCATTCTGGTTAAGCGTTTGGAGCAGCAGAATTGCGAAAAATTTGTTGTCTTCTCAACCATTTCTTAGTTTCAAACTCCCATATCTCGCGAACGGATTGATCAAACCCAGAAGTTCCTGCTGCGTCTGAAAGTAGAAACTCGCCCGATTACAACGGTATGTGTATTTTTTCCCTAGGCCATTCTGGTTAAGCGTTTGGCGCAGCAGAATAGCTAAAAATTTTTTGCCTTCTCAACCATTTCTTAGCTTCAAACTCCCATATCTCGCGAACGGATTGACCTAACCCAAAAATTCCTATTGTATCTGAAAGTAGAAACTCGCCCGATTACAACGGTATGTGTATTTTTTCCCTAGGCCGCTCTGGTTAAGCGTTTGGAGCAGCAGAATTGCGAAAAGTTTTTTGCCTTCTCAACCATTTCTTATCTTCAAACTCCCATATCTCGCGAACGGATTGACCTAACCCAAAAATTCCTATTGCATCTGAAAGTTGAAACTCGCCCGACTACAGCGGTATGTGTATTTTTTCCCTAGGGCATTCTGGTTAAGCGTTTGGATCAGCAGAATTGCGAAAAATTGTATGCCTTCTCAACCATTTCTTGGCTTCAAACTCCCATATCTCGCGAACGGATAGACCTAACCCAAAAATTCCTGTTGCCTGTGAAAGTAGAAACTCGCCCGATTACTACGGTATGTGTATTTTTTCCCTAGGCCATTCTGGTTAAGCGTTTGGAGCAGCAGAATTACGAAAAATTTTTTTGCCTTCTCAACCATTTCTTGTCTTCAAACTCTCATATCTCGCGAATGGATTGACATAACCCAAAAATTCCTATTGCATCTGAAAGTAGAAACTCGCCCGATTACAACGGTACGTGTATTTTTCCCTTAGGCCATTCTGGTTAAGCGATTGGAGCAGCAGATGTGCGAAAAATTTATTGTCTTCTCAACCATTTCTTAGCTTCAAACTCCCATATCTCGCGAACGGATTAACGTAACTCAAAAATTCCAGATGCATCTGAGAGTAGAAACTCGCCCGATTACAACGGTATGTGTATTTTTTCCCTAGGCTATTCTGGTTAAGCGTTTGGAGCAGCAGAATTGCGAAAAATTTTTTGCCTTCTCAACCATTTCTTGTCTTCAAACTCCCATATCTCGCGAACGGATTGACCTAACCCAAAAATTCCTATTGCATCTGAAAGTAGAAACTAGCCCGATTACAGCGGTATTTGTATTTTTTCCCTAGGCCATTCTGGTTAAGCGTTTGGAGCAGCAGAAGTGCGAAAAATTTGTTTTCTTCTCAACCATTTCTTAGCTTCAAACTCCCATATCTCGCGAACGGATTGACGTGACCCAAAATATCCTATTGCATCTGAAAGTAGAAACTCGCCCGATTACAACGTTATGTGTATTTTTTCCCTAGGCCATTCTGGTTAAGCGTTTGGAGCAGCAGAATTGCGAAAAATTTGTTGTCTTCTCAACCATTTCTTAGTTTCAAACTCCCATATCTCGCGAACGGATTGATCAAACCCAGAAGTTCCTGCTGCGTCTGAAAGTAGAAACTCGCCCGATTACAACGGTATGTGTATTTTTTCCCTAGGCCATTCTGGTTAAGCGTTTGGCGCAGCAGAATAGCTAAAAATTTTTTCCTTCTCAACCATTTCTTAGCTTCAAACTCCCATATCTCGCGAACGGATTGACCTAACCCAAAAATTCCTATTGTATCTGAAAGTAGAAACTCGCCCGATTACAACGGTATGTGTATTTTTTCCCTAGGCCATTCTGGTTAAGCGTTTGGAGCAGCAGAGTTGCGAAAAGTTTTTTGCCTTCTCAACCATTTCTTATCTTCAAACTCCCATATCTCGCGAACGGATTGACCTAACCCAAAAATTCCTATTGCATCTGAAAGTTGAAACTCGCCCGACTACAGCGGTATTTGTTTTTTTTCCCTAGGGCATTCTGGTTAAGCGTTTGGATCAGCAGAATTGCGAAAAATTGTATGCCTTCTCAACCATTTCTTGGCTTCAAACTCCCATATCTCGCGAACGGATAGGCCTAACCCAAAAATTCCTGTTGCGTGTGAAAGTAGAAACTCGCCCGATTACTACGGTATGTGTATTTTTTCCCTAGGCCATTCTGGTTAAGCGTTTGGAGCAGCAGAATTACGAAAAATTTTTTTGCCTTCTCAACCATTTCTTGTCTTCAAACTCTCATATCTCGCGAATGGATTGACATAACCCAAAAATTCCTATTGCATCTGAAAGTAGAAACTCGCCCGATTACAACGGTACGTGTATTTTTCCCGTAGGCCATTCTGGTTAAGCGATTGGAGCAGCAGATGTGCGAAAAATTTATTGTCTTCTCAACCATTTCTTAGCTTCAAACTCCCATATCTCGCGAACGGATTAACGTAACTCAAAAATTCCAGATGCATCTGAGAGTAGAAACTCGCCCGATTACAACGGTATGTGTATTTTTTCCCTAGGCCATTCTGGTTAAGCGTTTGGAGCAGCAGAATTGCGAAAAATTTTTTGCCTTCTCAACCATTTCTTGTCTTCAAACTCCCATATCTCGCGAACGGATTGACCTAACCCAAAAATTCCTATTGCATCTGAAAGTAGAAACTAGCCCGATTACAGCGGTATTTGTATTTTTTCCCTAGGCCATTCTGGTTAAGCGTTTGGAGCAGCAGAATTGCGAAAAATTTTTTGCCTTCTCAACCATTTCTTGGCTTCAAACTCCCATATCTCGCGAACGGATTGACGTGACCCAAAATATCCTATTGCATCTGAAAGTAGAAACTCGCCCGATTACAATGTTATGTGTATTTTTTCCCTAGGCCATTCTGGTTAAGCGTTTGGAGCAGCAGAAGGGCGAAAAATTTGTTGTCTTCTCAACCATTTCTTAGTTTCAAACTCCCATATCTCGCGAACGGATTGATCAAACCCAGAAGTTCCTGCTGCGTCTGAAAGTAGAAACTCGCCCGATTACAACGGTATGTGTATTTTTTCCCTAGGCCATTCTGGTTAAGCGTTTGGCGCAGCAGAATAGCTAAAAATTTTATGCCTTCTCAACCATTTCTTAGCTTCAAACTCCCATATCTCGCGAACGGATTGACCTAACCCAAAAATTCCTATTGTATCTGAAAGTAGAAACTCGCCCGATTACAACGGTATGTGTATTTTTTCCCTAGGCCATTCTGGTTAAGCGTTTGGAGCAGCAGAATTGCGAAAAGTTTTTTGCCTTCTCAACCATTTCTTATCTTCAAACTCCCATATCTCGCGAACGGATTGACCTAACCCAAAAATTTCTATTGCATCTGAAAGTTGAAACTCGCCCGACTACAGTGGTATGTGTATTTTTTCCCTAGGGCATTCTGGTTAAGCGTTTGGATCAGCAGAATTGCGAAAAATTGTATGCCTTCTCAACCATTTCTTGGATTCAAACTCCCATATCTCGCGAACGGATAGACCTAACCCAAAAATTCCTGTTGCGTGTGAAAGTAGAAACTCGCCCGATTACTACGGTATGTGTATTTTTTCCCTAGGCCATTCTGGTTAAGCGTTTGGAGCAGCAGAATTGCGAAAAATTTCTTGCCTTCTCAACCATTTCTTGTCTTCAAACTCTCATATCTCGCGAATGGATTGACATAACCCAAAAATTCCTATTGCATCTGAAAGTAGAAACTCGCCCGATTACAACGGTACGTGTATTTTTCCCGTAGGCCATTCTGGTTAAGCGATTGGAGCAGCAGATGTGCGAAAAATTTATTGTCTTCTCAACCATTTCTTAGCTTCAAACTCCCATATCTCGCGAACGGATTAACGTAACTCAAAAATTCCAGATGCATCTGAGAGTAGAAACTCGCCCGATTACAACGGTATGTGTATTTTTTCCCTAGGCCATTCTGGTTAAGCGTTTGGAGCAGCAGAATTGCGAAAAATTTTTTGCCTTCTCAACCATTTCTTGTCTTCAAACTCCCATATCCCGCGAACGGATTTACCTAACCCAAAAATTCCTATTGCATCTGAAAGTAGAAACTCTCCCGATTACAACGGTATGTGTATTTTTTCCCTAGGCCATTCTGGTTAAGCGTTTGGAGCAGCAGAAGTATGAAAAAATTGTTGTCTTATCAACCATTTCTTAGCTTCAAACTCCCATATCTCGCGAACGGATTGACGTAACCCAAAGATTCCTGTTGCACCTGAAAGTAGAAATTCGCCCGATTACAACGGTATGTGTATTTTTTCCCTACGCCATTCTGGTTAAGCGTTTGGAGCAGCAGAATTGCGAAAAATTTCTTGCCTTCTCAACCATTTCTTGGCTTCAAACTCCCATATCTCGCGAACGGATTGACCTAACCCAAAAATTCCTATGGTATCTGAAAGTAGAAACTCACCCGATTACAACGGTATGTGTATTTTTTCCCTAGGCCATTCTGGTTAAGCGTTTGGAGCAGCAGAATTGCGAAAAATTTTTTGCCTTCTCAACCATTTCTTGGCGTCAAACTCCCATATCTCGCGAACGGATTGACCTAACCCAAAAATTCCTATTGCATGTGAAAGTAGAAACTCGCCCGATTACAACGGTATTTGTATTTTTTCCCTAGGCCATTCTGGTTAAGCGTATGGAGCCGCAGAATTGCGAAAAATTTTTTGCCTTCTCAAACATTTCTTGGCTTCAAAGTCCCGTATCTCCCGAACGGATTGACATAACCCAAAAATTCCTATTGCACCTGAAAGTAGAAACTCGCCCGATTAGAGCGGTATGTGTATTTTTTCCCTAGGCCATTCTGGTTAAGCGTTTGGAGCAGCAGAATTGCGAAAAATTTTTTGCCTTCTCAACCATTTCTTGTCTTCAAACTCTCATATCTCGCGAATGGATTGACATAACCCAAAAATTCCTATTGCATCTGAAAGTAGAAACTCGCCCGATTACAACGGTACGTGTATTTTTCCCTTAGGCCATTCTGGTTAAGCGATTGGAGCAGCAGATGTGCGAAAAATTTATTGTCTTCTCAACCATTTCTTAGCTTCAAACTCCCATATCTCGCGAACGGATTGACGTAACTCAAAAATTCCAGTTGCATCTGAGAGTAGAAACTCGACCGATTACAACGGTATGTGTATTTTTTCCCTAGGCCATTCTGGTTAAGCGTTTGGAGCAGCAGAAGTGCGAAAAATTTGTTGTCTTCTCAACCATTTCTTAGCTTCAAACTCCCATATCTCGCGAACGGATTGACCTAACCCAAAAATTCCTATTGCATCTGAAAGTTGAAACTCGCCCGACTACATTGGTATGTGTATTTTTTCCCGAGGGCATTCTGGTTAAGCGTTTGGATCAGCAGAATTGCGAAAAATTGTATGCCTTCTCAACCATTTCTTGGCTTCAAACTCCCATATCTCGCGAACGGATAGACCTAACCCAAAAATTCCTGTTGCATCTGAAAGTAGAAACTCGCCCGATTACAACGGTATGCGTTTTTTTTCCCTAGGCCAATCTGGTTAAGCGTTTGGAGCAGCAGAAGTGCGAAAAATTTGTTGTCTTCTCAACCATTTCTTAGCTTCAAAGTCCCATATCTCGCGAACGGATTGACGGAACCCAAAAATTCCTGCTGCGTCTGAAAGTAGAAACACGCCCGATTACAACGGTATGCGTATTTTTTCCCTAGGCCATTCTGGTTAAGCGTTTGGAGCAGCAGAAGTGCGAAAAATTTTTTGCCTTCTCAACCATTTCTTGGCTTCAAACTCCCATATCTCGCGAACGGATTGACCTAACCCAAAAATTCCTGTTGCATCTGAAAGTAGGAACTCGCCCGATTACAACGATATGCGTATTTTTTCCCTAGGGCATTCTGGTTAAGCGTTTGGAGCAGCAGAAGTATGAAAAAATTGTTGTCTTATCAACCATTTCTTAGCTTCAAACTCCCATATCTCGCGAACGGATTGACGTAACCCAAAGATTCCTGTTGCACCTGAAAGTAGAAATTCGCCCGATTACAACGGTATGTGTATTTTTTCCCTACGCCATTCTGGTTAAGCGTTTGGAGCAGCAGAATTGCGAAAAATTTCTTGCCTTCTCAACCATTTCTTGGCTTCAAACTCCCATATCTCGCGAACGGATTGACCTAACCCAAAAATTCCTATGGTATCTGAAAGTAGAAACTCACCCGATTACAACGGTATGTGTATTTTTTCCCTAGGCCATTCTGGTTAAGCGTTTGGAGCAGCAGAATTGCGAAAAATTTTTTGCCTTCTCAACCATTTCTTGGCGTCAAACTCCCATATCTCGCGAACGGATTGACCTAACCCAAAAATTCCTATTGCATGTGAAAGTAGAAACTCGCCCGATTACAACGGTATTTGTATTTTTTCCCTAGGCCATTCTGGTTAAGCGTATGGAGCCGCAGAATTGCGAAAAATTTTTTGCCTTCTCAAACATTTCTTGGCTTCAAAGTCCCGTATCTCCCGAACGGATTGACATAACCCAAAAATTCCTATTGCACCTGAAAGTAGAAACTCGCCCGATTAGAGCGGTATGTGTATTTTTTCCCTAGGCCATTCTGGTTAAGCGTTTGGAGCAGCAGACTTGCGAAAAATTTTTTGCCTTCTCAACCATTTCTTGTCTTCAAACTCCCATATCTCGCGAACGGATTGACCTAACCCAAAAATTCCTATGGTATCTGAAAGTAGAAACTCACCCGATTACAACGGTATGTGTATTTTTTCCCTAGGCCATTCTGGTTAAGCGTTTGGAGCAGCAGAATTGCGAAAAATTTTTTGCCTTCTCAACCATTTCTTGTCTTCAATCTCTCATATCTCGCGAATGGATTGACATAACCCAAAAATTCCTATTGCATCTGAAAGTAGAAACTCGCCCGATTACAACGGTACGTGTATTTTTCCCTTAGGCCATTCTGGTTAAGCGATTGGAGCAGCAGATGTGCGAAAAATTTATTGTCTTCTCAACCATTTCTTAGCTTCAAACTCCCATATCTCGCGAACGGATTGACGTAACTCAAAAATTCCAGTTGCATCTGAGAGTAGAAACTCGACCGATTACAACGGTATGTGTATTTTTTCCCTAGGCCATTCTGGTTAAGCGTTTGGAGCAGCAGACTTGCGAAAAATTTTTTGCCTTCTCAACCATTTCTTGTGTTCAAACTCCCATATCTCGCGAACGGATTGACCTAACCCAAAAATTCCAATTGCTTCTGAAAGTAGAAACTCGCCCGATTACAGCGGTATTTGTATTTTTTCCCTAGGCCGTTCTGGTTATGCGTTTGGAGCTGCAGAATTGCGAAAAATTTTTTGCCTTCTCAACCATTTCTTGGCATCAAACTCCCATATCTCGCGAACGGATTGACCTAACCCAAAAATTCCTATTGCATGTGAAAGTAGAGACTCGCCCGATTACAACGGTATTTGTATTTTTTCCCTAGGCCATTCTGGTTAAGCGTTTGGAGCAGCAGAAGTGCGAAAAATTTGTTGTCTTCTCAACCATTTCTTAGCTTCAAACTCCCATATCTCGCGAACGGATTGACCTAACCCAAAAATTCCTATTGCATCTGAAAGTTGAAACTCGCCCGACTACATTGGTATGTGTATTTTTTCCCGAGGGCATTCTGGTTAAGCGTTTGGATCAGCAGAATTGCGAAAAATTGTATGCCTTCTCAACCATTTCTTGGCTTCAAACTCCCATATCTCGCGAACGGATAGACCTAACCCAAAAATTCCTGTTGCATCTGAAAGTAGAAACTCGCCCGATTACAACGGTATGCGTTTTTTTTCCCTAGGCCAATCTGGTTAAGCGTTTGGAGCAGCAGAAGTGCGAAAAATTTGTTGTCTTCTCAACCATTTCTTAGCTTCAAAGTCCCATATCTCGCGAACGGATTGACGGAACCCAAAAATTCCTGCTGCGTCTGAAAGTAGAAACACGCCCGATTACAACGGTATGCGTATTTTTTCCCTAGGCCATTCTGGTTAAGCGTTTGGAGCAGCAGAAGTGCGAAAAATTTTTTGCCTTCTCAACCATTTCTTGGCTTCAAACTCCCATATCTCGCGAACGGATTGACCTAACCCAAAAATTCCTGTTGCATCTGAAAGTAGGAACTCGCCCGATTACAACGATATGCGTATTTTTTCCCTAGGGCATTCTGGTTAAGCGCTTGGAGCAGCAGAATTGAGAAAAATTTTTTGCCTTCTCAACCATTTCTTGGCTTCAAACTCCCATATCTCGCGAACGGATTGACCAAACCCAGAAGTTCCTGCTGCGTCTGAAAGTAGGAACTCGCCCGATTACAACGATATGCGTATTTTTTCCCTAGGGCATTCTGGTTAAGCACTTGGAGCAGCAGAATTGCGAAAAATTGGTTGTCTTGTCAACCATTTCTTAGCTTCAAAGTCCCATATCTCGCGAACGGATTGACCGAACCCAAAAATACCTGCTGCGTCTGAAAGTAGAAACTCGCCCGATTACAACGGTATGCGTATTTTTTCCCTAGGCCATTCTGGTTAAGCGTTTGGAGCAGCAGAAGTGCGAAAAATTTGTTGTCTTCTCAACCATTTCTTAGCTTCAAACTCCCATATCTCGCGAACGGATTGACGTAACTCAAAAATTCCAGTTGCATCTGAGAGTAGAAACTCGCCCGATTACAACGGTATGTGTATTTTTTCCCTAGGCCATTCTGGTTAAGCGTTTGGAGCAGCAGAATTGCGAAAAATTTTTTGCCTTCTCAACCATTTCTTGTCTTCAAACTCCCATATCTCGCGAACGGATTGACCTAACCCAAAAATTCCTATTGCATCTGAGAGTAGAAACTCGCCCGATTACAGCGGTATTTGTATTTTTTCCCTAGGCCGTTCTGGTTAAGCGTTTGGAGCAGCAGAAGTGCGAAAAATTTTTTGCCTTCTCAACCATTTCTTGGCTTCAAACTCCCATATCTCGCGAACGGATTGACCTAACCCAAAAATTCCTATTGCATCTGAAAGTAGAAACTCGCCCCATTACAACGGTATGTGTATTTTTTCCCGAGGCCATTCTGGTTAAGCGTTTGGAGCAGCAGAATTGCGAAAAATTTTTTGCCTTCTCAACCATTTCTTAGCTTCGAAGTCCCATATCTCGCGAACGGATTGACCAAACCCAAAAATTCCTGCTGCGTCTGAAAGTAGAAACTCGCCCGATTACAACGGTATGCGTATTTTTTCCCTAGGCCATTCTGGTTAAGCGTTTGGAGCAGCAGAAGTTCGAAAAATTTGTTGTCTTCGCAACCATTTCTTAGCTTCAAAGTCCCATATCTCGCGAACGGATTGACCGAACCCAAAAATTCGTGCTGCGTCTGAAAGTAGAATCTCGCCCGATTACAACGGTATGCGTATTTTTTCCCTAGGCCATTCTGGTTAAGCGTTTGGAGCAGCAGAAGTGCGAAAAATTTGTTGTCTTCTCAACCATTTCTTAGCTTCAAACTCCCATATCTCGCGAACGGATTGACGTAACTCAAAAATTCCAGTTGCAACTGAGAGTAGAAACTCGCCCGATTACAATGGTATGTGTATTTTTTCCCTAGGCCATTCTGGTTAAGCGTTTGGAGCAGCAGAATTGCGAAAAATTTTTTGCCTTCTCAACCATTTCTTGTCTTCAAACTCCTATATCTCGCGAACGGATTGACCTAACCCAAAAATTCCTAATGCATCTAAAAGTAGAAACTCGCACGATTACAGCGGTATTTGTATTTTTTCCCTAGGCCGTTCTGGTTAAGCGTTTGGAGCAGCAGAATTGCGAAAAATTTTTTGCCTTCTCAACCATTTCTTGGCTTCAAACTCCCATATCTCGCGAACGGATTGACCTAACCCAAAAATTCCTGTTGCATCTGAAAGTAGAAACTCGCCCGATTACAACGGTATGTGTATTTTTTCCCTAGGCCATTCTGGTTAAGCGTTTGGAGCAGCAGAGGTGCGAAGAATTTTTTGCCTTCTCAACCATTTCTTAGCTTCAAAGTCCCATATCTCGCGAACGGATTGACCAAACCCAAAAATTCCTGCTGCGTCTGAAAGTAGAAACTCGCCCGATTACAATGAGATGCGTATTTTTTCCCTAGGGCATTCTGGTTAAGCGCTTGGAGCAGCAGAATTGCGAAAAATTTTTTGCCTTCTCAACCATTTCTTGGCTTCAAACTCCCATATCTCGCGAACGGATTGACCTAACCCAAAAATTCCTATTGCATCTGAAAGTAGAAACTCGCCCGATTACAGCGGTATTTGTATTTTTTCCCTAGGCCGTTCTGGTTAAGCGTTTGGAGCAGCAGAATTGCGAAAAATTTCTTGCCTTCTCAACCATTTCTTGGCTTCAAACTCCCATATCTCGCGAACGGATTGACCTAACCCAAAAATTCCTATGCCATCTGAAAGTAGAAACTCACCCGATTACAACGGTATGTGTATTTTTTCCCTAGGCCATTCTGGTTAAGCGTATGAAGCAGCAGAATTGCGAAAAATTTTTTGCCTCCTCAACCATTTCTTGGCTTCAAACTCCCATATCTCGCGAACGGATTGACCTAACCCAAAAATTCCTGTTGCATCTGAAAGTAGAAACTCGCCCGATTACAACGGTATGTGTATTTTATCCCTAGGCCATTCTGGTTAAGCGTTTGGAGCAGCAGAATTGCGAAAAATTTTTTGCCTTCTCAACCATTTCTTGGCTTCAAACTCCCATATCTCGCGAACGGATTGACCTAACCCAAAAATTCCTATTGCATCTGAAAGTAGAAACTCGCCCCATTACAACGGTATGTGTATTTTTTCCTGAGGCCATTCTGGTTAAGCGTTTGGAGCAGCAGAAGTGCGAAAAATTTGTTGTCTTCTCAACCATTTCTTAGCTTCAAACTCCCATATCTCGCAAACGGATTGACGTAACTCAAAAATTCCTGTTGCATCTGAGAGTAGAAACTCGCCCGATTACAACGGTATGTGTATTTTTTCCCTAGGCCATTCTGGTTAAGCGTTTGGAGCAGCAGAATTGCGAAAAATTTTTTGCCTTCTCAACCATTTCTTGTCTTCAAACTCCCATATCTCGCGAACGGATTGTCCAAACCCAGAAGTTCCTGCAGCGTCTGAAAGTAGAAACTCGCCCGATTACAACGGTATGTGTATTTTTTCCCTAGGCCATTCTGGTTAAGCGTTTGGCGCAGCAGAATTGCGAAAAATTTTTTGCCATCTCAACCATTTCTTGTCTTCAAACTCCCATATCTCGCGAACGGATTGACCTAACCCAAAAATTCCAATTGCATCTGAAAGTAGAAACTCGCCCGATTACAGCGGTATTTGTATTTTTTCCCTAGGCCGTTCTGGTTATGCGTTTGGAGCAGCAGAATTGCGAAAAATTTTTTGCCTTCTCAACCATTTCTTGTCTTCAAACTCCCATATCTCGCGAACGGATTGACCTAACCCAAAAATTCCTATTGCATCTGAGAGTAGAAACTCGCCCGATTACAGCGGTATTTGTATTTTTTCCCTAGGCCGTTCTGGTTAAGCGTTTGGAGCAGCAGAAGTGCGAAAAATTTTTTGCCTTCTCAACCATTTCTTGGCTTCAAACTCCCATATCTCGCGAACGGATTGACCTAACCCAAAAATTCCTTTTGCATCTGGAAGTAGAAACTCGCCCGATTACAACGGTATGTGTATTTTTTCCCTAGGCCATTCTGGTTAAGCGTTTGGAGCATCAGAATTGCGAAACATTTTTTGCCTTCTCAACCATTTCTTGGCTTCAAACTCCCATATCTCGCGAACGGATTGACCTAACCCAAAAATTCCTATTGCATCTGAAAGTAGAAACTCGCCCCATTACAACGGTATGTGTATTTTTTCCCGAGGCCATTCTGGTTAAGCGTTTGGAGCAGCAGAATTGCGAAAAATTGTTTGCCTTCTCAACCATTTCTTAGCTTCAAAGTCCCATATCTCGCGAACGGATTGACCAAACCCAAAAATTCCTGCTGCGTCTGAAAGTAGAAACTCGCCCGATTACAACGGTATGCGTATTTTTTCCCTAGGCCATTCTGGTTAAGCGTTTGGAGCAGCAGAAGTGCGAAAAATTTGTTGTCTTCTCAACCATTTCTTAGCTTCAAACTCCCATATCTCGCGAACGGATTGACGTAACTCAAAAATTCCAGTTGCAACTGAGAGTAGAAACTCGCCCGATTACAATGGTATGTGTATTTTTTCCCTAGGCCATTTTGGTTAAGCGTTTGGAGCAGCAGAATTGCGAAAAATTTTTTGCCTTCTCAACCATTTCTTGTCTTCAAACTCCTATATCTCGCGAACGGATTGACCTAACCCAAAAATTCCTATTGCATCTGAAAGTAGAAACTCGCACGATTACAGCGGTATTTGTATTTTTTCCCTAGGCCGTTCTGGTTAAGCGTTTGGAGCAGCAGAATTGCGAAAAATTTTTTGCCTTCTCAACCATTTCTTGGCTTCAAACTCCCATATCTCGCGAACGGATTGACCTAACCCAAAAATTCCTGTTGCATCTGAAAGTAGAAGCTCGCCCGATTACAACGGTATGTGTATTTTTTCCCTAGGCCATTCTGGTTAAGCGTTTGGAGCAGCAGAAGTGCGAAGAATTTTTTGCCTTCTCAACCATTTCTTAGCTTCAAAGTCCCATATCTCGCGAACGGATTGACCAAACCCAAAAATTCCTGCTGCGTCTGAAAGTAGAAACTCGCCCGATTACAATGAGATGCGTATTTTTTCCCTAGGGCATTCTGGTTAAGCGCTTGGAGCAGCAGAATTGCGAAAAATTTTTTGCCTTCTCAACCATTTCTTGGCTTCATACTCCCATATCTCGCGAACGGATTGACCTAACCCAAAAATTCCTGTTGCATCTGAAAGTAGAAACTCGCCCGATTACAACGGTATGTGTATTTTATCCCTAGGCCATTCTGGTTAAGCGTTTGGAGCATCAGAATTGCGAAACATTTTTTGCCTTCTCAACCATTTCTTGGCTTCAAACTCCCATATCTCGCGAACGGATTGACCTAACCCAAAAATTCCTATTGCATCTGAGAGTAGAAACTCGCCCGATTACAGCGGTATTTGTATTTTTTCCCTAGGCCGTTCTGGTTAAGCGTTTGGAGCAGCAGAAGTGCGAAAAATTTTTTGCCTTCTCAACCATTTCTTGGCTTCAAACTCCCATATCTCGCGAACGGATTGACCTAACCCAAAAATTCCTTTTGCATCTGGAAGTAGAAACTCGCCCGATTACAACGGTATGTGTATTTTTTCCCTAGGCCATTCTGGTTAAGCGTTTGGAGCATCAGAATTGCGAAACATTTTTTGCCTTCTCAACCATTTCTTGGCTTCAAACTCCCATATCTCGCGAACGGATTGACCTAACCCAAAAATTCCTATTGCATCTGAAAGTAGAAACTCGCCCCATTACGACGGTATGTGTATTTTTTCCCGAGGCCATTCTGGTTAAGCGTTTGGAGCAGCAGAATTGCGAAAAATTTTTTGCCTTCTCAACCATTTCTTAGCTTCGAAGTCCCATATCTCGCGAACGGATTGACCAAACCCAAAAATTCCTGCTGCGTCTGAAAGTAGAAACTCGCCCGATTACAACGGTATGCGTATTTTTTCCCTAGGCCATTCTGGTTAAGCGTTTGGAGCAGCAGAAGTGCGAAAAATTTGTTGTCTTCTCAACCATTTCTTAGCTTCAAAGTCCCATATCTCGCGAACGGATTGACCGAACCCAAAAATTCGTGCTGCGTCTGAAAGTGGAATCTCGCCCGATTACAACGGTATGCGTATTTTTTCCCTAGGCCATTCTGGTTAAGCGTTTGGAGCAGCAGAAGTGCGAAAAATTTGTTGTCTTCTCAACCATTTCTTAGCTTCAAACTCCCATATCTCGCGAACGGATTGACGTAACTCAAAAATTCCAGTTGCAACTGAGAGTAGAAACTCGCCCGATTACAATGGTATGTGTATTTTTTCCCTAGGCCATTCTGGTTAAGCGTTTGGAGCAGCAGAATTGCGAAAAATTTTTTGCCTTCTCAACCATTTCTTGTCTTCAAACTCCTATATCTCGCGAACGGATTGACCTAACCCAAAAATTCCTATTGCATCTGAAAGTAGAAACTCGCACGATTACAGCGGTATTTGTATTTTTTCCCTAGGCCGTTCTGGTTAAGCGTTTGGAGCAGCAGAATTGCGAAAAATTTTTTGCCTTCTCAACCATTTCTTGGCTTCAAACTCCCATATCTCGCGAACGGATTGACCTAACCCAAAAATTCCTATTGCATCTGAAAGTAGAAACTCGCCCGATTACAGCGGTATTTGTATTTTTTCCCTAGGCCGTTCTGGTTAAGCATTTGGAGCAGCAGAATTGCGAAAAATTTCTTGCCTTCTCAACCATTTCTTGGCTTCAAACTCCCATATCTCGCGAACGGATTGACCTAACCCAAAAATTCCTATGGCATCTGAAAGTAGAAACTCACCCGATTACAACGGTATGTGTATTTTTTCCCTAGGCCATTCTGGTTAAGCGTATGGAGCAGCAGAATTGCGAAAAATTTTTTGCCTTCTCAACCATTTCTTGGCTTCAAACTCCCATATCTCGCGAACGGATTGACCTAACCCAAAAATTCCTGTTGCATCTGAAAGTAGAAACTCGCCCGATTACAACGGTATGTGTATTTTATCCCTAGGCCATTCTGGTTAAGCGTTTGGAGCAGCAGAATTGCGAAAAATTTTTTGCCTTCTCAACCATTTCTTGGCTTCAAACTCCCATATCTCGCGAACGGATTGACCTAACCCAAAAATTCCTATTGCATCTGAAAGTAGAAACTCGCCCCATTACAACGGTATGTGTATTTTTTCCTGAGGCCATTCTGGTTAAGCGTTTGGAGCAGCAGAAGTGCGAAAAATTTGTTGTCTTCTCAACCATTTCTTAGCTTCAAACTCCCATATCTCGCGAACGGATTGACGTAACTCAAAAATTCCTGTTGCATCTGAGAGTAGATAACTCGCCCGATTACAACGGTATGTGTATTTTTTCCCTAGGCCATTCTGGTTAAGCGTTTGGAGCAGCAGAATTGCGAAAAATTTTTTGCCTTCTCAACCATTTCTTGTCTTCAAACTCCCATATCTCGCGAACGGATTGACCTGACCCAAAAATTCCTATGGCATCTGAAAGTAGAAACTCACCCGATTACAACGGTATGTGTATTTTTTCCCTAGGCCATTCTGGTTAAGCGTATGGAGCAGCAGAATTGCGAAAAATTTTTTGCCTTCTCAACCATTTCTTGGCTTCAAACTCCCATATCTCGCGAACGGATTGACCTAACCCAAAAATTCCTGTTGCATCTGAAAGTAGAAACTCGCCCGATTACAACGGTATGTGTATTTTATCCCTAGGCCATTCTGGTTAAGCGTTTGGAGCAGCAGAATTGCGAAAAATTTTTGCCTTCTCAACCATTTCTTGGCTTCAAACTCCCATATCTCGCGAACGGATTGACCTAACCCAAAAATTCCTATTGCATCTGAAAGTAGAAACTCGCCCCATTACAACGGTATGTGTATTTTTTCCTGAGGCCATTCTGGTTAAGCGTTTGGAGCAGCAGAAGTGCGAAAAATTTGTTGTCTTCTCAACCATTTCTTAGCTTCAAACTCCCATATCTCGCGAACGGATTGACGTAACTCAAAAATTCCTGTTGCATCTGAGAGTAGAAACTCGCCCGATTACAACGGTATGTGTATTTTTTTCCCTAGGCCATTCTGGTTAAGCGTTTGGAGCAGCAGAATTGCGAAAAATTTTTTGCCTTCTCAACCATTTCTTGTCTTCAAACTCCCATATCTCGCGAACGGATTGTCCAAACCCAGAAGTTCCTGTAGCGTCTGAAAGTAGAAACTCGCCCGATTACAACGGTATGTGTATTTTTTCCCTAGGCCATTCTGGTTAAGCGTTTGGCGCAGCAGAATTGCGAAAAATTTTTTGCCATCTCAACCATTTCTTGTCTTCAAACTCCCATATCTCGCGAACGGATTGACCTAACCCAAAAATTCCAATTGCATCTGAAAGTAGAAACTCGCCCGATTACAGCGGTATTTGTATTTTTTCCCTAGGCCGTTCTGGTTATGCGTTTGGAGCAGCAGAATTGCGAAAAATTTTTTGCCTTCTCAACCATTTCTTGTCTTCAAACTCCCATATCTCGCGAACGGCTTGACCTAACCCAAAAATTCCTATTGCATCTGAGAGTAGAAACTCGCCCGATTACAGCGGTATTTGTATTTTTTCCCTAGGCCGTTCTGGTTAAGCGTTTGGAGCAGCAGAAGTGCGAAAAATTTTCTGCCTTCTCAACCATTTCTTGGCTTCAAACTCCCATATCTCGCGAACGGATTGACCTAACCCAAAAATTCCTTTTGCATCTGGAAGTAGAAACTCGCCCGATTACAACGGTATGTGTATTTTTTCCCTAGGCCATTCTGGTTAAGCGTTTGGAGCATCAGAATTGCGAAACATTTTTTGCCTTCTCAACCATTTCTTGGCTTCAAACTCCCATATCTCGCGAACGGATTGACCTAACCCAAAAATTCCTATTGCATCTGAAAGTAGAAACTCGCCCCATTACAACGGTATGTGTATTTTTTCCCGAGGCCATTCTGGTTAAGCGTTTGGAGCAGCAGAATTGCGAAAAATTTTTTGCCTTCTCAACCATTTCTTAGCTTCAAAGTCCCATATCTCGCGAACGGATTGACCAAACCCAAAAATTCCTGCTGCGTCTGAAAGTAGAAACTCGCCCGATTACAACGGTATGCGTATTTTTTCCCTAGGCCATTCTGGTTAAGCGTTTGGAGCAGCAGAAGTGCGAAAAATTTGTTGTCTTCTCAACCATTTCTTAGCTTCAAAGTCCCATATCTCGCGAACGGATTGACCGAACCCAAAAATTCGTGCTGCGTCTGAAAGTAGAATCTCGCCCGATTACAACGGTATGCGTATTTTTTCCCTAGGCCATTCTGGTTAAGCGTTTGGAGCAGCAGAATTACGAAAAATTTTTTTGCCTTCTCAACCATTTCTTGTCTTCAAACTCTCATATCTCGCGAATGGATTGACATAACCCAAAAATTCCTATTGCATCTGAAAGTAGAAACTCCTCCGATTACAACGGTACGTGTATTTTTCCCTTAGGCCATTCTGGTTAAGCGATTGGAGCAGCAGATGTGCGAAAAATTTATTGTCTTCTCAACCATTTCTTAGCTTCAAACTCCCATATCTCGCGAACGGATTAACGTAACTCAAAAATTCCAGATGCATCTGAGAGTAGAAACTCGCCCGATTACAACGGTATGTGTATTTTTTCCCTAGGCCATTCTGGTTAAGCGTTTGGAGCAGCAGAATTGCGAAAAGTTTTTTGCCTTCTCAACCATTTCTTATCTTCAAACTCCCATATCTCGCGAACGGATTGACCTAACCCAAAAATTCCTATTGCATCTGAAAGTTGAAACTCGCCCGACTACAGTGGTATGTGTATTTTTTCCCTAGCGCATTCTGGTTAAGCGTTTGGATCAGCAGAATTGCGAAAAATTGTATGCCTTCTCAACCATTTCTTGGATTCAAACTCCCATATCTCGCGAACGGATAGACCTAACCCAAAAATTCCTGTTGCGTGTGAAAGTAGAAACTCGCCCGATTACTACGGTATGTGTATTTTTTCCCTAGGCCATTCTGGTTAAGCGTTTGGAGCAGCAGAATTGCGAAAAATTTGTTGTCTTCTCAACCATTTCTTAGCTTCAAAGTCCCATATCTCGCGAACGGATTGACGGAACCCAAAAATTCCTGCTGCGTCTGAAAGTAGAAACACGCCCGATTACAACGGTATGCGTATTTTTTCCCTAGGCCATTCTGGTTAAGCGTAGGGAGCAGCAGAAGTGCGAAAAATTTTTTGCCTTCTCAACCATTTCTTGGCTTCAAACTCCCATATCTCGCGAACGGATTGACCTAACCCAAAAATTCCTGTTGCATCTGAAAGTAGGAACTCGCCCGATTACAACGATATGCGTATTTTTTCCCTAGGGCATTCTGGTTAAGCGCTTGGAGCAGCAGAATTGAGAAAAATTTTTTGCCTTCTCAACCATTTCTTGGCTTCAAACTCCCATATCTCGCGAACGGATTGACCTAACCCAAAAATTCCTGTTGCGTCTGAAAGTAGAAACTCGCCCGATTACAACGCTATGTGTATTTTTTCCCTAGGCCATTCTGGTTAAGCGTTTGGAGCAGCAGAATTGCGAAGAATTTGTTGTCTTCTCAACCATTTCTTAGCTTCAAACTCCCATATCTCGCGAACGGATTGACCAAACCCAGAAGTTCCTGCTGCGTCTGAAAGTAGGAACTCGCCCGATTACAACGATATGCGTATTTTTTCCCTAGGGCATTCTGGTTAAGCACTTGGAGCAGCAGAAGTGCGAAAAATTGGTTGTCTTCTCAACCATTTCTTAGCTTCAAAGTCCCATATCTCGCGAACGGATTGACCGAACCCAAAAATACCTGCTGCGTCTGAAAGTAGAAACTCGCCCGATTACAACGCTATGTGTATTTTTTCCCTAGGCCATTCTGGTTAAGCGTTTGGAGCAGCAGAAGTGCGAAGAATTTGTTGTCTTCTCAACCATTTCTTAGCTTCAAACTCCCATATCTCGCGAACGGATTGACGTAACTCAAAAATTCCAGTTGCATCTGAGAGTAGAAACTCGCCCGATTACAACGGTATGTGTATTTTTTCCCTAGGCCATTCTGGTTAAGCGTAGGGAGCAGCAGAAGTGCGAAAAATTTTTTGCCTTCTCAACCATTTCTTGGCTTCAAACTCCCATATCTCGCGAACGGATTGACCTAACCCAAAAATTCCTGTTGCATCTGAAAGTAGGAACTCGCCCGATTACAACGATATGCGTATTTTTTCCCTAGGGCATTCTGGTTAAGCGCTTGGAGCAGCAGAATTGAGAAAAATTTTTTGCCTTCTCAACCATTTCTTGGCTTCAAACTCCCATATCTCGCGAACGGATTGACCTAACCCAAAAATTCCTGTTGCGTCTGAAAGTAGAAACTCGCCCGATTACAACGCTATGTGTATTTTTTCCCTAGGCCATTCTGGTTAAGCGTTTGGAGCAGCAGAATTGCGAAGAATTTGTTGTCTTCTCAACCATTTCTTAGCTTCAAACTCCCATATCTCGCGAACGGATTGACCAAACCCAGAAGTTCCTGCTGCGTCTGAAAGTAGGAACTCGCCCGATTACAACGATATGCGTATTTTTTCCCTAGGGCATTCTGGTTAAGCACTTGGAGCAGCAGAAGTGCGAAAAATTGGTTGTCTTCTCAACCATTTCTTAGCTTCAAAGTCCCATATCTCGCGAACGGATTGACCGAACCCAAAAATACCTGCTGCGTCTGAAAGTAGAAACTCGCCCGATTACAACGCTATGTGTATTTTTTCCCTAGGCCATTCTGGTTAAGCGTTTGGAGCAGCAGAAGTGCGAAGAATTTGTTGTCTTCTCAACCATTTCTTAGCTTCAAACTCCCATATCTCGCGAACGGATTGACGTAACTCAAAAATTCCAGTTGCATCTGAGAGTAGAAACTCGCCCGATTACAACGGTATGTGTATTTTTTCCCTAGGCCGTTCTGGTTAAGCGTTTGGAGCAGCAGAATTGCGAAAAATTTTTTGCCTTCTCAACCATTTCTTGTCTTCAAACTCCCATATCTCGCGAACGGATTGACCTAACCCAAAAATTCCTATTGCATCTGAGAGTAGAAACTCGCCCGATTACAGCGGTATTTGTATTTTTTCCCTAGGCCGTTCTGGTTAAGCGTTTGGAGCAGCAGAAGTGCGAAAAATTTTTTGCCTTCTCAACCATTTCTTGGCTTCAAACTCCCATATCTCGCGAACGGATTGACCTAACCCAAAAATTCCTTTTGCATCTGGAAGTAGAAACTCGCCCGATTACAACGGTATGTGTATTTTTTCCCTAGGCCATTCTGGTTAAGCGTTTGGAGCATCAGAATTGCGAAACATTTTTTGCCTTCTCAACCATTTCTTGGCTTCAAACTCCCATATCTCGCGAACGGATTGACCTAACCCAAAAATTCCTATTGCATCTGAAAGTAGAAACTCGCCCCATTACAACGGTATGTGTATTTTTTCCCGAGGCCATTCTGGTTAAGCGTTTGGAGCAGCAGAATTGCGAAAAATTTTTTGCCTTCTCAACCATTTCTTAGCTTCGAAGTCCCATATCTCGCGAACGGATTGACCAAACCCAAAAATTCCTGCTGCGTCTGAAAGTAGAAACTCGCCCGATTAGAACGGTATGCGTATTTTTTCCCTAGGCCATTCTTGTTAAGCGTTTGGAGCAGCAGAAGTGCGAAAAATTTGTTTTCTTCTCAACCATTTCTTAGCTTCAAAGTCCCATATCTCGCGAACGGATTGACCGAACCCAAAAATTCGTGCTGCGTCTGAAAGAAGAATCTCGCCCGATTACAACGGTATGCGTATTTTTTCCCTAGGCCATTCTGGTTAAGCGTTTGGAGCAGCAGAAGTGCGAAAAATTTGTTGTCTTCTCAACCATTTCTTGGCTTCAAACTCCCATATCTCGCGAACGGATTGACCTAACCCAAAAATTCCTGTTGCATCTGAAAGTAGAAACTCGCCCGATTACAACGATATGCGTATTTTTTCCCTAGGGCATTCTGGTTAAGCACTTGGAGCAGCAGAAGTGCGAAAAATTGGTTGTCTTCTCAACCATTTCTTAGCTTCAAAGTCCCATATCTCGCGAACGGATTGACCGAACCCAAAAATACCTGCTGCGTCTGAAAGTAGAAACTCGCCCGATTACAACGCTATGTGTATTTTTTCCCTAGGCCATTCTGGTTAAGCGTTTGGAGCAGCAGAAGTGCGAAGAATTTGTTGTCTTCTCAACCATTTCTTAGCTTCAAACTCCCATATCTCGCGAACGGATTGACGTAACTCAAAAATTCCAGTTGCATCTGAGAGTAGAAACTCGCCCGATTACAACGGTATGTGTATTTTTTCCCTAGGCCATTCTGGTTAAGCGTTTGGAGCAGCAGAATTGCGAAAAATTTTTTGCCTTCTCAACCATTTCTTGTCTTCAAACTCCCATATCTCGCGAACGGATTGACCTAACCCAAAAATTCCTATTGCATCTGAGAGTAGAAACTCGCCCGATTACAGCGGTATTTGTATTTTTTCCCTAGGCCGTTCTGGTTAAGCGTTTGGAGCAGCAGAAGTGCGAAAAATTTTTTGCCTTCTCAACCATTTCTTGGCTTCAAACTCCCATATCTCGCGAACGGATTGACCTAACCCAAAAATTCCTTTTGCATCTGGAAGTAGAAACTCGCCCGATTACAACGGTATGTGTATTTTTTCCCTAGGCCATTCTGGTTAAGCGTTTGGAGCATCAGAATTGCGAAACATTTTTTGCCTTCTCAACCATTTCTTGGCTTCAAACTCCCATATCTCGCGAACGGATTGACCTAACCCAAAAATTCCTATTGCATCTGAAAGTAGAAACTCGCCCCATTACAACGGTATGTGTATTTTTTCCCGAGGCCATTCTGGTTAAGCGTTTGGAGCAGCAGAATTGCGAAAAATTTTTTGCCTTCTCAACCATTTCTTAGCTTCGAAGTCCCATATCTCGCGAACGGATTGACCAAACCCAAAAATTCCTGCTGCGTCTGAAAGTAGAAACTCGCCCGATTACAACGGTATGCGTATTTTTTCCCTAGGCCATTCTGGTTAAGCGTTTGGAGCAGCAGAAGTGCGAAAAATTTGTTTCCTTCTCAACCATTTCTTAGCTTCAAAGTCCCATATCTCGCGAACGGATTGACCGAACCCAAAAATTCGTGCTGCGTCTGAAAGTAGAATCTCGCCCGATTACAACGGTATGCGTATTTTTTCCCTAGGCCATTCTGGTTAAGCGTTTGGAGCAGCAGAAGTGCGAAAAATTTGTTGTCTTCTCAACCATTTCTTGGCTTCAAACTCCCATATCTCGCGAACGGATTGACCTAACCCAAAAATTCCTGTTGCATCTGAAAGTAGAAACTCGCCCGATTACAACGGTATGTGTATTTTATCCCTAGGCCATTCTGGTTAAGCGTTTGGAGCAGCAGAATTGCGAAAAATTTTTTGCCTTCTCAACCATTTCTTGGCTTCAAACTCCCATATCTCGCGAACGGATTGACCTAACCCAAAAATTCCTATTGCATATGAAAGTAGAAACTCGCCCCATTACAACGGTATGTGTATTTTTTCCTGAGGCCATTCTGGTTAAGCGTTTGGAGCAGCAGAAGTGCGAAAAATTTGTTGTCTTCTCAACCATTTCTTAGCTTCAAACTCCCATATCTCGCGAACGGATTGACGTAACTCAAAAATTCCTGTTGCATCTGAGAGTAGAAACTCGCCCGATTACAACGGTATGTGTATTTTTTCCCTAGGCCATTCTGGTTAAGCGTTTGGAGCAGCAGAATTGCGAAAAATTTTTTGCCTTCTCAACCATTTCTTGTCTTCAAACTCCCATATCTCGCGAACGGATTGTCCAAACCCAGAAGTTCCTGCAGCGTCTGAAAGTAGAAACTCGCCCGATTACAACGGTATGTGTATTTTTTCCCTAGGCCATTCTGGTTAAGCGTTTGGCGCAGCAGAATTGCGAAATATTTTTTGCCATCTCAACCATTTCTTGTCTTCAAACTCCCATATCTCGCGAACGGATTGACCTAACCCAAAAATTCCAATTGCATCTGAAAGTAGAAACTCGCCCGATTACAGCGGTATTTGTATTTTTTCCCTAGGCCGTTCTGGTTATGCGTTTGGAGCAGCAGAATTGCGAAAAATTTTTTGCCTTCTCAACCATTTCTTGTCTTCAAACTCCCATATCTCGCGAACGGATTGACCTAACCCAAAAATTCCTACTGCATCTGAGAGTAGAAACTCGCCCGATTACAGCGGTATTTGTATTTTTTCCCTAGGCCGTTCTGGTTAAGCGTTTGGAGCAGCAGAAGTGCGAAAAATTTTTTGCCTTCTCAACCATTTCTTGGCTTCAAACTCCCATATCTCGCGAACGGATTGACCTAACCCAAAAATTCCTTTTGCATCTGGAAGTAGAAACTCGCCCGATTACAACGGTATGTGTATTTTTTCCCTAGGCCATTCTGGTTAAGCGTTTGGAGCATCAGAATTGCGAAACATTTTTTGCCTTCTCAACCATTTCTTGGCTTCAAACTCCCATATCTCGCGAACGGATTGACCTAACCCAAAAATTCCTATTGCATCTGAAAGTAGAAACTCGCCCCATTACAACGGTATGTGTATTTTTTCCCGAGGCCATTCTGGTTAAGCGTTTGGAGCAGCAGAATTGCGAAAAATTTTTTGCCTTCTCAACCATTTCTTAGCTTCAAAGTCCCATATCTCGCGAACGGATTGACCAAACCCAAAAATTCCTGCTGCGTCTGAAAGTAGAAACTCGCCCGATTACAACGGTATGCGTATTTTTTCCCTAGGCCATTCTGGTTAAGCGTTTGGAGCAGCAGAAGTGCGAAAAATTTGTTGTCTTCTCAACCATTTCTTAGCTTCAAAGTCCAATATCTCGCGAACGGATTGACCGAACCCAAAAATTCGTGCTGCGTCTGAAAGTAGAATCTCGCCCGATTACAACGGTATGCGTATTTTTTCCCTAGGCCATTCTGGTTAAGCGTTTGGAGCAGCAGAAGTGCGAAAAATTTGTTGTCTTCTCAACCATTTCTTAGCTTCAAACTCCCATATCTCGCGAACGGATTGACGTAACTCAAAAATTCCAGTTGCAACTGAGAGTAGAAACTCGCCCGATTACAATGGTATGTGTATTTTTTCCCTAGGCCATTCTGGTTAAGCGTTTGGAGCAGCAGAATTGCGAAAAATTTTTATCTTCTCGACCATTTCTTGTCTTCAAACTCCTATATCTCGCGAACGGATTGACCTAACCCAAAAATTCCTATTGCATCTGAAAGTAGAAACTCGCACGATTACAGCGGTATTTGTATTTTTTCCCTAGGCCGTTCTGGTTAAGCGTTTGGAGCAGCAGAATTGCGAAAAATTTTTTGCCTTCTCAACCATTTCTTGGCTTCAAACTCCCATATCTCGCGAACGGATTGACCTAACCCAAAAATTCCTGTTGCATCTGAAAGTAGAAACTCGCCCGATTACAACGGTATGTGTATTTTCTCCCTAGGCCATTCTGGTTAAGCGTTTGGAGCAGCAGAAGTGCGAAGAATTTTTTGCCTTCTCAACCATTTCTTAGCTTCAAAGTCCCATATCTCGCGAACGGATTGACCAAACCCAAAAATTCCTGCTGCGTCTGAAAGTAGAAACTCGCCCGATTACAATGAGATGCGTATTTTTTCCCTAGGGCATTCTGGTTAAGCGCTTGGAGCAGCAGAATTGCGAAAAATTTTTTGCCTTCTCAACCATTTCTTGGCTTCAAACTCCCATATCTCGCGAACGGATTGACCTAACCCAAAAATTCCTATTGCATCTGAAAGTAGAAACTCGCCCCATTACAACGGTATGTGTATTTTTTCCCGAGGCCATTCTGGTTAAGCGTTTGGAGCAGCAGAAGTGCGAAAAATTTGTTGTCTTCTCAACCATTTCTTAGCTTCAAACTCCCATATCTCGCGAACGGATTAACGTAACTCAAAAATTCCTGTTGCATCTGAGAGTAGAAACTCGCCCGATTACAACGGTATGTGTATTTTTTCCCTAGGCCGTTCTGGTTAAGCGTTTGGAGCAGCAGAATTGCGAAAAATTTCTTGCCTTCTCAACCATTTCTTGGCTTCAAACACCCATATCTCGCGAACGGATTGACCTAACCCAAAAATTCCTATTGCATCTGAAAGTAGAAACTCGCCCCATTACAACGGTATGTGTATTTTTTCCCTAGGCCATTCTGGTTAAGCGTTTGGAGCAGCAGAAGTGCGAAAAATTTGTTGTCTTCTCAACCATTTCTTAGCTTCAAAGTCCAATATCTCGCGAACGGATTGACCGAACCCAAAAATTCGTGCTGCGTCTGAAAGTAGAATCTCGCCCGATTACAACGGTATGCGTATTTTTTCCCTAGGCCATTCTGGTTAAGCGTTTGGAGCAGCAGAAGTGCGAAAAATTTGTTGTCTTCTCAACCATTTCTTAGCTTCAAACTCCCATATCTCGCGAACGGATTGACGTAACTCAAAAATTCCAGTTGCAACTGAGAGTAGAAACTCGCCCGATTACAATGGTATGTGTATTTTTTCCCTAGGCCATTCTGGTTAAGCGTTTGGAGCAGCAGAATTGCGAAAAATTTTTTGCCTTCTCAACCATTTCTTGTCTTCAAACTCCTATATCTCGCGAACGGATTGACCTAACCCAAAAATTCCTATTGCATCTGAAAGTAGAAACTCGCACGATTACAGCGGTAATTGTATTTTTTCCCTAGGCCGTTCTGGTTAAGCGTTTGGAGCAGCAGAATTGCGAAAAATTTTTTGCCTTCTCAACCATTTCTTGGATTCAAACTCCCATATCTCGCGAACGGATTGACCTAACCCAAAAATTCCTGTTGCATCTGAAAGTAGAAACTCGCCCGATTACAACGGTATGTGTATTTTTTCCCTAGGCCATTCTGGTTAAGCGTTTGGAGCAGCAGAAGTGCGAAGAATTTTTTGCCTTCTCAACCATTTCTTAGCTTCAAAGTCCCATATCTCGCGAACGGATTGACCAAACCCAAAAATTCCTGCTGCGTCTGAAAGTAGAAACTCGCCCGATTACAATGAGATGCGTATTTTTTCCCTAGGGCATTCTGGTTAAGCGCTTGGAGCAGCAGAATTGCGAAAAATTTTTTGCCTTCTCAACCATTTCTTGGCTTCAAACTCCCATATCTCGCGAACGGATTGACCTAACCCAAAAATTCCTATTGCATCTGAAAGTAGAAACTCGCCCCATTACAACGGTATGTGTATTTTTTCCCGAGGCCATTCTGGTTAAGCGTTTGGAGCAGCAGAAGTGCGAAAAATTTGTTGTCTTCTCAACCATTTCTTAGCTTCAAACTCCCATATCTCGCGAACGGATTGACGTAACTCAAAAATTCCTGTTGCATCTGAGAGTAGAAACTCGCCCGATTACAACGGTATGTGTATTTTTTCCCTAGGCCGTTCTGGTTAAGCGTTTGGAGCAGCAGAATTGCGAAAAATTTCTTGCCTTCTCAACCATTTCTTGGCTTCAAACACCCATATCTCGCGAACGGATTGACCTAACCCAAAAATTCCTATTGCATCTGAAAGTAGAAACTCGCCCCATTACAACGGTATGTGTATTTTTTCCCTAGGCCATTCTGGTTAAGCGTTTGGAGCAGCAGAAGTGCGAAAAATTTGTTGTCTTCTCAACCATTTCTTAGCTTCAAAGTCCAATATCTCGCGAACGGATTGACCGAACCCAAAAATTCGTGCTGCGTCTGAAAGTAGAATCTCGCCCGATTACAACGGTATGCGTATTTTTTCCCTAGGCCATTCTGGTTAAGCGTTTGGAGCAGCAGAAGTGCGAAAAATTTGTTGTCTTCTCAACCATTTCTTAGCTTCAAACTCCCATATCTCGCGAACGGATTGACGTAACTCAAAAATTCCAGTTGCAACTGAGAGTAGAAACTCGCCCGATTACAATGGTATGTGTATTTTTTCCCTAGGCCATTCTGGTTAAGCGTTTGGAGCAGCAGAATTGCGAAAAATTTTTTGCCTTCTCAACCATTTCTTGTCTTCAAACTCCTATATCTCGCGAACGGATTGACCTAACCCAAAAATTCCTATTGCATCTGAAAGTAGAAACTCGCACGATTACAGCGGTAATTGTATTTTTTCCCTAGGCCGTTCTGGTTAAGCGTTTGGAGCAGCAGAATTGCGAAAAATTTTTTGCCTTCTCAACCATTTCTTGGCTTCAAACTCCCATATCTCGCGAACGGATTGACCTAACCCAAAAATTCCTGTTGCATCTGAAAGTAGAAACTCGCCCGATTACAACGGTATGTGTATTTTTTCCCTAGGCCATTCTGGTTAAGCGTTTGGAGCAGCAGAAGTGCGAAGAATTTTTTGCCTTCTCAACCATTTCTTAGCTTCAAAGTCCCATATCTCGCGAACGGATTGACCAAACCCAAAAATTCCTGCTGCGTCTGAAAGTAGAAACTCGCCCGATTACAATGAGATGCGTATTTTTTCCCTAGGGCATTCTGGTTAAGCGCTTGGAGCAGCAGAATTGCGAAAAATTTTTTGCCTTCTCAACCATTTCTTGGCTTCAAACTCCCATATCTCGCGAACGGATTGACCTAACCCAAAAATTCCTATTGCATCTGAAAGTAGAAACTCGCCCCATTACAACGGTATGTGTATTTTTTCCCGAGGCCATTCTGGTTAAGCGTTTGGAGCAGCAGAAGTGCGAAAAATTTGTTGTCTTCTCAACCATTTCTTAGCTTCAAACTCCCATATCTCGCGAACGGATTGACGTAACTCAAAAATTCCTGTTGCATCTGAGAGTAGAAACTCGCCCGATTACAACGGTATGTGTATTTTTTCCCTAGGCCATTCTGGTTAAGCGTTTGGAGCAGCAGAATTGCGAAAAATTTTTTGCCTTCTCAACCATTTCTTGTCTTCAAACTCCCATATCTCGCGAACGGATTGACCTAACCCAAAAATTCCTATTGCATCTGAAAGTAGAAACTCGCCCGATTACAGCGGTATTTGTATTTTTTCCCTAGGCCGTTCTGGTTAAGCGTTTGGAGCAGCAGAATTGCGAAAAATTTCTTGCCTTCTCAACCATTTCTTGGCTTCAAACTCCCATATCTCGCGAACGGATTGACCTAACCCAAAAATTCCTATGGCATCTGAAAGTAGAAACTCACCCGATTACAACGGTATGTGTATTTTTTCCCTAGGCCATTCTGGTTGAGCGTATGGAGCAGCAGAATTGCGAAAAATTTTTTGCCTTCTCAACCATTTCTTGGCTTCAAACTCCCATATCTCGCGAACGGATTGACCTAACCCAAAAATTCCTGTTGCATCTGAAAGTAGAAACTCGCCCGATTACAACGGTATGTGTATTTTATCCCTAGGCCATTCTGGTTAAGCGTTTGGAGCAGCAGAATTGCGAAAAATTTTTTGCCTTCTCAACCATTTCTTGGCTTCAAACTCCCATATCTCGCGAACGGATCGACCTAACCCAAAAATTCCTATTGCATCTGAAAGTAGAAACTCGCCCCATTACAACGGTATGTGTATTTTTTCCTGAGGCCATTCTGGTTAAGCGTTTGGAGCAGCAGAATTGCGAAAAATTTGTTGTCTTCTCAACCATTTCTTAGCTTCAAGCTCCCATATCTCGCGAACGGATTGACGTAACTCAAAAATTCCTGTTGCATCTGAGAGTAGAAACTCGCCCGATTACAACGGTATGTGTATTTTTTCCCTAGGCCATTCTGGTTAAGCGTTTGGAGCAGCAGAATTGCGAAAAATTTTTTGCCTTCTCAACCATTTCTTGTCTTCAAACTCCCATATCTCGCGAACGGATTGACCGAACCCAAAAATTCGTGCTGCGTCTGAAAGTAGAATCTCGCCCGATTACAACGGTATGCGTATTTTTTCCCTAGGCCATTCTGGTTAAGCGTTTGGAGCAGCAGAAGTGCGAAAAATTTGTTGTCTTCTCAACCATTTCTTAGCTTCAAACTCCCATATCTCGCGAACGGATTGACGTAACTCAAAAATTCCAGTTGCAACTGAGAGTAGAAACTCGCCCGATTACAATGGTATGTGTATTTTTTCCCTAGGCCATTCTGGTTAAGCGTTTGGAGCAGCAGAATTGCGAAAAATTTTTTGCCTTCTCAACCATTTCTTGTCTTCAAACTCCTATATCTCGCGAACGGATTGACCTAACCCAAAAATTCCTATTGCATCTGAAAGTAGAAACTCGCACGATTACAGCGGTATTTGTATTTTTTCCCTAGGCCGTTCTGGTTAAGCGTTTGGAGCAGCAGAATTGCGAAAAATTTTTTGCCTTCTCAACCATTTCTTGGCTTCAAACTCCCATATCTCGCGAACGGATTGACCTAACCCAAAAATTCCTGTTGCATCTGAAAGTAGAAACTCGCCCGATTACAACGGTATGTGTATTTTTTCCCTAGGCCATTCTGGTTAAGCGTTTGGAGCAGCAGAAGTGCGAAGAATTTTTTGCCTTCTCAACCATTTCTTAGCTTCAAACTCCCATATCTCGCGAACGGATTGACGTAACTCAAAAATTCCTGTTGCATCTGAAAGTAGAAACTCGTCCGATTACAACGGTATGTGTATTTTTTCCCTAGGCCATTCTGGTTAAGCGTTTGGAGCAGCAGAATTGCGAAAAATTTTTTGCCTTCTCAACCATTTCTTGTCTTCAAACTCCCATATCTCGCGAACGGATTGACCTAACCCAAAAATTCCTATTGCATCTGAAAGTAGAAACTCGCCCGATTACAGCGGTATTTGTATTTTTTCCCTAGGCCGTTCTGGTTAAGCGTTTGGAGCAGCAGAATTGCGAAAAATTTCTTGCCTTCTCAACCATTTCTTGGCTTCAAACTCCCATATCTCGCGAACGGATTGACCTAACCCAAAAATTCCTATGGCATCTGAAAGTAGAAACTCACCCGATTACAACGGTATGTGTATTTTTTCCCTAGGCCATTCTGGTTGAGCGTATGGAGCAGCAGAATTGCGAAAAATTTTTTGCCTTCTCAACCATTTCTTGGCTTCAAACTCCCATATCTCGCGAACGGATTGACCTAACCCAAAAATTCCTATTGCATCTGAAAGTAGAAACTCGCCCGATTACAACGGTATGTGTATTTTATCCCTAGGCCATTCTGGTTAAGCGTTTGGAGCAGCAGAATTGCGAAAAATTTTTTGCCTTCTCAACCATTTCTTGGCTTCAAACTCCCATATCTCGCGAACGGATCGACCTAACCCAAAAATTCCTATTGCATCTGAAAGTAGAAACTCGCCCCATTACAACGGTATGTGTATTTTTTCCTGAGGCCATTCTGGTTAAGCGTTTGGAGCAGCAGAAGTGCGAAAAATTTGTTGTCTTCTCAACCATTTCTTAGCTTCAAACTCCCATATCTCGCGAACGGATTGACGTAACTCAAAAATTCCTGTTGCATCTGAGAGTAGAAACTCGCCCGATTACAACGGTATGTGTATTTTTTCCCTAGGCCATTCTGGTTAAGCGTTTGGAGCAGCAGAATTGCGAAAAATTTTTTGCCTTCTCAACCATTTCTTGGCTTCAAACTCCCATATCTCGCGAACGGATTGACCTAACCCAAAAATTCCTGTTGCATCTGAAAGTAGAAACTCGCCCGATTACAACGGTATGTGTATTTTATCCCTAGGCCATTCTGGTTAAGCGTTTGGAGCAGCAGAATTGCGAAAAATTTTTTGCCTTCTCAACCATTTCTTGGCTTCAAACTCCCATATCTCGCGAACGGATCGACCTAACCCAAAAATTCCTATTGCATCTGAAAGTAGAAACTCGCCCCATTACAACGGTATGTGTATTTTTTCCTGAGGCCATTCTGGTTAAGCGTTTGGAGCAGCAGAAGTGCGAAAAATTTGTTGTCTTCTCAACCATTTCTTAGCTTCAAACTCCCATATCTCGCGAACGGATTGACGTAACTCAAAAATTCCTGTTGCATCTGAGAGTAGAAACTCGCCCGATTACAACGGTATGTGTATTTTTTCCCTAGGCCATTCTGGTTAAGCGTTTGGAGCAGCAGAATTGCGAAAAATTTTTTGCCTTCTCAACCATTTCTTGTCTTCAAACTCCCATATCTCGCGAACGGATTGACCTAACCCAAAAATTCCTGTTGCATCTGAAAGTTGAAACTCGCCCGATTACAACGGTATGTGTATTTTTTCCCTAGGCCATTCTGGTTAAGCGTTTGGCGCAGCAGAATTGCGCAAAATTTTTTGCCATCTCAACCATTTCTTGTCTTCAAACTCCCATATCTCGCGAACGGATTGACCTAACCCAAAAATTCCAATTGCATCTGAAAGTAGAAACTCGCCCGATTACAGCGGTATTTGTATTTTTTCCCTAGGCCGTTCTGGTTATGCGTTTGGAGCAGCAGAATTGCGAAAAATTTTTTGCCTTCTCAACCATTTCTTGGCATCAAACTCCCATATCTCGCGAACGGATTGACCTAACCCAAAAATTCCTATTGCATGTGAAAGTAGAGACTCGCCCGATTACAACGGTATTTGTATTTTTTCCCTAGGCCATTCTGGTTAAGCGTATGGAGCAGCAGAATTGCGAAAAATTTTTTGCCTTCTCAACCATTTCTTGGCTTCAAAGTCCCATATCTCGCGAACGGATTGACATAACCCAAAAATTCCTATTGCACCTGAAAGTAGAAACTCGCCCTATTAGAGCGGTATGTGTACTTTTTCCCTAGGCCATTCTGGTTAAGCGTTTGGAGCAGCAGAAGTGCGAAAAATTTGTTGTCTTCTCAACCATTTCTTAGCTTCAAACTCCCATATCTCGCGAACGGATTGACGTGACCCAAAATTTCCTATTGCATCTGAAAGTAGAAACTCGCCCGATTACAACGTTATGTGTATTTTTTCCCTAGGCCATTCTGGTTAAGCGTTTGGAGTAGCAGAAGTGCGAAAAATTTGTTGTCTTCTCAACCACTTCTTAGTTTCATACTCCCATATCTCGCGAACGGATTGTCCAAACCCAGAAGTTCCTGCTGCGTCTGAAAGTAGAAACTCGCCCGATTACAACGGTATGTGTATTTTTTCCCTAGGCCATTCTGGTTAAGCGTTTGGCGCAGCAGAATTGCGAAAAATTTTTTGCCGCCTCAACCATTTCTTAGCATCAAACTCCCATATCTCGCGAACGGATTGACCTAACCCAAAAATTCCTATTGTATCTGAAAGTAGAAACTCGCCCGATACAACGGTATGTGTATTTTTTCCCTAGGCCATTCTGGTTAAGCGTTTGGAGCAGCAGAATTGCGAAAAGTTTTTTGCCTTCTCAACCATTTCTTGTCTTCAAACTCCCATATCTCGCGAACGGATTGACCTAACCCAAAAATTCCTATTGCATCTGAAAGTTGAAACTCGCCCGACTACATTGGTATGTGTACTTTTTCCCGAGGGCATTCTGGTTAAGCCTTTGGATCAGCAGAATTGCGAAAAATTGTATGCCTTCTCAACCATTTCTTGGCTTCAAACTCCCATATCTCGCGAACGGATAGACCTAACCCAAAAATTCCTGTTGCATCTGAAAGTAGAAACTCGCCCGATTACAACGGTATGCATTTTTTTTCCCTAGGCCAATCTGGTTAAGCGTTTGGAGCAGCAGAAGTGCGAAAAATTTGTTGTCTTCTCAACCATTTCTTAGCTTCAAAGTCCCATATCTCGCGAACGGATTGACGGAACCCAAAAATTCCTCCTGCGTCTGAAAGTAGAAACACGCCCGATTACAACGGTATGCGTATTTTTTCCCTAGGCCATTCTGGTTAAGCGTTTGGAGCAGCAGAAGTGCGAAAAATTTTTTGCCTTCTCAACCATTTCTTGGCTTCAAACTCCCATATCTCGCGAACGGATTGACCTAACCCAAAAATTCCTGTTGCATCTGAAAGTAGGAACTCGCCCGATTACAACGATATGCGTATTTTTTCCCTAGGGCATTCTGGTTAAGCGCTTGGAGCAGCAGAATTGCGAAAAATTTTTTGCCTTCTCAACCATTTCTTGGCTTCAAACTCCCATATCTCGCGAACGGATTGACCTAACCCAAAAATTCCTGTTGCGTCTGAAAGTAGAAACTCGCCCGATTACAACGCTATGTGTATTTTTTCCCTAGGCCATTCTGGTTAAGCGTTTCGAGCAGCAGAAGTGCGAAGAATTTGTTGTCTTCTCAACCATTTCTTAGCTTCAAACTCCCATATCTCGCGAACGGATTGACCAAACCCAGAAGTTCCTGCTGCGTCTGAAAGTAGGAACTCGCCCGATTACAACGATATGCGTATTTTTTCCCTAGGGCATTCTGGTTAAGCACTTGGAGCAGCAGAAGTGCGAAAAATTTGTTGTCTTCTCAACCATTTCTTAGCTTCAAAGTCCCATATCTCGCGAACGGATTGACCGAACCCAGAAATACCTGCTGCGTCTGAATGTAGAATCTCGCCCGATTACAACGGTATGCGTATTTTTTCCCTAGGCCATTCTGGTTAAGCGTTTGGAGCAGCAGAAGTGCGAAAAATTTGTTGTCTTCTCAACCATTTCTTAGCTTCAAACTCCCATATCTCGCGAACGGATTGACGTAACTCAAAAATTCCAGTTGCATCTGAGAGTAGAAACTCGCCCGATTACAACGGTATGTGTATTTTTTCCCTAGGCCATTCTGGTTAAGCGTTTGGAGCAGCAGAATTGCGAAAAATTTTTTGCCTTCTCAACCATTTCTTGTCTTCAAACTCCCATATCTCGCGAACGGATTGACCTAACCCAAAAATTCCTATTGCATCTGAAAGTAGAAACTCGCCCGATTACAGCGGTATTTGTATTTTTTCCCTAGGCCGTTCTGGTTAAGCGTTTGGAGCAGCAGAAGTGCGAAAAATTTTTTGCCTTCTCAACCATTTCTTGGCTTCAAACTCCCATATCTCGCGAACGGATTGACCAAACCCAGAAGTTCCTGCTGCGTCTGAAAGTAGGAACTCGCCCGATTACAACGATATGCGTATTTTTTCCCTAGGGCATTCTGGTTAAGCACTTGGAGCAGCAGAAGTGCGAAAAATTTGTTGTCTTCTCAACCATTTCTTAGCTTCAAAGTCCCATATCTCGCGAACGGATTGACCGAACCCAAAAATACCTGCTGCGTCTGAAAGTAGAATCTCGCCCGATTACAACGGTATGCGTATTTTTTCCCTAGGCCATTCTGGTTAAGCGTTTGGAGCAGCAGAAGTGCGAAAAATTTGTTGTCTTCTCAACCATTTCTTAGCTTCAAACTCCCATATCTCGCGAACGGATTGACGTAACTCAAAAATTCCAGTTGCATCTGAGAGTAGAAACTCGCCCGATTACAACGGTATGTGTATTTTTTCCCTAGGCCATTCTGGTTAAGCGTTTGGAGCAGCAGAATGGCGAAAAATTTTTTGCCTTCTCAACCATTTCTTGGCTTCAAACTCCCATATCTCGCGAACGGATTGACCTAACCCAAAAATTCCAGTTGCATCTGAGAGTAGAAACTCGCCCGATTACAACGGTATGTGTATTTTTTCCCTAGGCCATTCTGGTTAAGCGTTTGGAGCAGCAGAATTGCGAAAAATTTTTTGCCTTCTCAACCATTTCTTGTCTTCAAACTCCCATATCTCGCGAACGGATTGACCTAACCCAAAAATTCCTATTGCATCTGAAAGTAGAAGCTCGCCCGATTACAGCGGTATTTGTATTTTTTCCCTAGGCCGTTCTGTTTAAGCGTTTGGAGCAGCAGAAGTGCGAAAAATTTTTTGCCTTCTCAACCATTTCTTGGCTTCAAACTCCCATATCTCGCGAACGGATTGACATAACCCAAAAATTCCTTTTGCATCTGGAAGTAGAAACTCGCCCGATTACAACGGTATGTGTATTTTTTCCCTAGGCCATTCTGGTTAAGCGTTTGGAGCAGCAGAATTGCGAAAAATTTTTTGCCTTCTCAACCATTTCTTGGCTTCAAACTCCCATATCTCGCGAACGGATTGACCTAACCCAAAAATTCCTGTTGCGTCTGAAAGTAGAAACTCGCCCGATTACAACGCTATGTGCATTGTTTCTCTAGGCCATTCTGGTTAAGCGTTTGGAGCAGCAGAAGTGCGAAGAATTTGTTGTCTTCTCAACCATTTCTTAGCTTCAAACTCCCATATCTCGCGAACGGATTGACCAAACCCAGAAGTTCCTGCTGCGTCTGAAAGTAGGAACTCGCCCGATTACAACGATAAGCGTATTTTTTCCCTAGGCCATTCTGGTTAAGCGCTTGGAGCAGCAGAATTGCGAAAAATTTTTTGCCTTCTCAACCATTTCTTGGCTTCAAACTCCCATATCTCGCGAACGGATTGACCTAACCCAAAAATTCCTATTGCATCTGAAAGTAGAAACTCGCCCCATTACAACGGTATGTGTATTTTTTCCCGAGGCCATTCTGGTTAAGCGTTTGGAGCAGCAGAATTGCGGAAAATTTTTTGCCTTCTCAACCATTTCTTAGCTTCAAAGTCCCATATCTCGCGAACGGATTGACCAAACCCAAAAATTCCTGCTGCGTCTGAAAGTAGAAACTCGCCCGATTACAACGGTATGCGTATTTTTTCCCTAGGCCATTCTGGTTAAGCGTTTGGAGCAGCAGAAGTGCGAAAAATTTGTTGTCTTCTCAACCATTTCTTAGCTTCAAAGTCCCATATCTCGCGAACGGATTGACCGAACCCAAAAATTCTTAATGCGTCTGAAAGTATAATCTCGCCCGATTACAACGGTATGCGTATTTTTTCCCTAGGCCATTCTGGTTAAGCGTTTGGAGCAGCAGAAGTGCGAAAAATTTGCTGTCTTCTCAACCATTTCTTAGATTCAAACTCCCATATCTCGCGAACGGATTGACGTAACTCAAAAGTTCCGGTTGCATCTGAGAGTAGAAACTCGCCCGATTACAACGGTATGTGTATTTTTTCCCTAGGCCATTCTGGTTAAGCGTTTGGAGCAGCAGAATTGCGAAAAATTTTTTGCCTTCTCAACCATTTCTTGTCTTCAAACTCCTATATCTCGCCAACGGATTGACCTAACCCAAAAATTCCTATTGCATCTGAAAGTAGAAACTCGGACGATTACAGCGGTATTTGTATTTTTTCCCTAGGCCGTTCTGGTTAAGCGTTTGGAGCAGCAGAATTGCGAAAAATTTTTTGCCTTCTCAACCATTACTTGGCTTCAAACTCCCATATCTCGCGAACGGATTGACGTAACCCAAAGATTCCTGTTGCATCTGAAAGTAGAAACTCGCCCCATTACAACGGTATGTGTATTTTTTCCCTAGGCCATTCTGGTTAAGCGTTTGGAGCAGCAGAAGTGCGAAAAATTTGTTGTCTTCTCAACCATTTCTTAGCTTCAAAGTCCCATATCTCGCGAACGGATTGACCGAACCCAAAAATTCCTGCTGCGTCTGAAAGTAGAAACTCGCCCGATTACAACGGTATGCGTATTTTTTCCCTAGGCCATTCTGGTTAAGCGTTTGGAGCAGCAGAAGTGCGAAAAATTTGCTGTCTTCTCAACCATTTCTTAGATTCAAACTCCCATATCTCGCGAACGGATTGACGTAACTCAAAAGTTCCGGTTGCATCTGAGAGTAGAAACTCGCCCGATTACAACGGTATGTGTATTTTTTCCCTAGGCCATTCTGGTTAAGCGTTTGGAGCAGCAGAATTGCGAAAAATTTTTTGCCTTCTCAACCATTTCTTGTCTTCAAACTCCCATATCTCGCGAACGGATTGACCTAACCCAAAAATTCCTATTGCATCTGAAAGTAGAAACTCGCCCGATTACAGCGGTATTTGTATTTTTTCCCTAGGCCGTTCTGGTTAAGCGTTTGGAGCAGCAGAATTGCGAAAAATTTTTTGCCTTCTCAACCATTACTTGGCTTCAAACTCCCATATCTCGCGAACGGATTGACCTAACCCAAAAATTCCTGTTGCATCTGAAAGTAGAAACTCGCCCGATTACAACGGTATGTGTATTTTTTCCCTAGGCCATTCTGGTTAAGCGTTTGGAGCAGCAGAAGTGCGAAGAATTTTTTGCCTTCTCAACCATTTCTTAGATTCAAAGTCCCATATCTCGCGAACGGATTGACCAAACCCAAAAATTCCTGCTGCGTCTGAAAGTAGAAACTCGCCCGATTACAATGAGATGCGTATTTTTTCCCTAGGGCATTCTGGTTAAGCGCTTGGAGCAGCAGAATTGCGAAAAATTTTTTGCCTTCTCAACCATTTCTTGGCTTCAAACTCCCATATCTCGCGAACGGATTGACCTAACCCAAAAATTCCTATTGCATCTGAAAGTAGAAACTCGCACGATTACAGCGGTATTTGTATTTTTTCCCTAGGCCGTTCTGGTTAAGCGTTTGGAGCAACAGAAGTGCGAAAAATGTGTTGTCTTCTCAACCATTTCTTAGCTTCAAAGTCCCATATCTCGCGAACGGATTGACCGAACCCAAAAATTCCTGCTGCGTCTGAAAGTAGAATCTCGCCCGATTACAACGGTATGCGTATTTTTCCCCTAGGGCATTCTGGTTAAGCACTTGGAGCAGCAGAAGTGCGAAAAATTTGTTGTCTTCTCAACCATTTCTTAGCTTCAAAGTCCCATATCTCGCGAACGGATTGACCGAACCCAAAAATACCTGCTGCGTCTGAAAGTAGAATCTCGCCCGATTACAACGGTATGCGTATTTTTTCCCTAGGCCATTCTGGTTAAGCGTTTGGAGCAGCAGAAGTGCGAAAAATTTGTTGTCTTCTCAACCATTTCTTAGCTTCAAACTCCCATATCTCGCGAACGGATTGACGTAACTCAAAAATTCCAGTTGCATCTGAGAGTAGAAACTCGCCCGATTACAACGGTATGTGTATTTTTTCCCTAGGCCATTCTGGTTAAGCGTTTGGAGCAGCAGAATTGCGAAAAATTTTTTGCCTTCTCAACCATTTCTTGTCTTCAAACTCCCATATCTCGCGAACGGATTGACCTAACCCAAAAATTCCTATTGCATCTGAAAGTAGAAACTCGCCCGATTACAGCGGTATTTGTATTTTTTCCCTAGGCCGTTCTGGTTAAGCGTTTGGAGCAGCAGAAGTGCGAAAAATTTTTTGCCTTCTCAACCATTTCTTGGCTTCAAACTCCCATATCTCGCGAACGGATTGACCTAACCCAAAAATTCCTTTTGCATCTGGAAGGAGAAACTCGCCCGATTACAACGGTATGTGTATTTTTTCCCTAGGCCATTCTGGTTAAGCGTTTGGAGCAGCAGAATTGCGAAAAATTTTTTGCCTTCTCAACCATTTCTTGGCTTCAAACTCCCATATCTCGCGAACGGATTGACCTAACCCAAAAATTCCTGTTGCGTCTGAAAGTAGGAACTCGCCCGATTACAACGATATGCGTATTTTTTCCCTAGGGCATTCTGGTTAAGCGCTTGGAGCAGCAGAATTGCGAAAAATTTTTTGCCTTCTCAACCATTTCTTGGCTTCAAACTCCCATATCTCGCGAACGGATTGACCTAACACAAAAATTCCTATTGCATCTGAAAGTAGAAACACGCCCCATTACAACGGTATGTGTATTTTTTCCCGAGGCCATTCTGGTTAAGCGTTTGGAGCAGCAGAATTGCGAAAAATTTTTTGCCTTCTCAACCATTTCTTAGATTCAAACTCCCATATCTCGCGAACGGATTGACGTAACTCAAAAATTCCGGTTGCATCTGAGAGTAGAAACTCGCCCGATTACAACGGTATGTGTATTTTTTCCCTAGGCCATTCTGGTTAAGCGTTTGGAGCAGCAGAAGTGCGAAGAATTTTTTGCCTTCTCAACCATTTCTTAGATTCAAAGTCCCATATCTCGCGAACGGATTGACCAAACCCAAAAATTCCTGCTGCGTCTGAAAGTAGAAACTCGCCCGATTACAATGAGATGCGTATTTTTTCCCTAGGCCATTCTGGTTCAGCGTTTGGAGCAGCAGAAGTGCGAAAAATTTGTTGTCTTCTCAACCATTTCTTAGCTTCCATCTCCGATATCTCGCGAACGGATTGACGTAACTCAAAAATTCCAGTTGCATCTGAGAGTAGAAACTCGCCCGATTACAACGGTATGTGTATTTTTTCCCTAGGCCATTCTGGTTAAGCGTTTGGAGCAGCAGAATTGCGAAAAATTTTTTGCCTTCTCAACCATTTCTTGTCTTCAAACTCCCATATCTCGCGAACGGATTGACCTAACCCAAAAATTCCTATTGCATCTGAAAGTAGAAACTCGCCCGATGACAGCGGTACTTGTATTTTTTCCCTAGGCCGTTCTGGTTAAGCGTTTGGAGCAGCAGAAGTGCGAAAAATTTTTTGCCTTCTCAACCATTTCTTGGCTTCAAACTCCCATATCTCGCGAACGGATTGACCTAACCCAAAAATTCCTTTTGCATCTGGAAGTAGAAACTCGCCCGATTACAACGGTGTGTGTATTTTTTCCCTAGGCCATTCTGGTTAAGCGTTTGGAGCAGCAGAATTGCGAAAAATTTTTTGCCTTCTCAACCATTTCTTGGCTTCAAACTCCCATATCTCGCGAACGGATTGACCTAACCCAAAAATTCCTGTTGCGTCTGAAAGTAGAAACTCGCCCTATTACAACGCTATGTGTATTGTTTCTCTAGGCCATTCTGGTCAAGCGTTTGGAGCAGCAGAAGTGCGAAGAATTTGTTGTCTTCTCAACCATTTCTTAGCTTCAAACTCCCATATCTCGCGAACGGATTGACCAAACCCAGAAGTTCCTGCTGCGTCTGAAAGTAGGAACTCGCCCGATTACAACGATATGCGTATTTTTTCCCTAGGGCATTCTGGTTAAGCGCTTGGAGCAGCAGAATTGCGAAAAATTTTTTGGCTTCTCAACCATTTCTTGGCTTCAAACTCCCATATCTCGCGAACGGATTGACCTAACCCAAAAATTCCTATTGCATCTGAAAGTAGAAACTCGCCCCATTACAAAGGTATGTGTATTTTTTCCCGTGGCCATTCTGGTTAAGCGTTTGGAGCAGCAGAATTGCGAAAAATTTTTTGCCTTCTCAACCATTTCTTAGCTTCAAAGTCCCATATATCACGAACGGATTGACCAAACCCAAAAATTCCTGCTGCGTCTGAAAGTAGAAACTCGCCCGATTACAACGGTATGCGTATTTTTTCCCTAGGCCATTCTGGTTAAGCGTTTGGAGCAGCAGAAGTGCGAAAAATTTGTTGTCTTCTCAACCATTTCTTAGCTTCAAAGTCCCATATCTCGCGAACGGATTGACCGAACCCAAAAATTCCTGCTGCGTCTGAAAGTAGAATCTCGCCCGATTACAACGGTATGCGTATTTTTTCCCTAGGCCATTCTGGTTAAGCGTTTGGAGCAGCAGAAGTGCGAAAAATTTGCTGTCTTCTCAACCATTTCTTAGCTTCAAACTCCCATATCTCGCGAACGGATTGACGTAACTCAAAAATTCCAGTTGCATCTGAGAGTAGAAACTCGCCCGATTACAACAGTATGTGTATTTTTTCCCTAGGCCATTCTGGTTAAGCGTTTGGAGCAGCAACATTGCGAAAAATTTTTTGCGTTCTCAACCATTTCTTGTCTTCAAACTCCTATATCTCGCGAACGGATTGACCTAACCCAAAAATTCCTATTGCATCTGAAAGTAGAAACTCGCACGATTACAGCTGTATTTGTATTTTTTCCCTAGGCCGTTCTGGTTAAGCGTTTGGAGCAGCAGAATTGCGAAAAATTTTTTGCCTTCTCAACCATTTCTTGGCTTCAAACTCCCATATCTCGCGAACGGATTGACGGAACCCAAAAATTCCTGCTGCGTCTGAAAGTAGAAACACGCCCGATTACAACGGTATGCGTATTTTTTCCCTAGGCCATTCTGGTTAAGCGTTTGGAGCAGCAGAAGTGCGAAAAATTTTTTGCCTTCTCAACCATTTCTTGGCTTCAAACTCCCATATCTCGCGAACGGATTGACCTAACCCAAAAATTCCTGTTGCATCTGAAAGTAGGAACTCGCCCGATTACAACGATATGCGTATTTTTTCCCTAGGGCATTCTGGTTAAGCGCTTGGAGCAGCAGAATTGCGAAAAATTTTTTGCCTTCTCAACCATTTCTTGGCTTCAAACTCCCATATCTCGCGAACGGATTGACCTAACCCAAAAATTCCTGTTGCGTCTGAAAGTAGAAACTCGCCCGATTACAACGCTATGTGTATTTTTTCCCTAGGCCATTCTGGTTAAGCGTTTCGAGCAGCAGAAGTGCGAAGAATTTGTTGTCTTCTCAACCATTTCTTAGCTTCAAACTCCCATATCTCGCGAACGGATTGACCAAACCCAGAAGTTCCTGCTGCGTCTGAAAGTAGGAACTCGCCCGATTACAACGATATGCGTATTTTTTCCCTAGGGCATTCTGGTTAAGCACTTGGAGCAGCAGAAGTGCGAAAAATTTGTTGTCTTCTCAACCATTTCTTAGCTTCAAAGTCCCATATCTCGCGAACGGATTGACCGAACCCAAAAATACCTGCTGCGTCTGAATGTAGAATCTCGCCCGATTACAACGGTATGCGTATTTTTTCCCTAGGCCATTCTGGTTAAGCGTTTGGAGCAGCAGAAGTGCGAAAAATTTGTTGTCTTCTCAACCATTTCTTAGCTTCAAACTCCCATATCTCGCGAACGGATTGACGTAACTCAAAAATTCCAGTTGCATCTGAGAGTAGAAACTCGCCCGATTACAACGGTATGTGAATTTTTTCCCTAGGCCATTCTGGTTAAGCGTTTGGAGCAGCAGAATTGCGAAAAATTTTTTGCCTTCTCAACCATTTCTTGGCTTCAAACTCCCATATCTCGCGAACGGATTGACCAAACCCAGAAGTTCCTGCTGCGTCTGAAAGTAGGAACTCGCCCGATTACAACGGTATGTGTATTTTTTCCCTAGGCCATTCTGGTTAAGCGTTTGGAGCAGCAGAATTGCGAAAAATTTTTTGCCTTCTCAACCATTTCTTGTCTTCAAACTCCCATATCTCGCGAACGGATTGACCTAACCCAAAAATTCCTATTGCATCTGAAAGTAGAAGCTCGCCCGATTACAGCGGTATTTATATTTTTTCCCTAGGCCGTTCTGTTTAAGCGTTTGGAGCAGCAGAAGTGCGAAAAATTTTTTGCCTTCTCAACCATTTCTTGGCTTCAAACTCCCATATCTCGCGAACGGATTGACATAACCCAAAAATTCCTTTTGCATCTGGAAGTAGAAACTCGCCCGATTACAACGGTATGTGTATTTTTTTCCTAGGCCATTCTGGTTAAGCGTTTGGAGCAGCAGAATTGCGAAAAATTTTTTGCCTTCTCAACCATTTCTTGGCTTCAAACTCCCATATCTCGCGAACGGATTGACCTAACCCAAAAATTCCTGTTGCGTCTGAAAGTAGAAACTCGCCCGATTACAACGCTATGTGCATTGTTTCTCTAGGCCATTCTGGTTAAGCGTTTGGAGCAGCAGAAGTGCGAAGAATTTGTTGTCTTCTCAACCATTTCTTAGCTTCAAACTCCCATATCTCGCGAACGGATTGACCAAACCCAGAAGTTCCTGCTGCGTCTGAAAGTAGGAACTCGCCCGATTACAACGATAAGCGTATTTTTTCCCTAGGGCATTCTGGTTAAGCGCTTGGAGCAGCAGAATTGCGAAAAATTTTTTGCCTTCTCAACCATTTCTTGGCTTCAAACTCCCATATCTCGCGAACGGATTGACCTAACCCAAAAATTCCTATTGCATCTGAAAGTAGAAACTCGCCCCATTACAACGGTATGTGTATTTTTTCCCGAGGCCATTCTGGTTAAGCGTTTGGAGCAGCAGAATTGCGAAAAATTTTTTGCCTTCTCAACCATTTCTTAGCTTCAAAGTCCCATATCTCGCGAACGGATTGACCAAACCCAAAAATTCCTGCTGCGTCTGAAAGTAGAAATTCGCCCGATTACAACGGTATGCGTATTTTTTCCCTAGGCCATTCTGGTTAAGCGTTTGGAGCAGCAGAAGTGCGAAAAATTTGTTGTCTTCTCAACCATTTCTTAGATTCAAAGTCCCATATCTCGCGAACGGATTGACCAAACCCAAAAATTCCTGCTGCGTCTGAAAGTAGAAACTCGCCCGATTACAATGAGATGCGTATTTTTTCCCTAGGGCATTCTGGTTAAGCGCTTGGAGCAGCAGAATTGCGAAAAATTTTTTGCCTTCTCAACCATTTCTTGGCTTCAAACTCCCATATCTCGCGAACGGATTGACCTAACCCAAAAATTCCTGTTGCATCTGAAAGTAGAAACTCGCACGATTACAGCGGTATTTGTATTTTTTCCCTAGGCCGTTCTGGTTAAGCGTTTGGAGCAACAGAAGTGCGAAAAATTTGTTGTCTTCTCAACCATTTCTTAGCTTCAAAGTCCCATATCTCGCGAACGGATTGATCGAACCCAAAAATTCTTACTGCGTCTGAAAGTATAATCTCGCCCGATTACAACGGTATGCGTATTTTTTCCCTAGGCCATTCTGGTTAAGCGTTTGGAGCAGCAGAAGTGCGAAAAATTTGCTGTCTTCTCAACCATTTCTTAGATTCAAACTCCCATATCTCGCGAACGGATTGACGTAACTCAAAAGTTCCGGTTGCATCTGAGAGTAGAAACTCGCCCGATTACAACGGTATGTGTATTTTTTCCCTAGGCCATTCTGGTTAAGCGTTTGGAGCAGCAGAATTGCGAAAAATTTTTTGCCTTCTCAACCATTTCTTGTCTTCAAACTCCTATATCTCGCCAACGGATTGACCTAACCCAAAAATTCCTATTGCATCTGAAAGTAGAAACTCGGACGATTACAGCGGTATTTGTATTTTTTCCCTAGGCCGTTCTGGTTAAGCGTTTGGAGCAGCAGAATTGCGAAAAATTTTTTGCCTTCTCAACCATTACTTGGCTTCAAACTCCCATATCTCGCGAACGGATTGACCTAACCCAAAAATTCCTGTTGCATCTGAAAGTAGAAACTCGCCCGATTACAACGGTATGTGTATTTTTTCCCTAGGCCATTCTGGTTAAGCGTTTGGAGCAGCAGAAGTGCGAAGAATTTTTTGCCTTCTCAACCATTTCTTAGCTTCAAAGTCCCATATCTCGCGAACGGATTGACCTAACCCAAAAATTCCTATTGCATCTGAAAGTAGAATCTCGCCCGATTACAACGGTATGCGTATTTTTTCCCTAGGCCATTCTGGTTAAGCGTTTGGAGCAGCAGAAGTGCGAAAAATTTGTTGTCTTCTCAACCATTTCTTAGCTTCAAACTCCCATATCTCGCGAACGGATTGACGTAACTCAAAAATTCCAGTTGCATCTGAGAGTAGAAACTCGCCCGATTACAACGGTATGTGTATTTTTTCCCTAGGCCATTCTGGTTAAGCGTTTGGAGCAGCAGAATTGCGAAAAATTTTTTGCCTTCTCAACCATTTCTTGTCTTCAAACTCCCATATCTCGCGAACGGATTGACCTAACCCAAAAATTCCAATTGCATCTGAAAGTAGAAACTCGCCCGATTACAGCGGTATTTGTATTTTTTCCCTAGGCCGTTCTGGTTATGCGTTTGGAGCAGCAGAATTGCGAAAAATTTTTTGCCTTCTCAACCATTTCTTGGCATCAAACTCCCATATCTCGCGAACGGATTGACCTAACCCAAAAATTCCTATTGCATCTGAAAGTAGGAACTCGCCCGATTACAACGATATGCGTATTTTTTCCCTAGGGCATTCTGGTTAAGCGCTTGGAGCAGCAGAATTGCGAAAAATTTTTTGCCTTCTCAACCATTTCTTGGCTTCAAACTCCCATATCTCGCGAACGGATTGACCTAACCCAAAAATTCCTGTTGCGTCTGAAAGTAGAAACTCGCCCGATTACAACGCTATGTGTATTTTTTCCCTAGGCCAATCTGGTTAAGCGTTTGGAGCAGCAGAAGTGCGAAAAATTTGTTGTCTTCTCAACCATTTCTTAGCTTCAAAGTCCCATATCTCGTGAACGGATTGACGGAACCCAAAAATTCCTGCTGCGTCTGAAAGTAGAAACACGCCCGATTACAACGGTATGCGTATTTTTTCCCTAGGCCATACTGGTTAAGCGTTTGGAGCAGCAGAAGTGCGAAAAATTTTTTGCCTTCTCAACCATTTCTTGGCTTCAAACTCCCATATCTCGCGAACGGATTGACATAACCCAAAAATTCCTGTTGCATCTGAAAGTAGGAACTCGCCCGATTACAACGATATGCGTATTTTTTCCCTAGGGCATTCTGGTTAAGCGCTTGGAGCAGCAGAATTGCGAAAAATTTTTTGCCTTCTCAACCATTTCTTGGCTTCAAACTCCCATATCTCGCGAACGGATTGACCTAACCCAAAAATTCCTGTTGCGTCTGAAAGTAGAAACTCGCCCGATTACAACGCTATGTGTATTTTTTCCCTAGGCCATTCTGGTTAAGCGTTTGGAGCAGCAGAAGTGCGAAGAATTTGTTGTCTTCTCAACCATTTCTTAGATTCAAACTCCCATATCTCGCGAACGGATTGACCAAACCCAGAAGTTCCTGCTGCGTCTGAAAGTAGGAACTCGCCCGATTACAACGATATGCGTATTTTTTCCCTAGGGCATTCTGGTTAAGCACTTGGAGCAGCAGAAGTGCGAAAAATTTGTTGTCTTCTCAACCATTTCTTAGCTTCAAAGTCCCATATCTAGCGAACGGATTGACCGAACCCAAAAATACCTGCTGCGTCTGAAAGTAGAATCTCGCCCGATTACAACGGTATGCGTATTTTTTCCCTAGGCCATTCTGGTTAAGCGTTTGTAGCAGCAAAAGTGCGAAAAATTTGTTGTCTTCTCAACCATTTCTTAGCTTCAAACTCCCATATTTCGCGAACGGATTGACGTAACTCAAAAATTCCAGTTGCATCTGAGAGTAGAAACTCGCCCGATTACAACGGTATGTGTATTTTTTCTCTAGGCCATTCTGGTTAAGCGTTTGGAGCAGCAGAATTGCGAAAAGTTTTTTGGCTTCTCAACCATTTCTTGTCTTCAAACTCCCATATCTCGCGAACGGATTGACCTAACCCAAAAATTCCTATTGCATCTGAAAGTAGAAACTCGCCCGATTACAGCGGTATTTGTATTTTTTCCCTAGGCCGTTCTGGTTAAGCGTTTGGAGCAGCAGAAGTGCGAAAAATTTTTTGCCTTCTCAACCATTTCTTGGCTTCAAACTCCCATATCTCACGAACGGATTGGCCTAACCCAAAAATTCCTTTTGCATCTGGAAGTAGAAACTCGCCCGATTACAACGGTATGTGTATTTTTTCCCTAGGCCATTCTGGTTAAGCGTTTGGAGCAGCAGAATTGCAAAAAATTTTTTGCCTTCTCAACCATTTCTTGGCTTCAAACTCCCATATCTCGCGAACGGATTGACCTAACCCAAAAATTCCTGTTGCATCTGAAAGTAGAAACTCGCCCGATTACAACGGTATGTGTATTTTATCCCTAGGCCATTCTGGTTAAGCGTTTGGAGCAGCAGAATTGCGAAAAATTTTTTGCCTTCTCAACCATTTCTTGGCTTCAAACTCCCATATCTCGCGAACGGATTGACCTAATCCAAAAATTCCTATTGCATCTGAAAGTAGAAACTCGTCCCATTACAACGGTATGTGTATTTTTTCTCGAGGCCATTCTGGTTAAGCGTTTGGAGCAGCAGAAGTGCGAAAAATTTGTTGTCTTCTCAACCATTTCTTAGCTTCAAACTCCCATATCTCGCGAACGGATTGACGTAACTCAAAAATTCCTGTTGCATCTGAGAGTAGAAACTCGCCCGATTACAACGGTATGTGTATTTTTTCCCTAGGCCATTCTGGTTAAGCGTTTGGAGCAGCAGAATTGCGAAAAATTTTTTGCCTTCTCAACCATTTCTTGTCTTCAAACTCCCATATCTCGCGAACGGATTGTCCAAACCCAGAAGTTCCTGCTGCGTCTGAAAGTAGAAACTCGCACGATTACAACGGTATGTGTATTTTTTCCCTAGGCCATTCTGGTTAAGCGTTTGGCGCAGCAGAATTGCGAAAAATTTTTTGCCTTCTCAACCATTTCTTGTCTTCAAACTCCCATATCTCGCGAACGGATTGACCTAACCCAAAAATTCCAATTGCATCTGAAAGTAGAAACTCGCCCGATTACAGCGGTATTTGTATTTTTTCCCTAGGCCGTTCTGGTTATGCGTTTGGAGCAGCAGAATTGCGAAAAATTTTTTGCCTTCTCAACCATTTCTTGGCATCAAACTCCCATATCTCGCGAACGGATTGACCTAACCCAAAAATTCCTATTGCATCTGAAAGTAGGAACTCGCCCGATTACAACGATATGCGTATTTTTTCCCTAGGGCATTCTGGTTAAGCGCTTGGAGCAGCAGAATTGCGAAAAATTTTTTGCCTTCTCAACCATTTCTTGGCTTCAAACTCCCATATCTCGCGAACGGATTGACCTAACCCAAAAATTCCTGTTGCGTCTGAAAGTAGAAACTCGCCCGATTACAACGCTATGTGTATTTTTTCCCTAGGCCAATCTGGTTAAGCGTTTGGAGCAGCAGAAGTGCGAAAAATTTGTTGTCTTCTCAACCATTTCTTAGCTTCAAAGTCCCATATCTCGTGAACGGATTGACGGAACCCAAAAATTCCTGCTGCGTCTGAAAGTAGAAACACGCCCGATTACAACGGTATGCGTATTTTTTCCCTAGGCCATACTGGTTAAGCGTTTGGAGCAGCAGAAGTGCGAAAAATTTTTTGCCTTCTCAACCATTTCTTGGCTTCAAACTCCCATATCTCGCGAACGGATTGACATAACCCAAAAATTCCTGTTGCATCTGAAAGTAGGAACTCGCCCGATTACAACGATATGCGTATTTTTTCCCTAGGGCATTCTGGTTAAGCGCTTGGAGCAGCAGAATTGCGAAAAATTTTTTGCCTTCTCAACCATTTCTTGGCTTCAAACTCCCATATCTCGCGAACGGATTGACCTAACCCAAAAATTCCTGTTGCGTCTGAAAGTAGAAACTCGCCCGATTACAACGCTATGTGTATTTTTTCCCTAGGCCATTCTGGTTAAGCGTTTGGAGCAGCAGAAGTGCGAAGAATTTGTTGTCTTCTCAACCATTTCTTAGATTCAAACTCCCATATCTCGCGAACGGATTGACCAAACCCAGAAGTTCCTGCTGCGTCTGAAAGTAGGAACTCGCCCGATTACAACGATATGCGTATTTTTTCCCTAGGGCATTCTGGTTAAGCACTTGGAGCAGCAGAAGTGCGAAAAGTTTTTTGCCTTCTCAACCATTTCTTGTCTTCAAACTCCCATATCTCGCGAACGGATTGACCTAACCCAAAAATTCCTATTGCATCTGAAAGTAGAAACTCGCCCGATTACAGCGGTATTTGTATTTTTTCCCTAGGCCGTTCTGGTTAAGCGTTTGGAGCAGCAGAATTGCGAAAAGTTTTTTGCCTTCTCAACCATTTCTTGTCTTCAAACTCCCATATCTCGCGAACGGATTGACCTAACCCAAAAATTCCTATTGCATCTGAAAGTAGAAACTCGCCCGATTACAGCGGTATTTGTATTTTTTCCCTAGGCCGTTCTGGTTAAGCGTTTGGAGCAGCAGAAGTGCGAAAAATTTTTTGCCTTCTCAACCATTTCTTGGCTTCAAACTCCCATATCTCACGAACGGATTGGCCTAACCCAAAAATTCCTTTTGCATCTGGAAGTAGAAACTCGCCCGATTACAACGGTATGTGTATTTTTTCCCTAGGCCATTCTGGTTAAGCGTTTGGAGCAGCAGAATTGCAAAAAATTTTTTGCCTTCTCAACCATTTCTTGGCTTCAAACTCCCATATCTCGCGAACGGATTGACCTAACCCAAAAATTCCTGTTGCATCTGAAAGTAGAAACTCGCCCGATTACAACGGTATGTGTATTTTATCCCTAGGCCATTCTGGTTAAGCGTTTGGAGCAGCAGAATTGCGAAAAATTTTTTGCCTTCTCAACCATTTCTTGGCTTCAAACTCCCATATCTCGCGAACGGATTGACCTAATCCAAAAATTCCTATTGCATCTGAAAGTAGAAACTCGTCCCATTACAACGGTATGTGTATTTTTTCTCGAGGCCATTCTGGTTAAGCGTTTGGAGCAGCAGAAGTGCGAAAAATTTGTTGTCTTCTCAACCATTTCTTAGCTTCAAACTCCCATATCTCGCGAACGGATTGACGTAACTCAAAAATTCCTGTTGCATCTGAGAGTAGAAACTCGCCCGATTACAACGGTATGTGTATTTTTTCCCTAGGCCATTCTGGTTAAGCGTTTGGAGCAGCAGAATTGCGAAAAATTTTTTGCCTTCTCAACCATTTCCTGTCTTCAAACTCCCATATCTCGCGAACGGATTGTCCAAACCCAGAAGTTCCTGCTGCGTCTGAAAGTAGAAACTCGCCCGATTACAACGGTGTGTGTATTTTTTCCCTAGGCCATTCTGGTTAAGCGTTTGGCGCAGCAGAATTGCGAAAAATTTCTTGCCTTCTCAACCATTTCTTGTCTTCAAACTCCCATATCTCGCGAACGGATTGACCTAACCCAAAAATTCCAATTGCATCTGAAAGTAGAAACTCGCCCGATTACAGCGGTATTTGTATTTTTTCCCTAGGCCGTTCTGGTTATGCGTTTGGAGCAGCAGAATTGCGAAAAATTTTTTGCCTTCTCAACCATTTCTTGGCATCAAACTCCCATATCTCGCGAACGGATTGACCTAACCCAAAAATTCCTATTGCATCTGAAAGCAGGAACTCGCCCGATTACAACGATATGCGTATTTTTCCCCTAGGCCATTCTGGTTAAGCGTTTGGAGCAGCAGAAGTGCGAAAAATTTTTTGCCTTCTCAACCATTTCTTGTCTTCAAACTCCCATATCTCGCGAACGGATTGTCCAAACCCAGAAGTTCCTGCTGCGTCTGAAAGTAGAAACTCGCCCGATTACAACGGTGTGTGTATTTTCTCCCTAGGCCATTCTGGTTAAGCGTTTGGCGCAGCAGAATTGCCAAAAATTTCTTGCCTTCTCAACCATTTCTTGTCTTCAAACTCCCATATCTCGCGAACGGATTGACCTAACCCAAAAATTCCAATTGCATCTGAAAGTAGAAACTCGCCCGATTACAGCGGTATTTGTATTTTTCCACTAGGCCATTCTGGTTAAGCGTTTGGAGCAGCAGAATTGCGAAAAATTTTTTGCCTTCTCAACCATTTCTTGTCTTCAAACTCCCATATCTCGCGAACGGATTGTCCAAACCCAGAAGTTCCTGCTGCGTCTGAAAGTAGAAACTCGCCCGATTACAACGGTGTGTGTATTTTTTCCCTAGGCCATTCTGGTTAAGCGTTTGGCGCAGCAGAATTGCGAAAAATTTGTTGTCTTCTCAACCATTTCTTAGCTTCAAACTCCCATATCTCGCGAACGGATTGACGTAACTCAAAAATTCCTGTTGCATCTGAGAGTAGAAACTCGCCCGATTACAACGGTATGTGTATTTTTTCCCTAGGCCATTCTGGTTAAGCGTTTGGAGCAGCAGAATTGCGAAAAATTTTTTGCCTTCTCAACCATTTCTTGTTTTCAAACTCCCATATCTCGCGAACGGATTGTCCAAACCCAGAAGTTCCTGCTGCGTCTGAAAGTAGAAACTCGCCCGATTACAGCGGTATTTGTATTTTTTCCCTAGGCCGTTCTGGTTATGCGTTTGGAGCAGCAGAATTGCGAAAAATTTTTTGCCTTCTCAACCATTTCTTGGCATCAAACTCCCATATCTCGCGAACGGATTGACCTAACCCAAAAATTCCTATTGCATCTGAAAGTAGGAACTCGCCCGATTACAACGATATGCGTATTTTTTCCCTAGGGCATTCTGGTTAAGCGCTTGGAGCAGCAGAATTGCGAAAAATTTTTTGCCTTCTCAACCATTTCTTGGCTTCAAACTCCCATATCTCGCGAACGGATTGACCTAACCCAAAAATTCCTGTTGCGTCTGAAAGTAGAAACACGCCCGATTACAACGGTATGCGTATTTTTTCCCTAGGCCATTCTGGTTAAGCGTTTGGAGCAGCAGAAGTGCGAAGAATTTGTTGTCTTCTCAACCATTTCTTAGCTTCAAACTCCCATATCTCGCGAACGGATTGACCAAACCCAGAAGTTCCTGCTGCGTCTGAAAGTAGGAACTCGCCCGATTACAACGATATGCGTATTTTTTCCCTAGGGCATTCTGGTTAAGCACTTGGAGCAGCAGAAGTGCGAAAAATTTGTTGTCTTCTCAACCATTTCTTAGCTTCAAAGTCCCATATCTAGCGAACGGATTGACCGAACCCAAAAATACCTCCTGCGTCTGAAAGTAGAATCTCGCCCGATTACAACGGTATGCGTATTTTTTCCCTAGGCCATTCTGGTTAAGCGTTTGTAGCAGCAAAAGTGCGAAAAATTTGTTGTCTTCTCAACCATTTCTTAGCTTCAAACTCCCATATTTCGCGAACGGATTGACGTAACTCAAAAATTCCAGTTGCATCTGAGAGTAGAAACTCGCCCGATTACAACGGTATGTGTATTTTTTCCCTAGGCCATTCTGGTTAAGGGTTTGGAGCAGCAGAATTGCGAAAAGTTTTTTGCCTTCTCAACCATTTCTTGTCTTCAAACTCCCATATCTCGCGAACGGATTGACCTAACCCAAAAATTCCTATTGCATCTGAAAGTAGAAACTCGCCCGATTACAGCGGTATTTGTATTTTTTCCCTAGGCCGTTCTGGTTAAGCGTTTGGAGCAGCAGAAGTGCGAAAAATTTTTTGCCTTCTCAACCATTTCTTGGCTTCAAACTCCCATATCTCGCGAACGGATTGACCTAACCCAAAAATTCCTTTTGCATCTGGAAGTAGAAACTCGCCCGATTACAACGGTATGTGTATTTTTTCCCTAGGCCATTCTGGTTAAGCGTTTGGAGCAGCAGAAGTGCGAAGAATTTGTTGTCTTCTCAACCATTTCTTAGCTTCAAACTCCCATATCTCGCGAACGGATTGACCAAACCCAGAAGTTCCTGCTGCGTCTGAATGTAGGAACTCGCCCGATTACAACGATATGCGTATTTTTTCCCTAGGGCATTCTGGTTAAGCGCTTGGAGCAGCAGAATTGCGAAAAATTTTTTGCCTTCTCAACCATTTCTTGGCTTCAAACTCCCATATCTCGCGAACGGATTGACCTAACCCAAAAATTCCTATTGCATCTGAAAGTAGAAACTCGCCCCATTACAACGGTATGTGTATTTTTTCCCGAGGCCATTCTGGTTAAGTGTTTGGAGCAGCAGAATTGCGAAAAATTTTTTGCCTTCTCAACCATTTCTTAGCTTCAAAGTCCCATATCTCGCGAACGGATTGACCAAACCCAAAAATTCCTGCTGCGTCTGAAAGTAGAAACTCGCCCGATTACAACGGTATGCGTATTTTATCCCTAGGCCATTCTGATTAAGCGTTTGGAGCAGCAGAAGTGCGAAAAATTTGTTGTCTTCTCAACCATTTCTTAGCTTCAAAGTCCCATATCTCGCGAACGGATTGACCGAACCCAAAAATTCCTGCTGCGTCTGAAAGTAGAATCTCGCCCGATTACAACGGTATGCGTATTTTTTCCCTAGGCCATTCTGGTTAAGCGTTTGGAGCAGCAGAAGTGCGAAAAATTTGTCGTCTTCTCAACCATTTCTTAGCTTCAAACTCCCATATCTCGCGAACGGATTGACGTAACTCAAAAATTCCAGTTGCATCTGAGAGTAGAAACTCGCCCGATTACAACGGTATGTGTATTTTTTCCCTAGGCCATTCTGGTTAAGCGTTTGGAGCAGCAGAATTGCGAAAAATTTTTTGCCTTCTCAACCATTTCTTGTCTTCAAACTCCCATATCTCGCGAACGGATTGACCAAACCCAGAAGTTCCTGCTGCGTCTGAAAGTAGGAACTCGCCCGATTACAACGATATGCGTATTTTTTCCCTAGGCCATTCTGGTTAAGCACTTGGAGCAGCAGAAGTGCGAAAAATTTGTTGTCTTCTCAACCATTTCTTAGCTTCAAAGTCCCATATCTCGCGAACGGATTGACCGAACCCAAAAATTCCTGCTGCGTCTGAAAGTAGAATCTCGCCCGATTACAGCGGTATGCGTATTTTTTCCCTAGGCCATTCTGGTTAAGCGTTTGTAGCAGCAGAAGTGCGAAAAATTTGTTGTCTTCTCAACCATTTCTTAGCTTCAAAGTCCCATATCTCGCGAACGGATTGACCAAACCCAGAAGTTCCTGCTGCGTCTGAAAGTAGGAACTCGCCCGATTACAACGATATGCGTATTTTTTCCCTAGACCATTCTGGTTAAGCGTTTGTAGCAGCAAAAGTGCGAAAAATTTGTTGTCTTCTCAACCATTTCTTAGCTTCAAACTCCCATATCTCGCGAACGGATTGACGTAACTCAAAAATTCCAGTTGCATCTGAGAGTAGAAACTCGCCCGATTACAACGGTATGTGTATTTTTTCCCTAGGCCATTCTGGTTAAGCGTTTGGAGCAGCAGAATTGCGAAAAATTTTTTGCCTTCTCAACCATTTCTTGTCTTCAAACTCCTATATCTCGCGAACGGATTGACCTAACCCAAAAATTCCTATTGCATCTGAAAGTAGAAACTCGCACGATTACAGCGGTATTTGTATTTTTCCCTAGGCCATTCTGGTTAAGCGTTTGGGGCAGCAGAAGTGCGAAGAATTTTTTGCCTTCTCAACCATTTCTTAGCTTCAACGTCCCATATCTCGCGAACGGATTGACCAAACCCAAAAATTCCTGCTGCGTCTGAAAGTAGAAACTCGCCCGATTACAATGAGATGCGTATTTTTTCCCTAGGGCATTCTGGTTAAGCGCTTGGAGCAGCAGAATTGCGAAAAATTTTTTGCCTTCTCAACCATTTCTTGGCTTCAAACTCCCATATCTCGCGAACGGATTGACCTAACCCAAAAATTCCTATTGCATCTGAAAGTAGAAACTCGCCCCATTACAACGGTATGTGTATTTGTTCCCGAGGCCATTCTGGTTAAGCGTTTGGAGCAGCAGAAGTGCGAAAAATTTGTTGTCTTCTCAACCATTTCTTAGCTTCAAACTCCCATATCTCGCGAACGGATTGACGTAACTCAAAAATTCCTGTTGCATCTGAGAGTAGAAACTCGCCCGATTACAACGGTATGTGTATTTTTTCCCTAGGCCATTCTGGTTAAGCGTTTGGTGCAGCAGAATTGCGAAAAATTTTTTGCCTTCTCAACCATTTCTTGTCTTCAAACTCCCATATCTCGCGAACGGATTGACCTAACCCAAAAATTCCTATTGCATCTGAAAGTAGAAACTCGCCCGATTACAGCGGTATTTGTATTTTTTCCCTAGGCCGTTCTGGTTAAGCGTTTGGAGCAGCAGAAGTGCGAAAAATTTTTTGCCTTCTCAACCATTTCTTGGCTTGAAACTCCCATATCTCGCGAACGGATTGACCTAACCCAAAAATTCCTTTTGCATCTGGAAGTAGAAACTCGCCCGATTACAACGGTATGCGTATTTTTTCCCTAGGGCATTCTGGTTAAGCGCTTGGAGCAGCAGAATTGCGAAAAATTTTTTGCCTTCTCAACCATTTCTTGGCTTCAAACTCCCATATCTCGCGAACGGATTGACCTAACCCCAAAATTCCTGCTGCGTCTGAAAGTAGAAGCTCGCCCGATTACAACGGTATGCGTATTTTTTCCCTAGGCCATTCTGGTTAAGCGTTTGGAGCAGCAGAAGTGCGAAAAATTTGTTGTCTTCTCAACCATTTCTTAGCTTCAAAGTCCCATATCTCGCGAACGGATTGACCGAACCCAAAAATTCCTGCTTCGTCTGAAAGTAGAAACACGCCCGATTACAACGGTATGCGCATTTTTTCCCTAGGTCATTCTGGTTAAGCGTTTGGAGCAGTAGAATTGCGAAAAATTTTTTGCCTTCTCAACCATTTCTTGGCTTCAAACTCCCATATCTCGCGAACGGATTGACCTAACCCAAAAATTCCTGTTGCGTCTGAAAGTAGGAACTCGCCCGATTACAACGATATGCGTATTTTTTCCCTAGGGCATTCTGGTTAAGCGCTTGGAGCAGCAGAATTGCGAAAAATTTTTTGCCTTCTCAACCATTTCTTGGCTTCAAACTACCATATCTCGCGAACGGATTGACCTAACCCAAAAATTCCTATTGCATCTGAAAGTAGAAACTCGCCCCATTACAACGGTATGTGTATTTTTTCCCGAGGCCATTCTGGTTAAGCGTTTGGAGCAGCAGAATTGCGAAAAATTTTTTGCCTTCTCAACAATTTCTTAGCTTCAAAGTCCCATATCTCGCGAACGGATTGACCAAACCCAAAAATTCCTGCTGCGTCTGAAAGTAGAAACTCGCCCGATTACAACGGTATGCGTATTTTTTCCCTAGGCCATTCTGGTTAAGCGTTTGGAGCAGCAGAAGTGCGAAAAATTTGTTGTCTTCTCAACCATTTCTTAGCTTCAAACTCCCATATCTCGCGAACGGATTGACGTAACTCAAAAATTCCAGTTGCATCTGAGAGTAGAAACTCGCCCGATTACAACGCTATGTGTATTTTTTCCCTAGGCCGTTCTGGTTAAGCGTTTGGAGCAGCAGAATTGCGAAAAATTTTTTGCCTTCTCAACCATTTCTTGGCTTCAAAGTCCCATATCTCGCGAACGGATTGACCCAACCCAAAAATTCCTGTTGCGTCTGAAAGTAGAAACTCGCCCGATTACAACGCTATGTGTATTTTTTCCCTAGGCCGTTCTGGTTAAGCGTTTGGAGCAGCAGAATTGCGAAAAATTTCTTGCCTTCTCAACCATTTCTTGGCTTCAAACTCCCATATCTCGCGAACGGATTGACCTAACCCAAAAATTCCTATGGCATCTGAATGCAGAAACTCACCCGATTACAACGGTATGTGTATTTTTTCCCTAGGCCATTCTGGTTAAGCGTATGGAGCAGCAGAAGTGCGAAAAATTTTTTGCCTTCTCAACCATTTCTTGGCTTCAAACTCCCATATCTCGCGAACGGATTGACCTAACCCAAAAATTCCTGTTGCATCTGAAAGTAGAAACTCGCCCGATTACAACGGTATGTGTATTTTATCCCTAGGCCATTCTGGTTAAGCGTTTTGAGCAGCAGAATTGCGAAAAATTTTTTGCCTTCTCAAACATTTCTTGGTTTCAAACTCCCATATCTCGCGAACGGATTGACCCAACCCAAAAATTCCTGTTGCGTCTGAAAGTAGAAACTCGCCCGATTACAACGCTATGTGTATTTTTTCCCTAGGCCATTCTGGTTAAGCGTTTGGAGCAGCAGAAGTGCGAAGAATTTGTTGTCTTCTCAACCATTTCTTAGCTTCAAACTCCCATATCTCGCGAACAGATTGACGTAACCCAAAGATTCCTGTTGCATCTGAAAGTAGAAACTCGCCCGATTACAACGGTATGTGTATTTTTTCCCTAGGCCATTCTGGTTAAGCGTTTGGAGCAGCAGAAGTGCGAAAAATTTGTTGTCTTCTCAACCATTTCTTAGCTTCAAACACCCATATCTCGCGAACGGATTGACGTGACCCAAAATTTCCTATTGCATCTGAAAGTAGAAACTCGCCCGATTACAACGTTATGTGTATTTTTTCCCTGGGCCATTCTGGTTAAGCGTTTGGAGCAGCAGAATTGCGAAAAGTTTTTTGCCTACTCAACCATTTCTTGTCTTTAAACTTCCATATCTCGCGAACGGATTGACCTAACCCAAAAATTCCTATTGCATCTGAAAGTTGAAACTCGCCCGACTACATTGGTATGTGTATTTTTTCCCTAGGGCATTCTGGTTAAGCGTTTGGATCAGCAGAATTGCGAAAAATTGTATGCCTTCTCAACCATTTCTTGGCTTCAAACTCCCATATCTCGCGAACGGATAGACCTAACCCAAAAATTCCTGTTGCGTGTGAAAGTAGAAACTCGCCCGATTACAACGGTATGTGTATTTTTTCCCTAGTCCATTCTGGTTAAGCGTTTGGAGCAGCAGAATTGTGAAAAATTTTTTGCCTTCTCAACCATTTCTTGTCTTCAAACTCTCATATCTCGCGAATGGATTGACATAACCCAAAAATTCCTATTGCATCTGAAAGTAGAAACTCGCCCGATTACAACGGTATGTGTATTTTTTCCCTAGGCCATTCTGCTTAAGCGATAGGAGCAGCAGATGTGCGAAAGATTTATTGTCTTCTCAACCATTTCTTAGCTTCATACTCCCATATCTCGCGAACGGATTGACCTAACCCAAAAATTCCTATTGCATCTGAAAGTAGAAACTCCCCCCATTACAACGTTATGTGTATTTTTTCCCGAGGCAATTCTGGTTAAGCGTTTGGAGCAGCAGAATTGCGAAAAATTTTTTGCCTTCTCAACCATTTCTTAGTTTCAAAGTCCCATATCTCGCGAACGGATTGACCTAACCCAAAAATTCCTATTGTATCTACAAGAAGAAACTCGCCCGATTACAACGGTATGTGTATTTTTTCCCTAGGCCATTCTGGTTAAGCGTTTGGAGCAGCAGAATTGCGAAAAATTTTTTGCCTTCTCAACCATTTCTTGGCTTGAAACTCCCATATCTCGCGAACGGATTGACCTAACCCAAAAATTCCTTTTGCATCTGGAAGTAGAAACTCGCCCGATTACAACGGTATGCGTATTTTTTCCCTAGGGCATTCTGGTTAAGCGCTTGGAGCAGCAGAATTGCGAAAAATTTTTTGCCTTCTCAACCATTTCTTGGCTTCAAACTCCCATATCTCGCGAACGGATTGACCTAACCCAAAAATTCCTGTTGCATCTGAAAGTAGAAACTCGCCCGATTACAACGGTATGTGTATTTTTTCCGTAGGCCATTCTGGTTAAGCGTTTGGCGCAGCAGAATTGCGAAAAATTTTTTGCCTTCTCAACCATTTCTTGTCTTCAAACTCCCATATCTCGCGAACGGATTGACCTAACCCAAAAATTCCTATTGCATCTGAAAGTAGAAACTCGCCCGATTACAGCGGTATTTGTATTTTTCCCCTAGGCCGTTCTGGTTAAGCGTTTGGAGCAGCAGAAGTGCGAAAAATTTTTTGCCTTCTCAACCATTTCTTGGCTTCAAACTCCCATATCTCGCGAACGGATTGACCTAACCCAAAAATTCCTTTTGCATCTGGAAGTAGAAACTCGCCCGATTACAACGCTATGTGTATTTTTTCCCTAGGCCGTTCTGGTTAAGCGTTTGGAGCAGCAGAATTGCGAAAAATTTTTTGCCTTCTCAACCATTTCTTGGCTTCAAAGTCCCATATCTCGCGAACGGATTGACCCAACCCAAAAATTCCTGTTGCGTCTGAAAGTAGAAACTCGCCCGATTACAACGCTATGTGTATTTTTTCCCTAGGCCGTTCTGGTTAAGCGTTTGGAGCAGCAGAATTGCGAAAAATTTCTTGCCTTCTCAACCATTTCTTGGCTTCAAACTCCCATATCTCGCGAACGGATTGACCTAACCCAAAAATTCCTATGGCATCTGAATGCAGAAACTCACCCTATTACAACGGTATGTGTATTTTTTCCCTAGGCCATTCTGGTTAAGCGTATGGAGCAGCAGAAGTGCGAAAAATTTTTTGCCTTCTCAACCATTTCTTGGCTTCAAACTCCCATATCTCGCGAACGGATTGACCCAACCCAAAAATTCCTGTTGCGTCTGAAAGTAGAAACTCGCCCGATTACAACGCTATGTGTATTTTTTCCCTAGGCCATTCTGGTTAAGCGTTTGGAGCAGCAGAAGTGCGAAGAATTTGTTGTCTTCTCAACCATTTCTTAGCTTCAAACTCCCATATCTCGCGAACGGATTGACGTAACCCAAAGATTCCTGTTGCATCTGAAAGTAGAAACTCGCCCGATTACAACGGTATGTGTATTTTTTCCCTAGGCCATTCTGGTTAAGCGTTTGGAGCAGCAGAAGTGCGAAAAATTTGTTGTCTTCTCAACCATTTCTTAGCTTCAAACACCCATATCTCGCGAACGGATTGACGTGACCCAAAATTTCCTATTGCATCTGAAAGTAGAAACTCGCCCGATTACAACGTTATGTGTATTTTTTCCCTGGGCCATTCTGGTTAAGCGTTTGGAGCAGCAGAAGTGCGAAAAATTTGTTGTCTTCTCAACCATTTCTTAGCTTCAAACTCCCATATCTCGCGAACGGATTGACGTGACCCAAAATTTCCTATTGCATCTGAAAGTAGAAACTCGCCCGATTACAACGTTATGTGTATTTTTTCCCTAGGCCATTCTGGTTAAGCGTTTGGAGCAGCAGAATTGCGAAAAGTTTTTTGCCTACTCAACCATTTCTTGTCTTCAAACTTCCATATCTCGCGAACGGATTGACCTAACCCAAAAATTCCTATTGCATCTGAAAGTTGAAACTCGCCCGACTACATTGGTATGTGTATTTTTTCCCTAGGGCATTCTGGTTAAGCGTTTGGATCAGCAGAATTGCGAAAAATTGTATGCCTTCTCAACCATTTCTTGGCTTCAAACTCCCATATCTCGCGAACGGATAGACCTAACCCAAAAATTCCTGTTGCGTGTGAAAGTAGAAACACGCCCGATTACAACGGTATGTGTATTTTTTCCCTAGTCCATTCTGGTTAAGCGTTTGGAGCAGCAGAATTGTGAAAAATTTTTTGCCTTCTCAACCATTTCTTGTCTTCAAACTCTCATATCTCGCGAATGGATTGACATAACCCAAAAATTCCTATTGCATCTGAAAGTAGAAACTCGCCCGATTACAACGGTATGTGTATTTTTTCCCTAGGTCATTCTGGTTAAGCGATAGGAGCAGCAGATGTGCGAAAGATTTATTGTCTTCTCAACCATTTCTTAGCTTCATACTCCCATATCTCGCGAACGGATTGACCTAACCCAAAAATTCCTATTGCATCTGAAAGTAGAAACTCCCCCCATTACAACGTTATGTGTATTTTTTCCCGAGGCAATTCTGGTTAAGCGTTTGGAGCAGCAGAATTGCGAAAAATTTTTTGCCTTCTCAACCATTTCTTAGTTTCAAAGTCCCATATCTCGCGAACTGATTGACCTAACCCAAAAATTCCTATTGTATCTACAAGTAGAAACTCGCCCGATTACAACGGTATGTGTATTTTTTCCCTAGGCCATTCTGGTTAAGCGTTTGGAGCAGCAGAATTGCGAAAAGTTTTTTGCCTTCTCAACCATTTCTTGTCTTCAAACCCCCATATCTCGCGAACGGATTGACCTAACCCAAAAATTCCTATTGCATCTGAAAGTTGAAACTCGCCCGACTACATTGGTATGTGTATTTTTTCCCTAGGCCATTCTGGTTAAGCGTATGGAGCAGCAGAAGTGCGAAAAATTTTTTGCCTTCTCAACCATTTCTTGGCTTCAAACTCCCATATCTCGCGAACGGATTGACCCAACCCAAAAATTCCTGTTGCGTCTGAAAGTAGAAACTCGCCCGATTACAACGCTATGTGTATTTTTTCCCTAGGCCATTCTGGTTAAGCGTTTGGAGCAGCAGAAGTGCGAAGAATTTGTTGTCTTCTCAACCATTTCTTAGCTTCAAACTCCCATATCTCGCGAACGGATTGACGTAACCCAAAGATTCCTGTTGCATCTGAAAGTAGAAACTCGCCCGATTACAACGGTATGTGTATTTTTTCCCTAGGCCATTCTGGTTAAGCGTTTGGAGCAGCAGAAGTGCGAAAAATTTGTTGTCTTCTCAACCATTTCTTAGCTTCAAACACCCATATCTCGCGAACGGATTGACGTGACCCAAAATTTCCTATTGCATCTGAAAGTAGAAACTCGCCCGATTACAACGTTATGTGTATTTTTTCCCTGGGCCATTCTGGTTAAGCGTTTGGAGCAGCAGAAGTGCGAAAAATTTGTTGTCTTCTCAACCATTTCTTAGCTTCAAACTCCCATATCTCGCGAACGGATTGACGTGACCCAAAATTTCCTATTGCATCTGAAAGTAGAAACTCGCCCGATTACAACGTTATGTGTATTTTTTCCCTAGGCCATTCTGGTTAAGCGTTTGGAGCAGCAGAATTGCGAAAAGTTTTTTGCCTACTCAACCATTTCTTGTCTTCAAACTTCCATATCTCGCGAACGGATTGACCTAACCCAAAAATTCCTATTGCATCTGAAAGTTGAAACTCGCCCGACTACATTGGTATGTGTATTTTTTCCCTAGGGCATTCTGGTTAAGCGTTTGGATCAGCAGAATTGCGAAAAATTGTATGCCTTCTCAACCATTTCTTGGCTTCAAACTCCCATATCTCGCGAACGGATAGACCTAACCCAAAAATTCCTGTTGCGTGTGAAAGTAGAAACACGCCCGATTACAACGGTATGTGTATTTTTTCCCTAGTCCATTCTGGTTAAGCGTTTGGAGCAGCAGAATTGTGAAAAATTTTTTGCCTTCTCAACCATTTCTTGTCTTCAAACTCTCATATCTCGCGAATGGATTGACATAACCCAAAAATTCCTATTGCATCTGAAAGTAGAAACTCGCCCGATTACAACGGTATGTGTATTTTTTCCCTAGGTCATTCTGGTTAAGCGATAGGAGCAGCAGATGTGCGAAAGATTTATTGTCTTCTCAACCATTTCTTAGCTTCATACTCCCATATCTCGCGAACGGATTGACCTAACCCAAAAATTCCTATTGCATCTGAAAGTAGAAACTCCCCCCATTACAACGTTATGTGTATTTTTTCCCGAGGCAATTCTGGTTAAGCGTTTGGAGCAGCGGAATTGCGAAAAATTTTTTGCCTTCTCAACCATTTCTTAGTTTCAAAGTCCCATATCTCGCGAACTGATTGACCTAACCCAAAAATTCCTATTGTATCTACAAGTAGAAACTCGCCCGATTACAAAGGTATGTGTATTTTTTCCCTAGGCCATTCTGGTTAAGCGTTTGGAGCAGCAGAATTGCGAAAAGTTTTTTGCCTTCTCAACCATTTCTTGTCTTCAAACCCCCATATCTCGCGAACGGATTGACCTAACCCAAAAATTCCTATTGCATCTGAAAGTTGAAACTCGCCCGACTACATTGGTATGTGTATTTTTTCCCGAGGGCATTCTGGTTAAGCGTTTGGATCAGCAGAATTGCGAAAAATTGTATGCCTTCTCAACCATTTCTTGGCTTCAAACTCCCATATCTCGCGAACGGATAGACCTAACCCAAAAATTCCTGTTGCGTTGAAAGTAGAAGCTCGCCCGATTTCAACGGTATGCGTATTTTTTCCCTAGTCCATTCTGGTTAAGCGTTTGGAGCAGCAGAATTGCGAAAAATTTGTTGTCTTCTCAACCATTTCTTAGCTTCAAACTCCCATATCTCGCGAACGGATTGACCAAACCCAAAAATTCCTGCTGCGTCTGAAAGTAGAAACTCGCCCGATTATAACGATATGCGTATTTTTTCCCTAGGCCATTCTGGTTAAGCGTTTGGAGCAGCAGAATTGCGAAAAATGTTTTGCCTTCTCAACCATTTCTTGTCTTCAAACTCTCATATCTCGCGAATGGATTGACATAACCCAAAAATTCCTATTGCATCTGAAAGTAGAAACTCGCCCGATTACAACGGTACGTGTATTTTTCCCTTAGGCCATTCTGGTTAAGCGATTGGAGCAGCAGATGTGCGAAAAATTTATTGTCTTCTCAACCATTTCTTAGCTTCAAACTCCCATATCTCGCGAACGGATTGACCTAACCCAAAAATTCCTATTGCATCTGAAAGTAGAAACTCGCACCATTACAGCGGTATGTGTATTTTTTCCCGAGGCCATTCTGGTTAAGCGTTTGGAGCAGCAGAATTGCGAAAAATTTTTTGCCTCCTCAACCATTTCTTAGCTTCAAAGTCCCATATCTCGCGAACGGATTGAACAAACCCAAAAATTCCTGCTGCGTCTGAAAGTAGAAACTCGCCCGATTACAACGGTAGGCGTATTTTTTCCCTAGGCCATTCTGGTTAAGCGTTTGGAGCAGCAGAAGTGCGAAAAATTTGTTGTCTCCTCAACCATTTCTTAGCTTCAAAGTCCCATATCTCGCGAACGGATTGACCGAACCCAAAAATTCCTGCTGCGTCTGAAAGTAGAGTCTCGCCCGATAACAACGGTATGCGTATTTTTTCCCTAGGCCATTCTGGTTAAGCGTTTGGAGCAGCAGAAGTGCGAAAAATTTGTTGTCTTCTCAACCATTTCTTGGCTTCAAAGTCCCATATCTCGCGAACGGATTGACCTAACCCAAAAGTTCCTATTGCATCTGAAAGTAGAAACTCGCCCGATTACAACGGTATGTGTATTTTTTCCCTAGGCCATTCTGGTTAAGCGTTTGGAGCAGCAGAATTGCGAAAAATTTTTTGCCTTCTCAACCATTTCTTGTCTTCAAACTCCCATATCTCGCGAACGGATTGACCCAACCCAAAAATTCCTGTTGCGTCTGAAAGTAGAAACTCGCCCGATTACAACGCTATGTGTATTTTTTCCCTAGGCCGTTCTGGTTAAGCGTTTGGAGCAGCAGAATTGCGAAAAATTTCTTGCCTTCTCAACCATTTCTTGGCTTCAAACTCCCATATCTCGCGAACGGATTGACCTAACCCAAAAATTCCTATGGCATCTGAAAGCAGAAACTCACCCGATTACAACGGTATGTGTATTTTTTCCCTAGGCCATTCTGGTTAAGCGTATGGAGCAGCAGAAGTGCGAAAAATTTTTTGCCTTCTCAACCATTTCTTGGCTTCAAAGTCCCATATCTCGCGAACGGATTGACATAACCCAAAAATTCCTATTGCATCTGAAAGTAGAAACTCGGCCGATTACAACGGTATGTGTATTTTTTCCCTAGGCCATTCTGGTTAAGCGTTTGGAGCAGCAGAAGTGCGAAAAATTTTTTGCCTTCTCAACCATTTCTTGGCTTCAAGCTCCCATATCTCGCGAACGGATTGACCTAACCCAAAAATTCCTATTGCATCTGAAAGTAGAAACTCGCCCGATTACAGCGGTATTTGTATTTTTCCCTAGGCCGTTCTGGTTAAGCGTTTGGAGCCGCAGAATTGCGAAAAATTTTTTGCCTTCTCAACCATTTCTTGGCTTTAAACTCCCATATCTCGCGAACGGATTGACCTAACCCAAAAATTCCTATTGCATCTGAAAGTAGAAACTCGCCCGATTACAACGGTATTTGTATTTTTTCTCTAGGCCATTCTGGTTAAGCGTATGGAGCAGCAGAATTGCGAAATTTTTTTGCCTTCTCAACCATTTCTTGGCTTCAAAGTCCCATATCTCGCGAACGGATTGACATAACCCAAAAATTCCTATTGCATCTGAAAATAGAAACTCGCCCGATTACAACGGTATGTGTATTTTTTCCCTAGGCCATTCTGGTTAAGCGTTTGGAGCAGCAGAAGTGCGAAAAATTTGTTGTCTTCTCAACCATTTCTTAGCTTCAAACTCCCATATCTCGCGAACGGATTGACGTGACCCAAAATTTCCTATTGCATCTGAAAGTAGAAACTCGCCCGATTACAACGTTATGTGTATTTTTTCCCTAGGCCATTCTGGTTAAGCGTTTGGAGCAGCAGAAGTGCGAAAAATTTGTTGTCTTCTCAACCATTTCTTAGTTTCAAACTCCCATATCTCGCGAACGGATTGACCAAACCCAGAAGTTCCTGCTGCGTCTGAAAGTAGAAACTCGCCCGATTACAACGGTATGTGTATTTTTTCCCTAGGCCATTCTGGTTAAGCGTTTGGCGCGGCAGAATTGCGAAAAATTTTTTGCCTTCTCAACCATTTCTTAGCTTCAAACACCCATATCTCGCGAACGGATTGACGTGACCCAAAATTTCCTATTGCATCTGAAAGTAGAAACTCGCCCGATTACAACGTTATGTGTATTTTTTCCCTAGGCCATTGTGGTTAAGCGTTTGGAGCAGCAGAAGTGCGAAAAATTTGTTGTCTTCTCAACCATTTCTTAGCTTCAAACTCCCATATCTCGCGAACGGATTGACCAAACCCAGAAGTTCCTGCTGCGTCTGAAAGTAGAAACTCGCCCGATTACAACGGTATGTGTATTTTTTCCCTAGGTCATTCTGGTTAAGCGTTTGTCGCGGCAGAATTGCGAAAAATTTTTTGCCTTCTCAACCATTTCTTAGCTTCAAACTCCCATATCTCGCGAACGGATTGACCTAACCCAAAAATTCCTATTGTATCTGCAAGTAGAAACTCGCCCGATTACAACGGTATGTGTATTTTTTCCCTTGGCCATTCTGGTTAAGCGTTTGGAGCAGCAGAATTGCGAAAAGTTTTTTGCCTTCTCAACCATTTCTTGTCTTCAAACTTCCATATCTCGCGAACGGATTGACCTAACCCAAAAATTCCTATTGCATCTGAAAGTTGAAACTCGCCCGACTACATTGGTATGTGTATTTTTTCCCTAGGGCATTCTGGTTAAGCGTTTGGATCAGCAGAATTGCGAAAAATTGTATGCCTTCTCAACCATTTCTTGGCTTCAAACTCCCATATCTCGCGAACGGATAGACCTAACCCAAAAATTCCTGTTGCGTGTGAAAGTAGAAACTCGCCCGATTACAACGGTATGTGTATTTTTTCCCTAGTCCATTCTGGTTAAGCGTTTGGAGCAGCAGAATTGTGAAAAATTTTTTGCCTTCTCAACCATTTCTTGTCTTCAAACTCTCATATCTCGCGAATGGATTGACATAACCCAAAAATTCCTATTGCATCTGAAAGTAGAAACTCGCCCGATTACAACGGTATGTGTATTTTTTCCCTAGGCCATTCTGGTTAAGCGATTGGAGCAGCAGATGTGCGAAAAATTTATTGTCTTCTCAACCATTTCTTAGCTTCATACTGCCATATCTCGCGAACGGATTGACCTAACCCAAAAATTCCTATTGCGTTGAAAGTAGAAGCTCGCCCGATTACAACGGTATGCGTATTTTTTCCCTAGTCCATTCTGGTTAAGCGTTTGGAGCAGCAGAATTGCGAAAAATTTGTTGTCTTCTCAACCATTTCTTAGCTTCAAACTCCCATATCTCGCGAACGGATTGACCAAACCCAAAAATTCCTGCTGCGTCTGAAAGTAGAAACTCGCCCGATTATAACGATATGCGTATTTTTTCCCTAGGCCATTCTGGTTAAGCGTTTGGAGCAGCAGAATTGCGAAAAATGTTTTGCCTTCTCAACCATTTCTTGTCTTCAATCTCTCATATCTCGCGAATGGATTGACATAACCCAAAAATTCCTATTGCATCTGAAAGTAGAAACTCGCCCGATTACAACGGTACGTGTATTTTTCCCTTAGGCCATTCTGGTTAAGCGATTGGAGCAGCAGATGTGCGAAAAATTTATTGTCTTCTCAACCATTTCTTAGCTTCAAACTCCCATATCTCGCGAACGGATTGACCTAACCCAAAAATTCCTATTGCATCTGAAAGTAGAAACTCGCCCCATTACAACGTTATGTGTATTTTTTCCCGAGGGCATTCTGGTTAAGCGTTTGGAGCAGCAGAATTGCGAAAAATTTTTTGCCTTCTCAACCATTTCTTAGTTTCAAAGTCCCATATCTCGCGAACGGATTGACCAAACCCAAAAATTCCTGCTGCGTCTGAAAGTAGAAGCTCGCCCGATTACAACGGTATGCGTATTTTTTCCCTAGGCCATTCTGGTTAAGCGTTTGGAGCAGCAGAAGTGCGAAAAATTTGTTGTCTTCTCAACCATTTCTTAGCTTCAAAGTCCCATATCTCGCGAACGGATTGACCGAACCCAAAAATTCCTGCTTCGTCTGAAAGTAGAAACACGCCCGATTACAACGGTATGCGCATTTTTTCCCTAGGCCATTCTGGTTAAGCGTTTGGAGCAGCAGAAGTGCGAAAAATTTGTTGTCTTCTCAACCATTTCTTAGCTTCAAAGTCCCATATCTCGCGAACGGATTGACCGAACCCAAAAATTCCTGCTTCGTCTGAAAGTAGAAACTCGCCCGATTACAACGGTATGTGTATTTTTTCCCTAGGCCATTCTGGTTAAGCGTCTGGCGCGGCAGAATTGCGAAAAATTTTTTGCCTTCTCAACCATTTCTTAGCTTCAAACTCCCATATCTCGCGAACGGATTGACCTAACCCAAAAATTCCTATTGTATCTGAAAGTAGAAACTCGCCCGATTACAACGATATACGTATTTTTTCCCTAGGCCATTCTGGTTAAGCGTTTGGAGCAGCAGAAGTGCGAAAAATTTGTTGTCTTCTCAACCATTTCTTAGCTTCAAACTCCCATATCTCGCGAACGGATTGACCGAACCCAAAAATTCCTGCTGCGTCTGAAAGTAGAAGCTCGCCCGATTACAACGGTATGCGTATTTTTTCCGTAGGCCATTCTGGTTAAGCGTTTGGAGCAGCAGAAGTGCGAAAAATTTGTTGTCTTCTCAACCATTTCTTAGCTTCAAAGTCCCATATCTCGCGAACGGATTGACCGAACCCAAAAATTCCTGCTTCGTCTGAAAGTAGAAACACGCCCGATTACAACGGTATTCGTATTTTTTCCCTAGGCCATTCTGGTTAAGCGTTTGGAGCAGCAGAAGTGCGAAAAATTTTTTGCCTTCTCAACCATTTCTTGGCTTCAAACTCCCATATCTCGCGAACGGATTGACCTAACCCAAAAATTCCTGCTGCGTCTGAAAGTAGAAGCTCGCCCGATTACAACGGTATGCGTATTTTTTCCGTAGGCCATTCTGGTTAAGCGTTTGGAGCAGCAGAAGTGCGAAAAATTTGTTGTCTTCTCAACCATTTCTTAGCTTCAAAGTCCCATATCTCGCGAACGGATTGACCGAACCCAAAAATTCCTGCTTCGTCTGAAAGTAGAAACACGCCCGATTACAACGGTATTCGTATTTTTTCCCTAGGCCATTCTGGTTAAGCGTTTGGAGCAGCAGAAGTGCGAAAAATTTTTTGCCTTCTCAACCATTTCTTGGCTTCAAACTCCCATATCTCGCGAACGGATTGACCGAACCCAAAAATTCCTATTGCATCTGAAAGTAGAAACTCGCCCGATTACAACGGTATGTGTATTTTTTCCCTAGGCCATTCTGGTTAAGCGATTGGAGCAGCAGATGTGCGAAAAATTTATTGTCTTCTCAACCATTTCTTAGCTTCATACTCCCATATCTCGCGAACGGATTGACCTAACCCAAAAATTCCTATTGCATCTGAAAGTAGAAACTCCCCCCATTACAACGTTATGTGTATTTTTTCCCGAGGCAATTCTGGTTAAGCGTTTGGAGCAGCAGAATTGCGAAAAATTTTTTGCCTTCTCAACCATTTCTTAGTTTCAAAGTCCCATATCTCGCGAACGGATTGACCTAACCCAAAAATTCCTATTGTATCTACAAGTAGAAACTCGCCCGATTACAACGGTACGTGTATTTTTCCCTTAGGCCATTCTGGTTAAGCGATTGGAGCAGCAGATGTGCGAAAAATTTATTGTCTTCTCAACCATTTCTTAGCTTCAAACTCCCATATCTCGCGAACGGATTGACCTAACCCAAAAATTCCTATTGCATCTGAAAGTAGAAACTCGCCCCATTACAACGTTATGTGTATTTTTTCCCGAGGGCATTCTGGTTAAGCGTTTGGAGCAGCAGAATTGCGAAAAATTTTTTGCCTTCTCAACCATTTCTTAGCTTCAAAGTCCCATATCTCGCGAACGGATTGACCGAACCCAAAAATTCCTGCTTCGTCTGAAAGTAGAAACACGCCCGATTACAACGGTATGCGTATTTTTTCCCTAGGCCATTCTGGTTAAGCGTTTGGAGCAGCAGAAGTGCGAAAAATTTGTTGTCTTCTCAACCATTTCTTAGCTTCAAAGTCCCATATCTCGCGAACGGATTGACCGAACCCAAAAATTCCTGCTTCGTCTGAAAGTAGAAACTCGCCCGATTACAACGGTATACGTATTTTTTCCCTAGGCCATTCTGGTTAAGCGTTTGGAGCAGCAGAAGTGCGAAAAATTTGTTGTCTTCTCAACCATTTCTTAGCTTCAAAGTCCCATATCTCGCGAACGGATTGACCGAACCCAAAAATTCCTGCTGCGTCTGAAAGTAGAAGCTCGCCCGATTACAACGGTATGCGTATTTTTTCCGTAGGCCATTCTGGTTAAGCGTTTGGAGCAGCAGAGGTGCGAAAAATTTGTTGTCTTCTCAACCATTTCTTAGCTTCAAAGTCCCATATCTCGCGAACGGATTGACCGAACCCAAAAATTCCTGCTTCGTCTGAAAGTAGAAACACGCCCGATTACAACGGTATGCGTATTTTTTCCCTAGGCCATTCTGGTTAAGCGTTTGGAGTAGCAGAAGTGCGAAAAATTTTTTGCCTTCTCAACCATTTCTTGGCTTCAAACTCCCATATCTCGCGAACGGATTGACCGTACCCAAAAATTCCTGCTGCGTCTGAAAGTAGAAACACGCCCGATTACAACGGTATGCGTATTTTTTCCCTAGGCCATTCTGGTTAAGCGTTTGGAGCAGCAGAAGTGCGAAAAATTTTTTGCCTTCTCAACCATTTCTTGGCTTCAAACTCCCATATGTCGCGAACGGATTGACCGAACCCAAAAATTCCTGCTGCGTCTGAAAGTAGAAACACGCCCGATTACAACGGTATTCGTATTTTTTCCCTAGGCCATTCTGGTTAAGCGTTTGGAGCAGCAGAAGTGCGAAAAATTTTTTGCCTTCTCAACCATTTCTTGGCTTCAAACTCCCATATCTCGCGAACGGATTGACCTAACCCAAAAATTCCTGTTGCGTCTGAAAGTATTATAGAAACTCGCCCGATTACAACGCTATGTGTATTTTTTCCCTAGGCCATTCTGGTTAAGCGTTTGGAGCAGCAGAAGTGCGAAAAATTTGTTGTCTTCTCAACCATTTCTTGGCTTCAAAGTCCCATATCTCGCGAACGGATTGACCGAACCCAAAAATTCCTGCTTCGTCTGAAAGTAGAAACACGCCCGATTACAACGGTATGCGTATTTTTTCCCTAGGCCATTCTGGTTAAGCGTTTGGAGCAGCAGAAGTGCGAAAAATTTTTTGCCTTCTCAACCATTTCTTGGCTTCAAACTCCCATATCTCGCGAACGGATTGACCTAACCCAAAAATTCCTGTTGCATCTGAAAGTAGAAACTCGCCCGATTACAAGGCTATGTGTATTTTTTCCCTAGGCCATTCTGGTTAAGCGTTTGGAGCAGCAGAAGTGCGAAAAATTTCTTGCCTTCTCAACCATTTCTTGGCTTCAAACTCCCATATCTCGCGAACGGATTGACCTAACCCAAAAATTCCTATGGCATCTGAAAGTAGAAACTCACCCGATTACAACGGTATGTGTATTTTTTCCCTAGGCCATTCTGGTTAAGCGTTTGGAGCAGCAGAATTGCGAAAAATTTTTTGCCTTCTCAACCATTTCTTGACTTCAAACTCCCATATCTCGCGAACGGATTGACCTAACCAAAAATTCCTATTGCATCTGAAAGTAGAAACTCGCCCGATTACAGCAGTATTTGTATTTTTTCCCTAGGCCGTTCTGGTTAAGCGTTTGGAGCAGCAGAATTGCGAAAAATTTTTTGCCTTCTCAACCATTTCTTGGCTTCAAACTCCCATATCTCGCGAACGGATTGACCTAACCCAAAAATTCCTTTTGCATCTGGAAGTAGAAACTCGCCCGATTACAACGGTATGTGTATTTTTTCCCTAGGCCATTCTGGTTAAGCGTTTGGAGCAGCAGAATTGCAAAAAATTTTTTGCCTTCTCAACCATTTCTTGGCTTCAAACTCCCATATCTCGCGAACGGATTGACCTAACCCAAAAATTCCTGTTGCGTCTGAAAGTAGAAACTCGCCCGATTACAACGCTATGTGTATTGTTTCTCTAGGCCATTCTGGTTAAGCGTTTGGAGCAGCAGAAGTGCGAAGAATTTGTTGTCTTCTCAACCATTTCTTAGCTTCAAACTCCCATATCTCGCGAACGGATTGACCAAACCCAGAAGTTCCTGCTGCGTCTGAAAGTAGGAACTCGCCCGATTACAACGATATGCGTATTTTTTCCCTAGGGCATTCTGGTTAAGCGCTTGGAGCAGCAGAATTGCGAAAAATTTTTTGCCTTCTCAACCATTTCTTGGCTTCAAACTCCCATATCTCGCGAACGGATTGACATAACCCAAAAATTCCTATTGCATCTGAAAGTAGAAACTCGCCCCATTACAACGGTATGTGTATTTTTTCCCGAGGCCATTCTGGTTAAGCGTTTGGAGCAGCAGAATTGCGAAAAATTTTTTGCCTTCTCAACCATTTCTTAGCTTCAAAGTCCCATATCTCGCGAACGGATTGACCAAACCCAAAAATTCCTGCTGCGTCTGAAAGTAGAAACTCGCCCGATTACAACGGTATGCGTATTTTTTCCCTAGGCCATTCTGGTTAAGCGTTTGGAGCAGCAGAAGTGCGAAAAATTTGTTGTCTTCTCAACCATTTCTTAGCTTAAACTCCCATATCTCGCGAACGGATTGACGTAACTCAAAAATTCCAGTTGCATCTGAGAGTAGAAACTCGCCCGATTACAACGGTATGTGTATTTTTTCCCTAGGCCATTCTGGTTAAGCGTTTGGAGCAGCAGAATTGCGAAAATTTTTTTGCCTTCTCAACCATTTCTTGGCTTCAAACTCCCATATCTCGCGAACGGATTGACCTAACCCAAAAATTCCTGTTGCGTCTGAAAGTAGAAACTCGCCCGATTGCAACGCTATGTGTATTTTTTCCCTAGGCCATTCTGGTTAAGCGTTTGGAGCAGCAGAAGTGCGAAAAATTTTTTGCCTTCTCAACCATTTCTTAGTTTCAAAGTCCCATATCTCGCGAACGGATTGACCAAACCCAAAAATTCCTGCTGCGTCTGAAAGTAGAAGCTCGCCCGATTACAACGGTATGCGTATTTTTTCCCTAGGCCATTCTGGTTAAGCGTTTGGAGCAGCAGAAGTGCGAAAAATTTGTTGTCTTCTCAACCATTTCTTAGCTTCAAAGTCCCATATCTCGCGAACGGATTGACCGAACCCAAAAATTCCTGCTTCGTCTGAAAGTAGAAACACGCCCGATTACAACGGTATGCGTATTTTTTCCCTAGGCCATTCTGGTTAAGCGTTTGGAGCAGCAGAAGTGCGAAAAATTTGTTGTCTTCTCAACCATTTCTTAGCTTCAAAGTCCCATATCTCGCGAACGGATTGACCGAACCCAAAAATTCCTGCTTCGTCTGAAAGTAGAAACTCGCCCGATTACAACGGTATACGTATTTTTTCCCTAGGCCATTCTGGTTAAGCGTTTGGAGCAGCAGAAGTGCGAAAAATTTGTTGTCTTCTCAACCATTTCTTAGCTTCAATGTCCCATATCTCGCGAACGGATTGACCGAACCCAAAAATTCCTGCTGCGTCTGAAAGTAGAAGCTCGCCCGATTACAACGGTATGCGTATTTTTTCCGTAGGCCATTCTGGTTAAGCGTTTGGAGCAGCAGAAGTGCGAAAAATTTGTTGTCTTCTCAACCATTTCTTAGCTTCAAAGTCCCATATCTCGCGAACGGATTGACCGAACCCAAAAATTCCTGCTTCGTCTGAAAGTAGAAACACGCCCGATTACAACGGTATGCGTATTTTTTCCCTAGGCCATTCTGGTTAAGCGTTTGGAGTAGCAGAAGTGCGAAAAATTTTTTGCCTTCTCAACCATTTCTTGGCTTCAAACTCCCATATCTCGCGAACGGATTGACCGAACCCAAAAATTCCTGCTGCGTCTGAAAGTAGAAACACGCCCGATTACAACGGTATGCGTATTTTTTCCCTAGGCCATTCTGGTTAAGCGTTTGGAGCAGCAGAATTGCGAAAAATTTTTTGCCTTCTCAACCATTTCTTGGCTTCAAACTCCCATATCTCGCGAACGGATTGACCTAACCCAAAAATTCCTGTTGCATCTGAAAGTAGAAACTCGCCCGATTACAACGGTATGTGTATTTTTTCCCTAGGCCATTCTGGTTAAGCGTTTGGAGCAGCAGAATTGCAAAAAATTTTTTGCCTTCTCAACCATTTCTTGGCTTCAAACACCCATATCTCGCGAACGGATTGACCTAACCCAAAAATTCCTGTTGCGTCTGAAAGTAGAAACTCGCCCGATTACAACGCTATGTGTATTGTTTCTCTAGGCCATTCTGGTTAAGCGTTTGGAGCAGCAGAAGTGCGAAGAATTTGTTGTCTTCTCAACCATTTCTTAGCTTCAAACTCCCATATCTCGCGAACGGATTGACCAAACCCAGAAGTTCCTGCTGCGTCTGAAAGTAGGAACTCGCCCGATTACAACGATATGCGTATTTTTTCCCTAGGGCATTCTGGTTAAGCGCTTGGAGCAGCAGAATTGCGAAAAATTTTTTGCCTTCTCAACCATTTCTGGCTTCAAACTCCCATATCTCGCGAACGGATTGACATAACCCAAAAATTCCTATTGCATCTGAAAGTAGAAACTCGCCCCATTACAACGGTATGTGTATTTTTTCCCGAGGCCATTCTGGTTAAGCGTTTGGAGCAGCAGAAGTGCGAAAAATTTGTTGTCTTCTCAACCATTTCTTAGCATAAAACTCCCATATCTCGCGAACGGATTGACGTAACTCAAAAATTCCAGTTGCATCTGAGAGTAGAAACTCCCCCGATTACAACGGTATGTGTATTTTTTCCCTAGGCCATTCTGGTTAAGCGTTTGGAGCAGCAGAATTGCGAAAATTTTTTTGCCTTCTCAACCATTTCTTGGCTTCAAACTCCCATATCTCGCGAACGGATTGACCTAACCCAAAAATTCCTGTTGCGTCTGAAAGTAGAAACTCGCCCGATTGCAACGCTATGTGTATTTTTTCCCTAGGCCATTCTGGTTAAGCGTTTGGAGCAGCAGAATTGCGAAGAATTTGTTGTCTTCTCAAGCATTTCTTAGCTTCAAACTCCCATATCTCGCGAACGGATTGACCAAACCCAGAAGTTCCTGCTGCGTCTGAAAGTAGGAACTCGCCCGATTACAACGATATGCGTATTTTTTCCCTAGGGCATTCTGGTTAAGCACTTGGAGCAGCAGAAGTGCGAAAAATTTGTTGTCTTCTCAACCATTTCTTAGCTTCAAAGTCCCATATCTCGCGAACGGATTGACCGAATCCAAAAATACCTGCTGCGTCTGAAAGTAGAATCTCGCCCGATTACAACGGTATGCGTATTTTTTCCCTAGGCCACTCTGGTTAAGCGTTTGGAGCAGCAGAAGTGCGAAAAATTTGTTGTCTTCTCAACCATTTCTTAGCTTCAAACTCCCATATCTCGCGAACGGATTGACGTAACTCAAAAATTCCAGTTGCATCTGAGAGTAGAAACTCGCCCGATTACAAAGGTATGTGTATTTTTTCCCTAGGCCATTCTGGTTAAGCGTTTGGAGCAGCAGAATTGCGAAAAATTTTTTGCCTTCTCAACCATTTCTTGTCTTCAAACTCCCATATCTCGCGAACGGATTGACCTAACCCAAAAATTCCTATTGCATCTGAAAGTAGAAACTCGCCCGATTACAGCGGTATTTGTGTTTTTTCCCTAGGCCGTTCTGGTTAAGCGTTTGGAGCAGCAGAAGTGCGAAAAATTTTTTGCCTTCTCAACCATTTCTTGGCTTCAAACTCCCATATCTCGCGAACGGATTGACCTAACCCAAAAATTCCTTTTGCATCTGGAAGTAGAAACTCGCCCGATTACAACGGTATGTGTATTTTTTCCCTAGGCCATTCTGGTTAAGCGTTTGGAGCAGCAGAATTGCGAAAAATTTTTTGCCTTCTCAACCATTTCTTGGCTTCAAGCTCCCATATCTCGCGAACGGATTGACCTAACCCAAAAATTCCTGTTGCGTCTGAAAGTAGAAACTCGCCCGATTACAACGCTATGTGTATTGTTTCTCTAGGCCATTCTGGTTAAGCGTTTCGAGCAGCAGAAGTGCGAAGAATTTGTTGTCTTCTCAACCATTTCTTGGCTTCAAACTCCCATATCTCGCGAGCGGATTGACCAAACCCAGAAGTTCCTGCTGCGTCTGAAAGTAGAAACTCGCCCGATTACAACGCTATGTGTATTTTTTCCCTAGGCCATTCTGGTTAAGCGTTTGGAGCAGCAGAATTGCGAAGAATTTGTTGTCTTCTCAAGCATTTCTTAGCTTCAAACTCCCATATCTCGCGAACGGATTGACCAAACCCAGAAGTTCCTGCTGCGTCTGAAAGTAGGAACTCGCCCGATTACAACGATATGCGTATTTTTTCCCTAGGGCATTCTGGTTAAGCACTTGGAGCAGCAGAAGTGCGAAAAATTTGTTGTCTTCTCAACCATTTCTTAGCTTCAAAGTCCCATATCTCGCGAACGGATTGACCGAATCCAAAAATACCTGCTGCGTCTGAAAGTAGAATCTCGCCCGATTACAACGGTATGCGTATTTTTTCCCTAGGCCATTCTGGTTAAGCGTTTGGAGCAGCAGAAGTGCGAAAAATTTGTTGTCTTCTCAACCATTTCTTAGCTTCAAACTCCCATATCTCGCGAACGGATTGACGTAACTCAAAAATTCCAGTTGCATCTGAGAGTAGAAACTCGCCCGATTACAAAGGTATGTGTATTTTTTCCCTAGGCCATTCTGGTTAAGCGTTTGGAGCAGCAGAATTGCGAAAAATTTTTTGCCTTCTCAACCATTTCTTGTCTTCAAACTCCCATATCTCGCGAACGGATTGACCTAACCCAAAAATTCCTATTGCATCTGAAAGTAGAAACTCGCCCGATTACAGCGGTATTTGTGTTTTTTCCCTAGGCCGTTCTGGTTAAGCGTTTGGAGCAGCAGAAGTGCGAAAAATTTTTTGCCTTCTCAACCATTTCTTGGCTTCAAACTCCCATATCTCGCGAACGGATTGACCTAACCCAAAAATTCCTTTTGCATCTGGAAGTAGAAACTCGCCCGATTACAACGGTATGTGTATTTTTTCCCTAGGCCATTCTGGTTAAGCGTTTGGAGCAGCAGAATTGCGAAAAATTTTTTGCCTTCTCAACCATTTCTTGGCTTCAAGCTCCCATATCTCGCGAACGGATTGACCTAACCCAAAAATTCCTGTTGCGTCTGAAAGTAGAAACTCGCCCGATTACAACGCTATGTGTATTGTTTCTCTAGGCCATTCTGGTTAAGCGTTTCGAGCAGCAGAAGTGCGAAGAATTTGTTGTCTTCTCAACCATTTCTTAGCTTCAAACTCCCATATCTCGCGAGCGGATTGACCAAACCCAGAAGTTCCTGCTGCGTCTGAAAGTAGGAACTCGCCCGATTACAACGATATGCGTATTTTTTCCCTAGGCCATTCTGGTTAAGCACTTGGAGCAGCAGAAGTGCGAAAAATTTGTTGTCTTCTCAACCATTTCTTAGCTTCAAAGTCCCATATCTCGCGAACGGATTGACCGAACCCAAAAATTCCTGCTGCGTCTGAAAGTAGAATCTCGCCCGATTACAGCGGTATGCGTATTTTTTCCCTAGGCCATTCTGGTTAAGCGTTTGGAGCAGCAGAAGTGCGAAAAATTTGTTGTCTTCTCAACCATTTCTTAGCTTCAAACTCCCATATCTCGCGAACGGATTGACCTAACCCAAAAATTCCTATTGCATCTTAAAGTAGAAACTGGCCCCATTACAACGGTATGTGTATTTTTTCCCGAGGCCATTCTGGTTAAGCGTTTGGAGCAGCAGAAGTGCGAAAAATTTGTTGTCTTCTCAACCATTTCTTAGCTTCAAACTCCCATATCTCGCGAACGGATTGACGTAACTCAAAAATTCCTGTTGCATCTGCGAGCAGAAACTCGCCCGATTACAACGGTATGTGTATTTTTTCCCTAGGCCATTCTAGTTAAGCGTTTGGAGCAGCAGAATTGCGAAAAATTTTTTGCCTTCTCAACCATTTCTTGGCTTCAAACTCCCATATCTCGCGAACGGATTGACCTAACCCAAAAATTCCTGTTGCATCTGAAAGTAGAAACTCGCCCGATTACAACGGTATGTGTATTTTTTCCCTAGGCCATTCTGGTTAAGCGTTTGGAGCAGCAGAATTGCGAAAAATTTTTTGCCTTCTCAACCATTTCTTGTCTTCAAACTCCCATATCTCGCGAACGAATTGACCTAACCCAAAAATTCCTATTGCATCTGAAAGTAGAAACTCGCCCGATTACAGCGGTATTTGTATTTTTTCCCTAGGCCGTTCTGGTTAAGCGTTTGGAGCAGCAGAAGTGCGAAAAATTTTTTGCCTTCTCAACCATTTCTTGGCTTCAAACTCCCATATCTCGCGAACGGATTGACCGAACCCAAAAATTCCTGCTGCGTCTGAAAGTAGAAACACGCCCGATTACAACGGTATGCGTATTTTTTCCCTAGGCCATTCTGGTTAAGCGTTTGGAGCAGCAGAAGTGCGAAAAATTTTTTGCCTTCTCAACCATTTCTTGGCTTCAAACTCCCATATCTCGCGAACGGATTGACCTAACCCAAAAATTCCTGTTGCATCTGAAAGTAGAAACTCGCCCGATTACAACGGTGTGTGTATTTTTTCCCTAGGCCATTCTGGTTAAGCGTTTGGAGCAGCAGAAGTGCGAAAAATTTGTTGTCTTCTCAACCATTTCTTAGCTTCAAAGTCCCATATCTCGCGAACGGATTGACCGAACCCAAAAATTCCTGCTGCGTCTGAAAGTAGAATCTCGCCCGATTACAACGGTATGCGTATTTTTTCCCTAGGCCATTCTGGTTAAGCGTTTGGAGCAGCAGAAGTGCGAAAAATTTGTTGTCTTCTCAACCATTTCTTAGCATAAAACTCCCATATCTCGCGAACGGATTGACGTAACTCAAAAATTCCAGTTGCATCTGAGAGTAGAAACTCCCCCGATTACAACGGTATGTGTATTTTTTCCCTAGGCCATTCTGGTTAAGCGTTTGGAGCAGCAGAATTGCGAAAATTTTTTTGCCTTCTCAACCATTTCTTGGCTTCAAACTCCCATATCTCGCGAACGGATTGACCTAACCCAAAAATTCCTGTTGCGTCTGAAAGTAGAAACTCGCCCGATTGCAACGCTATGTGTATTTTTTCCCTAGGCCATTCTGGTTAAGCGTTTGGAGCAGCAGAATTGCGAAGAATTTGTTGTCTTCTCAAGCATTTCTTAGCTTCAAACTCCCATATCTCGCGAACGGATTGACCAAACCCAGAAGTTCCTGCTGCGTCTGAAAGTAGGAACTCGCCCGATTACAACGATATGCGTATTTTTTCCCTAGGGCATTCTGGTTAAGCACTTGGAGCAGCAGAAGTGCGAAAAATTTGTTGTCTTCTCAACCATTTCTTAGCTTCAAAGTCCCATATCTCGCGAACGGATTGACCGAATCCAAAAATACCTGCTGCGTCTGAAAGTAGAATCTCGCCCGATTACAACGGTATGCGTATTTTTTCCCTAGGCCATTCTGGTTAAGCGTTTGGAGCAGCAGAAGTGCGAAAAATTTGTTGTCTTCTCAACCATTTCTTAGCTTCAAACTCCCATATCTCGCGAACGGATTGACGTAACTCAAAAATTCCAGTTGCATCTGAGAGTAGAAACTCGCCCGATTACAAAGGTATGTGTATTTTTTCCCTAGGCCATTCTGGTTAAGCGTTTGGAGCAGCAGAATTGCGAAAAATTTTTTGCCTTCTCAACCATTTCTTGTCTTCAAACTCCCATATCTCGCGAACGGATTGACCTAACCCAAAAATTCCTATTGCATCTGAAAGTAGAAACTCGCCCGATTACAGCGGTATTTGTGTTTTTTCCCTAGGCCGTTCTGGTTAAGCGTTTGGAGCAGCAGAAGTGCGAAAAATTTTTTGCCTTCTCAACCATTTCTTGGCTTCAAACTCCCATATCTCGCGAACGGATTGACCTAACCCAAAAATTCCTTTTGCATCTGGAAGTAGAAACTCGCCCGATTACAACGGTATGTGTATTTTTTCCCTAGGCCATTCTGGTTAAGCGTTTGGAGCAGCAGAATTGCGAAAAATTTTTTGCCTTCTCAACCATTTCTTGGCTTCAAGCTCCCATATCTCGCGAACGGATTGACCTAACCCAAAAATTCCTGTTGCGTCTGAAAGTAGAAACTCGCCCGATTACAACGCTATGTGTATTGTTTCTCTAGGCCATTCTGGTTAAGCGTTTCGAGCAGCAGAAGTGCGAAGAATTTGTTGTCTTCTCAACCATTTCTTAGCTTCAAACTCCCATATCTCGCGAGCGGATTGACCAAACCCAGAAGTTCCTGCTGCGTCTGAAAGTAGGAACTCGCCCGATTACAACGATATGCGTATTTTTTCCCTAGGCCATTCTGGTTAAGCACTTGGAGCAGCAGAAGTGCGAAAAATTTGTTGTCTTCTCAACCATTTCTTAGCTTCAAAGTCCCATATCTCGCGAACGGATTGACCGAACCCAAAAATTCCTGCTGCGTCTGAAAGTAGAATCTCGCCCGATTACAGCGGTATGCGTATTTTTTCCCTAGGCCATTCTGGTTAAGCGTTTGGAGCAGCAGAAGTGCGAAAAATTTGTTGTCTTCTCAACCATTTCTTAGCTTCAAACTCCCATATCTCGCGAACGGATTGACCTAACCCAAAAATTCCTATTGCATCTTAAAGTAGAAACTCGCCCCATTACAACGGTATGTGTATTTTTTCCCGAGGCCATTCTGGTTAAGCGTTTGGAGCAGCAGAAGTGCGAAAAATTTGTTGTCTTCTCAACCATTTCTTAGCTTCAAACTCCCATATCTCGCGAACGGATTGACGTAACTCAAAAATTCCTGTTGCATCTGCGAGTAGAAACTCGCCCGATTACAACGGTATGTGTATTTTTTCCCTAGGCCATTCTAGTTAAGCGTTTGGAGCAGCAGAATTGCGAAAAATTTTTTGCCTTCTCAACCATTTCTTGGCTTCAAACTCCCATATCTCGCGAACGGATTGACCTAACCCAAAAATTCCTGTTGCGTCTGAAAGTAGAAACTCGCCCGATTGCAACGCTATGTGTATTTTTTCCCTAGGCCATTCTGGTTAAGCGTTTGGAGCAGCAGAATTGCGAAGAATTTGTTGTCTTCTCAAGCATTTCTTAGCTTCAAACTCCCATATCTCGCGAACGGATTGACCAAACCCAGAAGTTCCTGCTGCCTCTGAAAGTAGGAACTCGCCCGATTACAACGATATGCGTATTTTTTCCCTAGGGCATTCTGGTTAAGCACTTGGAGCAGCAGAAGTGCGAAAAATTTGTTGTCTTCTCAACCATTTCTTAGCTTCAAAGTCCCATATCTCGCGAACGGATTGACCGAATCCAAAAATACCTGCTGCGTCTGAAAGTAGAATCTCGCCCGATTACAACGGTATGCGTATTTTTTCCCTAGGCCATTCTGGTTAAGCGTTTGGAGCAGCAGAAGTGCGAAAAATTTGTTGTCTTCTCAACCATTTCTTAGCTTCAAACTCCCATATCTCGCGAACGGATTGACGTAACTCAAAAATTCCAGTTGCATCTGAGAGTAGAAACTCGCCCGATTACAAAGGTATGTGTATTTTTTCCCTAGGCCATTCTGGTTAAGCGTTTGGAGCAGCAGAATTGCGAAAAATTTTTTGCCTTCTCAACCATTTCTTGTCTTCAAACTCCCATATCTCGCGAACGGATTGACCTAACCCAAAAATTCCTATTGCATCTGAAAGTAGAAACTCGCCCGATTACAGCGGTATTTGTGTTTTTTCCCTAGGCCGTTCTGGTTAAGCGTTTGGAGCAGCAGAAGTGCGAAAAATTTTTTGCCTTCTCAACCATTTCTTGGCTTCAAACTCCCATATCTCGCGAACGGATTGACCTAACCCAAAAATTCCTTTTGCATCTGGAAGTAGAAACTCGCCCGATTACAACGGTATGTGTATTTTTTCCCTAGGCCATTCTGGTTAAGCGTTTGGAGCAGCAGAATTGCGAAAAATTTTTTGCCTTCTCAACCATTTCTTGGCTTCAAGCTCCCATATCTCGCGAACGGATTGACCTAACCCAAAAATTCCTGTTGCGTCTGAAAGTAGAAACTCGCCCGATTACAACGCTATGTGTATTGTTTCTCTAGGCCATTCTGGTTAAGCGTTTCGAGCAGCAGAAGTGCGAAGAATTTGTTGTCTTCTCAACCATTTCTTAGCTTCAAACTCCCATATCTCGCGAGCGGATTGACCAAACCCAGAAGTTCCTGCTGCGTCTGAAAGTAGGAACTCGCCCGATTACAACGATATGCGTATTTTTTCCCTAGGCCATTCTGGTTAAGCACTTGGAGCAGCAGAAGTGCGAAAAATTTGTTGTCTTCTCAACCATTTCTTAGCTTCAAAGTCCCATATCTCGCGAACGGATTGACCGAACCCAAAAATTCCTGCTGCGTCTGAAAGTAGAATCTCGCCCGATTACAGCGGTATGCGTATTTTTTCCCTAGGCCATTCTGGTTAAGCGTTTGGAGCAGCAGAAGTGCGAAAAATTTGTTGTCTTCTCAACCATTTCTTAGCTTCAAACTCCCATATCTCGCGAACGGATTGACCTAACCCAAAAATTCCTATTGCATCTTAAAGTAGAAACTCGCCCCATTACAACGGTATGTGTATTTTTTCCCGAGGCCATTCTGGTTAAGCGTTTGGAGCAGCAGAAGTGCGAAAAATTTGTTGTCTTCTCAAGCATTTCTTAGCTTCAAACTCCCATATCTCGCGAACGGATTGACGTAACTCAAAAATTCCTGTTGCATCTGCGAGTAGAAACTCGCCCGATTACAACGGTATGTGTATTTTTTCCCTAGGCCATTCTAGTTAAGCGTTTGGAGCAGCAGAATTGCGAAAAATTTTTTGCCTTCTCAACCATTTCTTGGCTTCAAACTCCCATATCTCGCGAACGGATTGACCTAACCCAAAAATTCCTGTTGCATCTGAAAGTAGAAACTCGCCCGATTACAACGGTATGTGTATTTTTTCCCTAGGCCATTCTGGTTAAGCGTTTGGAGCAGCAGAATTGCGAAAAATTTTTTGCCTTCTCAACCATTTCTTGTCTTCAAACTCCCATATCTCGCGAACGGATTGACCTAACCCAAAAATTCCTATTGCATCTGAAAGTAGAAACTCGCCCGATTACAGCGGTATTTGTATTTTTTCCCTAGGCCGTTCTGGTTAAGCGTTTGGAGCAGCAGAAGTGCGAAAAATTTTTTGCCTTCTCAACCATTTCTTGGCTTCAAACTCCCATATCTCGCGAACGGATTGACCGAACCCAAAAATTCCTGCTGCGTCTGAAAGTAGAAACACGCCCGATTACAACGGTATGCGTATTTTTTCCCTAGGCCATTCTGGTTAAGCGTTTGGAGCAGCAGAAGTGCGAAAAATTTTTTGCCTTCTCAACCATTTCTTGGCTTCAAACTCCCATATCTCGCGAACGGATTGACCTAACCCAAAAATTCCTGTTGCATCTGAAAGTAGAAACTCGCCCGATTACAACGGTATGTGTATTTTTTCCCTAGGCCATTCTGGTTAAGCGTTTGGAGCAGCAGAATTGCAAAAAATTTTTTGCCTTCTCAACCATTTCTTGGCTTCAAACTCCCATATCTCGCGAACGGATTGACCTAACCCAAAAATTCCTGTTGCGTCTGAAAGTAGAAACTCGCCCGATTACAACGCTATGTGTATTGTTTCTCTAGGCCATTCTGGTTAAGCGTTTGGAGCAGCAGAAGTGCGAAGAATTTGTTGTCTTCTCAACCATTTCTTAGCTTCAAACTCCCATATCTCGCGAACGGATTGACCAAACCCAGAAGTTCCTGCTGCGTCTGAAAGTAGGAACTCGCCCGATTACAACGATATGCGTATTTTTTCCCTAGGCCATTCTGGTTAAGCACTTGGAGCAGCAGAAGTGCGAAAAATTTGTTGTCTTCTCAACCATTTCTTAGCTTCAAAGTCCCATATCTCGCGAACGGATTGACCGAACCCAAAAATTCCTGCTGGGTCTGAAAGTAGAATCTCGCCCGATTACAACGGTATGTGTATTTTTTCCCTAGGCCATTCTGGTTAAGCGTTTGGAGCAGCAGAATTGCGAAAAATTTTTTGCCTTCTCAACCATTTCTTGTCTTCAAACTCCTATATCTCGCGAACGGATTGACCTAACCCAAAAATTCCTATTGCATCTGAAAGTAGAAACTCGCACGATTACAGCGGTATTTGTATTTTTTCCCTAGGCCGTTCTGGTTAAGCGTTTGGAGCAGCAGAATTGCGAAAAATTTTTTGCCTTCTCAACCATTTCTTGGCTTGAAACTCCCATATCTCGCGAACGGATTGACCTAACCCAAAAATTCCTGTTGCATCTGAAAGTAGAAACTCGCCCGATTACAACGGTATGTGTATTTTTTCCCTAGGCCATTCTGGTTAAGCGTTTGGAGCAGCAGAAGTGCGAAGAATTTTTTGCCTTCTCAACCATTTCTTAGCTTCAAAGTCCCATATCTCGCGAACGGATTGACCATACCCAAAAATTCCTGCTGCGTCTGAAAGTAGAAACTCGCCCGATTACAATGAGATGCGTATTTTTTCCCTAGGGCATTCTGGTTAAGCGCTTGGAGCAACAGAATTGCGAAAAATTTTTTGCCTTCTCAACCATTTCTTGGCTTCAAACTCCCATATCTCGCGAACGGATTGACCTAACCCAAAAATTCCTATTGCATCTGAAAGTAGAAACTCGCCCCATTACAACGGTATGTGTATTTTTTCCCGAGGCCATTCTGGTTAAGCGTTTGGAGCAGCAGAAGTGCGAAAAATTTGTTGTCTTCTCAACCATTTCTTAGCTTCAAACTCCCATATCTCGCGAACGGATTGACGTAACTCAAAAATTCCTGTTGCATCTGAGAGTAGAAACTCGCCCGATTACAACGGTATGTGTATTTTTTCCCTAGGCCATTCTGGTTAAGCGTTTGGAGCAGCAGAATTGCGAAAAATTTTTTGCCTTCTCAACCATTTCTTGTCTTCAAACTCCCATATCTCGCGAACGGATTGACCTAACCCAAAAATTCCTATTGCATCTGAAAGTAGAAACTCGCCCGATTACAGCGGTATTTGTATTTTTTCCCTAGGCCGTTCTGGTTAAGCGTTTGGAGCAGCAGAATTGCGAAAAATTTTTTGCCTTCTCAACCATTTCTTGGCTTCAAAGTCCCATATCTCGCGAACGGATTGACATAACCCAAAAATTCCTATTGCATCTGAAAGTAGAAACTCGCCCGATTACAGCGGTATGTGTATTTTTTCCCTAGGCCATTCTGGTTAAGCGTTTGGAGCAGCAGAAGTGCGAAAAATTTTTTGCCTTCTCAACCATTTCTTGGCTTCAAACTCCCATATCTCGCGAACGGATTGACCTAACCCAAAAATTCCTGTTGCGTCTGAAAGTTGAAACTCGCCCGATTACAACGCTATGTGTATTGTTTCTCTAGGCCATTCTGGTTAAGCGTTTCGAGCAGCAGAATTGCGAAGAATTTGTTGTCTTCTCAACCATTTCTTAGCTTCAAACTCCCATATCTCGCGAACGGATTGACCAAACCCAGAAGTTCCTGCTGCGTCTGAAAGTAGGAACTCGCCCGATTACAACGATATGCGTATTTTTTCCCTAGGCCATTCTGGTTAAGCACTTGGAGCAGCAGAAGTGCGAAAAATTTGTTGTCTTCTCAACCATTTCTTAGCTTCAAAGTCCCATATCTCGCGAACGGATTGACCAAACCCAAAAATTCCTGCTGCGTCTGAAAGTAGAATCTCGCCCGATTACAGCGGTATGCGTATTTTTTCCCTAGGCCATTCTGGTTAAGCGTTTGGAGCAGCAGAAGTGCGAAAAATTTGTTGTCTTCTCAACCATTTCTCAGCTTCAAACTCCCATATCTCGCGAACGGATTGACCTAACCCAAAAATTCCTATTGCATCTGAAAGTAGAAACTCGCCCCATTACAACGGTATGTGTATTTTTTCCCGAGGCCATTCTGGTTAAGCGTTTGGAGCAGCAGAAGTGCGAAAAATTTGTTGTCTTCTCAACCATTTCTTAGCTTCAAACTCCCATATCTCGCGAACGGATTGACGTAACTCAAAAATTCCTGTTGCATCTGAGAGTAGAAACTCGCCCGATTACAACGATATGCGTATTTTTTCCCTAGGCCATTCTGGTTAAGCGTTTGGAGCAGCAGAATTGCGAAAAATTTTTTGCCTTCTCAACCATTTCTTGTCTTCAAACTCCCATATCTCGCGAACGGATTGACCTAACCCAAAAATTCCTATTGCATCTGAAAGTAGAAACTCGCCCGATTACAGCGGTATTTGTATTTTTTCCCTAGGCCGTTCTGGTTAAGCGTTTGGAGCAGCAGAATTGCGAAAAATTTTTTGCCTTCTCAACCATTTCTTGGCTTCAAAGTCCCATATCTCGCGAACGGATTGACATAACCCAAAAATTCCTATTGCATCTGAAAGTAGAAACTCGCCCGATTACAGCGGTATGTGTATTTTTTCCCTAGGCCATTCTGGTTAAGCGTTTGGAGCAGCAGAAGTGCGAAAAATTTTTTGCCTTCTCAACCATTTCTTGGCTTCAAACTCCCATATCTCGCGAACGGATTGACCTAACCCAAAAATTCCTGTTGCGTCTGAAAGTTGAAACTCGCCCGATTACAACGCTATGTGTATTGTTTCTCTAGGCCATTCTGGTTAAGCGTTTCGAGCAGCAGAATTGCGAAGAATTTGTTGTCTTCTCAACCATTTCTTAGCTTCAAACTCCCATATCTCGCGAACGGATTGACCAAACCCAGAAGTTCCTGCTGCGTCTGAAAGTAGGAACTCGCCCGATTACAACGATATGCGTATTTTTTCCCTAGGCCATTCTGGTTAAGCACTTGGAGCAGCAGAAGTGCGAAAAATTTGTTGTCTTCTCAACCATTTCTTAGCTTCAAAGTCCCATATCTCGCGAACGGATTGACCGAACCCAAAAATTCCTGCTGCGTCTGAAAGTAGAATCTCGCCCGATTACAGCGGTATGCGTATTTTTTCCCTAGGCCATTCTGGTTAAGCGTTTGGAGCAGCAGAAGTGCGAAAAATTTGTTGTCTTCTCAACCATTTCTCAGCTTCAAACTCCCATATCTCGCGAACGGATTGACCTAACCCAAAAATTCCTATTGCATCTGAAAGTAGAAACTCGCCCCATTACAACGGTATGTGTATTTTTTCCCGAGGCCATTCTGGTTAAGCGTTTGGAGCAGCAGAAGTGCGAAAAATTTGTTGTCTTCTCAACCATTTCTTAGCTTCAAACTCCCATATCTCGCGAACGGATTGACGTAACTCAAAAATTCCTGTTGCATCTGAGAGTAGAAACTCGCCCGATTACAACGATATGCGTATTTTTTCCCTAGGCCATTCTGGTTAAGCGTTTGGAGCAGCAGAATTGCGAAAAATTTTTTGCCTTCTCAACCATTTCTTGTCTTCAAACTCCCATATCTCGCGAACGGATTGACCTAACCCAAAAATTCCTATTGCATCTGAAAGTAGAAACTCGCCCGATTACAGCGGTATTTGTATTTTTTCCCTAGGCCGTTCTGGTTAAGCGTTTGGAGCAGCAGAATTGCGAAAAATTTTTTGCCTTCTCAACCATTTCTTGGCTTCAAAGTCCCATATCTCGCGAACGGATTGACATAACCCAAAAATTCCTATTGCATCTGAAAGTAGAAACTCGCCCGATTACAGCGGTATGTGTATTTTTTCCCTAGGCCATTCTGGTTAAGCGTTTGGAGCAGCAGAAGTGCGAAAAATTTTTTGCCTTCTCAACCATTTCTTGGCTTCAAACTCCCATATCTCGCGAACGGATTGACCTAACCCAAAAATTCCTGTTGCGTCTGAAAGTAGAAACTCGCCCGATTACAACGCTATGTGTATTGTTTCTCTAGGCCATTCTGGTTAAGCGTTTGGAGCAGCAGAAGTGCGAAGAATTTGTTGTCTTCTCAACCATTTCTTAGCTTCAAACTCCCATATCTCGCGAACGGATTGACCAAACCCAGAAGTTCCTGCTGCGTCTGAAAGTAGGAACTCGCCCGATTTCAACGATATGCGTATTTTTTCCCTAGGCCATTCTGGTTAAGCACTTGGAGCAGCAGAAGTGCGAAAAATTTGTTGTCTTCTCAACCATTTCTTAGCTTCAAAGTCCCATATCTCGCGAACGGATTGACCGAACCCAAAAATTCCTGCTGGGTCTGAAAGTAGAATCTCGCCCGATTACAACGGTATGTGTATTTTTTCCCTAGGCCATTCTGGTTAAGCGTTTGGAGCAGCAGAATTGCGAAAAATTTTTTGCCTTCTCAACCATTTCTTGTCTTCAAACTCCTATATCTCGCGAACGGATTGACCTAACCCAAAAATTCCTATTGCATCTGAAAGTAGAAACTCGCACGATTACAGCGGTATTTGTATTTTTTCCCTAGGCCGTTCTGGTTAAGCGTTTGGAGCAGCAGAATTGCGAAAAATTTTTTGCCTTCTCAACCATTTCTTGGCTTGAAACTCCCATATCTCGCGAACGGATTGACCTAACCCAAAAATTCCTGTTGCATCTGAAAGTAGAAACTCGCCCGATTACAACGGTATGTGTATTTTTTCCCTAGGCCATTCTGGTTAAGCGTTTGGAGCAGCAGAAGTGCGAAGAATTTTTTGCCTTCTCAACCATTTCTTAGCTTCAAAGTCCCATATCTCGCGAACGGATTGACCATACCCAAAAATTCCTGCTGCGTCTGAAAGTAGAAACTCGCCCGATTACAATGAGATGCGTATTTTTTCCCTAGGGCATTCTGGTTAAGCGCTTGGAGCAACAGAATTGCGAAAAATTTTTTGCCTTCTCAACCATTTCTTGGCTTCAAACTCCCATATCTCGCGAACGGATTGACCTAACCCAAAAATTCCTATTGCATCTGAAAGTAGAAACTCGCCCCATTACAACGGTATGTGTATTTTTTCCCGAGGCCATTCTGGTTAAGCGTTTGGAGCAGCAGAAGTGCGAAAAATTTGTTGTCTTCTCAACCATTTCTTAGCTTCAAACTCCCATATCTCGCGAACGGATTGACGTAACTCAAAAATTCCTGTTGCATCTGAGAGTAGAAACTCGCCCGATTACAACGGTATGTGTATTTTTTCCCTAGGCCATTCTGGTTAAGCGTTTGGAGCAGCAGAATTGCGAAAAATTTTTTGCCTTCTCAACCATTTCTTGTCTTCAAACTCCCATATCTCGCGAACGGATTGACCTAACCCAAAAATTCCTATTGCATCTGAAAGTAGAAACTCGCCCGATTACAGCGGTATTTGTATTTTTTCCCTAGGCCGTTCTGGTTAAGCGTTTGGAGCAGCAGAATTGCGAAAAATTTTTTGCCTTCTCAACCATTTCTTGGCTTCAAAGTCCCATATCTCGCGAACGGATTGACATAACCCAAAAATTCCTATTGCATCTGAAAGTAGAAACTCGCCCGATTACAGCGGTATGTGTATTTTTTCCCTAGGCCATTCTGGTTAAGCGTTTGGAGCAGCAGAAGTGCGAAAAATTTTTTGCCTTCTCAACCATTTCTTGGCTTCAAACTCCCATATCTCGCGAACGGATTGACCTAACCCAAAAATTCCTGTTGCGTCTGAAAGTTGAAACTCGCCCGATTACAACGCTATGTGTATTGTTTCTCTAGGCCATTCTGGTTAAGCGTTTCGAGCAGCAGAATTGCGAAGAATTTGTTGTCTTCTCAACCATTTCTTAGCTTCAAAGTCCCATATCTCGCGAACGGATTGACCAAACCCAAAAATTCCTGCTGCGTCTGAAAGTAGAATCTCGCCCGATTACAGCGGTATGCGTATTTTTTCCCTAGGCCATTCTGGTTAAGCGTTTGGAGCAGCAGAATTGCAAAAAATTTTTTGCCTTCTCAACCATTTCTTGGCTTCAAACTCCCATATCTCGCGAACGGATTGACCTAACCCAAAAATTCCTGTTGCGTCTGAAAGTAGAAACTCGCCCGATTACAACGGTATGCGTATTTTTTCCCTAGGCCATTCTGGTTAAGCGTTTGGAGCAGCAGAAGTGCGAAAAATTTTTTGCCTTCTCAACCATTTCTTGGCTTCAAACTCCCATATCTCGCGAACGGATTGACCTAATCCAAAAATTCCTGTTGCATCTGAAAGTAGAAACTCGCCCGATTACAACGGTATGTGTATTTTTTCCCTAGGCCATTCTGGTTAAGCGTTTGGAGCAGCAGAATTGCAAAAAATTTTTTGCCTTCTCAACCATTTCTTGGCTTCAAACTCCCATATCTCGCGAACGGATTGACCTAACCCAAAAATTCCTGTTGCGTCTGAAAGTAGAAACTCGCCCGATTACAACGCTATGTGTATTGTTTCTCTAGGCCATTCTGGTTAAGCGTTTGGAGCAGCAGAAGTGCGAAGAATTTGTTGTCTTCTCAACCATTTCTTAGCTTCAAACTCCCATATCTCGCGAACGGATTGACCAAACCCAGAAGTTCCTGCTGCGTCTGAAAGTAGGAACTCGCCCGATTACAACGATATGCGTATTTTTTCCCTAGGGCATTCTGGTTAAGCGCTTGGAGCAGCAGAATTGCGAAAAATTTTTTGCCTTCTCAACCATTTCTGGCTTCAAACTCCCATATCTCGCGAACGGATTGACATAACCCAAAAATTCCTATTGCATCTGAAAGTAGAAACTCGCCCCATTACAACGGTATGTGTATTTTTTCCCGAGGCCATTCTGGTTAAGCGTTTGGAGCAGCAGAAGTGCGAAAAATTTGTTGTCTTCTCAACCATTTCTTAGCATAAAACTCCCATATCTCGCGAACGGATTGACGTAACTCAAAAATTCCAGTTGCATCTGAGAGTAGAAACTCCCCCGATTACAACGGTATGTGTATTTTTTCCCTAGGCCATTCTGGTTAAGCGTTTGGAGCAGCAGAATTGCGAAAATTTTTTTGCCTTCTCAACCATTTCTTGGCTTCAAACTCCCATATCTCGCGAACGGATTGACCTAACCCAAAAATTCCTGTTGCGTCTGAAAGTAGAAACTCGCCCGATTGCAAACCTATGTGTATTTTTTCCCTAGGCCATTCTGGTTAAGCGTTTGGAGCAGCAGAATTGCGAAGAATTTGTTGTCTTCTCAAGCATTTCTTAGCTTCAAACTCCCATATCTCGCGAACGGATTGACCAAACCCAGAAGTTCCTGCTGCGTCTGAAAGTAGGAACTCGCCCGATTACAACGATATGCGTATTTTTTCCCTAGGGCATTCTGGTTAAGCACTTGGAGCAGCAGAAGTGCGAAAAATTTGTTGTCTTCTCAACCATTTCTTAGCTTCAAAGTCCCATATCTCGCGAACGGATTGACCGAATCCAAAAATACCTGCTGCGTCTGAAAGTAGAATCTCGCCCGATTACAACGGTATGCGTATTTTTTCCCTAGGCCATTCTGGTTAAGCGTTTGGAGCAGCAGAAGTGCGAAAAATTTGTTGTCTTCTCAACCATTTCTTAGCTTCAAACTCCCATATCTCGCGAACGGATTGACGTAACTCAAAAATTCCAGTTGCATCTGAGAGTAGAAACTCGCCCGATTACAAAGGTATGTGTATTTTTTCCCTAGGCCATTCTGGTTAAGCGTTTGGAGCAGCAGAATTGCGAAAAATTTTTTGCCTTCTCAACCATTTCTTGTCTTCAAACTCCCATATCTCGCGAACGGATTGACCTAACCCAAAAATTCCTATTGCATCTGAAAGTAGAAACTCGCCCGATTACAGCGGTATTTGTGTTTTTTCCCTAGGCCGTTCTGGTTAAGCGTTTGGAGCAGCAGAAGTGCGAAAAATTTTTTGCCTTCTCAACCATTTCTTGGCTTCAAACTCCCATATCTCGCGAACGGATTGACCTAACCCAAAAATTCCTTTTGCATCTGGAAGTAGAAACTCGCCCGATTACAACGGTATGTGTATTTTTTCCCTAGGCCATTCTGGTTAAGCGTTTGGAGCAGCAGAATTCCGAAAAATTTTTTGCCTTCTCAACCATTTCTTGGCTTCAAGCTCCCATATCTCGCGAACGGATTGACCTAACCCAAAAATTCCTGTTGCGTCTGAAAGTAGAAACTCGCCCGATTACAACGCTATGTGTATTGTTTCTCTAGGCCATTCTGGTTAAGCGTTTCGAGCAGCAGAAGTGCGAAGAATTTGTTGTCTTCTCAACCATTTCTTAGCTTCAAACTCCCATATCTCGCGAGCGGATTGACCAAACCCAGAAGTTCCTGCTGCGTCTGAAAGTAGGAACTCGCCCGATTACAACGATATGCGTATTTTTTCCCTAGGCCATTCTGGTTAAGCACTTGGAGCAGCAGAAGTGCGAAAAATTTGTTGTCTTCTCAACCATTTCTTAGCTTCAAAGTCCCATATCTCGCGAACGGATTGACCGAACCCAAAAATTCCTGCTGCGTCTGAAAGTAGAATCTCGCCCGATTACAGCGGTATGCGTATTTTTTCCCTAGGCCATTCTGGTTAAGCGTTTGGAGCAGCAGAAGTGCGAAAAATTTGTTGTCTTCTCAACCATTTCTTAGCTTCAAACTCCCATATCTCGCGAACGGATTGACCTAACCCAAAAATTCCTATTGCATCTTAAAGTAGAAACTGGCCCCATTACAACGGTATGTGTATTTTTTCCCGAGGCCATTCTGGTTAAGCGTTTGGAGCAGCAGAAGTGCGAAAAATTTGTTGTCTTCTCAACCATTTCTTAGCTTCAAACTCCCATATCTCGCGAACGGATTGACGTAACTCAAAAATTCCTGTTGCATCTGCGAGTAGAAACTCGCCCGATTACAACGGTATGTGTATTTTTTCCCTAGGCCATTCTAGTTAAGCGTTTGGAGCAGCAGAATTGCGAAAAATTTTTTGCCTTCTCAACCATTTCTTGGCTTCAAACTCCCATATCTCGCGAACGGATTGACCTAACCCAAAAATTCCTGTTGCATCTGAAAGTAGAAACTCGCCCGATTACAACGGTATGTGTATTTTTTCCCTAGGCCATTCTGGTTAAGCGTTTGGAGCAGCAGAATTGCGAAAAATTTTTTGCCTTCTCAACCATTTCTTGTCTTCAAACTCCCATATCTCGCGAACGAATTGACCTAACCCAAAAATTCCTATTGCATCTGAAAGTAGAAACTCGCCCGATTACAGCGGTATTTGTATTTTTTCCCTAGGCCGTTCTGGTTAAGCGTTTGGAGCAGCAGAAGTGCGAAAAATTTTTTGCCTTCTCAACCATTTCTTGGCTTCAAACTCCCATATCTCGCGAACGGATTGACCGAACCCAAAAATTCCTGCTGCGTCTGAAAGTAGAAACACGCCCGATTACAACGGTATGCGTATTTTTTCCCTAGGCCATTCTGGTTAAGCGTTTGGAGCAGCAGAAGTGCGAAAAATTTTTTGCCTTCTGAACCATTTCTTGGCTTCAAACTCCCATATCTCGCGAACGGATTGACCTAACCCAAAAATTCCTGTTGCATCTGAAAGTAGAAACTCGCCCGATTACAACGGTGTGTGTATTTTTTCCCTAGGCCATTCTGGTTAAGCGTTTGGAGCAGCAGAAGTGCGAAAAATTTGTTGTCTTCTCAACCATTTCTTAGCTTCAAAGTCCCATATCTCGCGAACGGATTGACCGAACCCAAAAATTCCTGCTGCGTCTGAAAGTAGAATCTCGCCCGATTACAACGGTATGCGTATTTTTTCCCTAGGCCATTCTGGTTAAGCGTTTGGAGCAGCAGAAGTGCGAAAAATTTGTTGTCTTCTCAACCATTTCTTAGCATAAAACTCCCATATCTCGCGAACGGATTGACGTAACTCAAAAATTCCAGTTGCATCTGAGAGTAGAAACACCCCGATTACAACGGTATGTGTATTTTTTCCCTAGGCCATTCTGGTTAAGCGTTTGGAGCAGCAGAATTGCGAAAATTTTTTTGCCTTCTCAACCATTTCTTGGCTTCAAACTCCCATATCTCGCGAACGGATTGACCTAACCCAAAAATTCCTGTTGCGTCTGAAAGTAGAAACTCGCCCGATTGCAACGCTATGTGTATTTTTTCCCTAGGCCATTCTGGTTAAGCGTTTGGAGCAGCAGAATTGCGAAGAATTTGTTGTCTTCTCAAGCATTTCTTAGCTTCAAACTCCCATATCTCGCGAACGGATTGACCAAACCCAGAAGTTCCTGCTGCGTCTGAAAGTAGGAACTCGCCCGATTACAACGATATGCGTATTTTTTCCCTAGGGCATTCTGGTTAAGCACTTGGAGCAGCAGAAGTGCGAAAAATTTGTTGTCTTCTCAACCATTTCTTAGCTTCAAAGTCCCATATCTCGCGAACGGATTGACCGAATCCAAAAATACCTGCTGCGTCTGAAAGTAGAATCTCGCCCGATTACAACGGTATGCGTATTTTTTCCCTAGGCCATTCTGGTTAAGCGTTTGGAGCAGCAGAAGTGCGAAAAATTTGTTGTCTTCTCAACCATTTCTTAGCTTCAAACTCCCATATCTCGCGAACGGATTGACGTAACTCAAAAATTCCAGTTGCATCTGAGAGTAGAAACTCGCCCGATTACAAAGGTATGTGTATTTTTTCCCTAGGCCATTCTGGTTAAGCGTTTGGAGCAGCAGAATTGCGAAAAATTTTTTGCCTTCTCAACCATTTCTTGTCTTCAAACTCCCATATCTCGCGAACGGATTGACCTAACCCAAAAATTCCTATTGCATCTGAAAGTAGAAACTCGCCCGATTACAGCGGTATTTGTGTTTTTTCCCTAGGCCGTTCTGGTTAAGCGTTTGGAGCAGCAGAAGTGCGAAAAATTTTTTGCCTTCTCAACCATTTCTTGGCTTCAAACTCCCATATCTCGCGAACGGATTGACCTAACCCAAAAATTCCTTTTGCATCTGGAAGTAGAAACTCGCCCGATTACAACGGTATGTGTATTTTTTCCCTAGGCCATTCTGGTTAAGCGTTTGGAGCAGCAGAATTGCGAAAAATTTTTTGCCTTCTCAACCATTTCTTGGCTTCAAGCTCCCATATCTCGCGAACGGATTGACCTAACCCAAAAATTCCTGTTGCGTCTGAAAGTAGAAACTCGCCCGATTACAACGCTATGTGTATTGTTTCTCTAGGCCATTCTGGTTAAGCGTTTCGAGCAGCAGAAGTGCGAAGAATTTGTTGTCTTCTCAACCATTTCTTAGCTTCAAACTCCCATATCTCGCGAGCGGATTGACCAAACCCAGAAGTTCCTGCTGCGTCTGAAAGTAGGAACTCGCCCGATTACAACGATATGCGTATTTTTTCCCTAGGCCATTCTGGTTAAGCACTTGGAGCAGCAGAAGTGCGAAAAATTTGTTGTCTTCTCAACCATTTCTTAGCTTCAAAGTCCCATATCTCGCGAACGGATTGACCGAACCCAAAAATTCCTGCTGCGTCTGAAAGTAGAATCTCGCCCGATTACAGCGGTATGCGTATTTTTTCCCTAGGCCATTCTGGTTAAGCGTTTGGAGCAGCAGAAGTGCGAAAAATTTGTTGTCTTCTCAACCATTTCTTAGCTTCAAACTCCCATATCTCGCGAACGGATTGACCTAACCCAAAAATTCCTATTGCATCTTAAAGTAGAAACTCGCCCCATTACAACGGTATGTGTATTTTTTCCCGAGGCCATTCTGGTTAAGCGTTTGGAGCAGCAGAAGTGCGAAAAATTTGTTGTCTTCTCAACCATTTCTTAGCTTCAAACTCCCATATCTCGCGAACGGATTGACGTAACTCAAAAATTCCTGTTGCATCTGCGAGTAGAAACTCGCCCGATTACAACGGTATGTGTATTTTTTCCCTAGGCCATTCTAGTTAAGCGTTTGGAGCAGCAGAATTGCGAAAAATTTTTTGCCTTCTCAACCATTTCTTGGCTTCAAACTCCCATATCTCGCGAACGGATTGACCTAACCCAAAAATTCCTGTTGCGTCTGAAAGTAGAAACTCGCCCGATTGCAACGCTATGTGTATTTTTTCCCTAGGCCATTCTGGTTAAGCGTTTGGAGCAGCAGAATTGCGAAGAATTTGTTGTCTTCTCAAGCATTTCTTAGCTTCAAACTCCCATATCTCGCGAACGGATTGACCAAACCCAGAAGTTCCTGCTGCGTCTGAAAGTAGGAACTCGCCCGATTACAACGATATGCGTATTTTTTCCCTAGGGCATTCTGGTTAAGCACTTGGAGCAGCAGAAGTGCGAAAAATTTGTTGTCTTCTCAACCATTTCTTAGCTTCAAAGTCCCATATCTCGCGAACGGATTGACCGAATCCAAAAATACCTGCTGCGTCTGAAAGTAGAATCTCGCCCGATTACAACGGTATGCGTATTTTTTCCCTAGGCCATTCTGGTTAAGCGTTTGGAGCAGCAGAAGTGCGAAAAATTTGTTGTCTTCTCAACCATTTCTTAGCTTCAAACTCCCATATCTCGCGAACGGATTGACGTAACTCAAAAATTCCAGTTGCATCTGAGAGTAGAAACTCGCCCGATTACAAAGGTATGTGTATTTTTTCCCTAGGCCATTCTGGTTAAGCGTTTGGAGCAGCAGAATTGCGAAAAATTTTTTGCCTTCTCAACCATTTCTTGTCTTCAAACTCCCATATCTCGCGAACGGATTGACCTAACCCAAAAATTCCTATTGCATCTGAAAGTAGAAACTCGCCCGATTACAGCGGTATTTGTGTTTTTTCCCTAGGCCGTTCTGGTTAAGCGTTTGGAGCAGCAGAAGTGCGAAAAATTTTTTGCCTTCTCAACCATTTCTTGGCTTCAAACTCCCATATCTCGCGAACGGATTGACCTAACCCAAAAATTCCTTTTGCATCTGGAAGTAGAAACTCGCCCGATTACAACGGTATGTGTATTTTTTCCCTAGGCCATTCTGGTTAAGCGTTTGGAGCAGCAGAATTGCGAAAAATTTTTTGCCTTCTCAACCATTTCTTGGCTTCAAGCTCCCATATCTCGCGAACGGATTGACCTAACCCAAAAATTCCTGTTGCGTCTGAAAGTAGAAACTCGCCCGATTACAACGCTATGTGTATTGTTTCTCTAGGCCATTCTGGTTAAGCGTTTCGAGCAGCAGAAGTGCGAAGAATTTGTTGTCTTCTCAACCATTTCTTAGCTTCAAACTCCCATATCTCGCGAGCGGATTGACCAAACCCAGAAGTTCCTGCTGCGTCTGAAAGTAGGAACTCGCCCGATTACAACGATATGCGTATTTTTTCCCTAGGCCATTCTGGTTAAGCACTTGGAGCAGCAGAAGTGCGAAAAATTTGTTGTCTTCTCAACCATTTCTTAGCTTCAAAGTCCCATATCTCGCGAACGGATTGACCGAACCCAAAAATTCCTGCTGCGTCTGAAAGTAGAATCTCGCCCGATTACAGCGGTATGCGTATTTTTTCCCTAGGCCATTCTGGTTAAGCGTTTGGAGCAGCAGAAGTGCGAAAAATTTGTTGTCTTCTCAACCATTTCTTAGCTTCAAACTCCCATGTCTCGCGAACGGATTGACCTAACCCAAAAATTCCTATTGCATCTTAAAGTAGAAACTCGCCCCATTACAACGGTATGTGTATTTTTTCCCGAGGCCATTCTGGTTAAGCGTTTGGAGCAGCAGAAGTGCGAAAAATTTGTTGTCTTCTCAAGCATTTCTTAGCTTCAAACTCCCATATCTCGCGAACGGATTGACGTAACTCAAAAATTCCTGTTGCATCTGCGAGTAGAAACTCGCCCGATTACAACGGTATGTGTATTTTTTCCCTAGGCCATTCTAGTTAAGCGTTTGGAGCAGCAGAATTGCGAAAAATTTTTTGCCTTCTCAACCATTTCTTGCCTTCAAACTCCCATATCTCGCGAACGGATTGACCTAACCCAAAAATTCCTGTTGCATCTGAAAGTAGAAACTCGCCCGATTACAACGGTATGTGTATTTTTTCCCTAGGCCATTCTGGTTAAGCGTTTGGAGCAGCAGAATTGCGAAAAATTTTTTGCCTTCTCAACCATTTCTTGTCTTCAAACTCCCATATCTCGCGAACGGATTGACCTAACCCAAAAATTCCTATTGCATCTGAAAGTAGAAACTCGCCCGATTACAGCGGTATTTGTATTTTTTCCCTAGGCCGTTCTGGTTAAGCGTTTGGAGCAGCAGAAGTGCGAAAAATTTTTTGCCTTCTCAACCATTTCTTGGCTTCAAACTCCCATATCTCGCGAACGGATTGACCGAACCCAAAAATTCCTGCTGCGTCTGAAAGTAGAAACACGCCCGATTACAACGGTATGCGTATTTTTTCCCTAGGCCATTCTGGTTAAGCGTTTGGAGCAGCAGAAGTGCGAAAAATTTTTTGCCTTCTCAACCATTTCTTGGCTTCAAACTCCCATATCTCGCGAACGGATTGACCTAACCCAAAAATTCCTGTTGCATCTGAAAGTAGAAACTCGCCCGATTACAACGGTATGTGTATTTTTTCCCTAGGCCATTCTGGTTAAGCGTTTGGAGCAGCAGAATTGCAAAAAATTTTTTGCCTTCTCAACCATTTCTTGGCTTCAAACTCCCATATCTCGCGAACGGATTGACCTAACCCAAAAATTCCTGTTGCGTCTGAAAGTAGAAACTCGCCCGATTACAACGCTATGTGTATTGTTTCTCTAGGCCATTCTGGTTAAGCGTTTGGAGCAGCAGAAGTGCGAAGAATTTGTTGTCTTCTCAACCATTTCTTAGCTTCAAACTCCCATATCTCGCGAACGGATTGACCAAACCCAGAAGTTCCTGCTGGGTCTGAAAGTAGGAACTCGCCCGATTACAACGATATGCGTATTTTTTCCCTAGGCCATTCTGGTTAAGCACTTGGAGCAGCAGAAGTGCGAAAAATTTGTTGTCTTCTCAACCATTTCTTAGCTTCAAAGTCCCATATCTCGCGAACGGATTGACCGAACCCAAAAATTCCTGCTGGGTCTGAAAGTAGAATCTCGCCCGATTACAACGGTATGTGTATTTTTTCCCTAGGCCATTCTGGTTAAGCGTTTGGAGCAGCAGAATTGCGAAAAATTTTTTGCCTTCTCAACCATTTCTTGTCTTCAAACTCCTATATCTCGCGAACGGATTGACCTAACCCAAAAATTCCTATTGCATCTGAAAGTAGAAACTCGCACGATTACAGCGGTATTTGTATTTTTTCCCTAGGCCGTTCTGGTTAAGCGTTTGGAGCAGCAGAATTGCGAAAAATTTTTTGCCTTCTCAACCATTTCTTGGCTTGAAACTCCCATATCTCGCGAACGGATTGACCTAACCCAAAAATTCCTGTTGCATCTGAAAGTAGAAACTCGCCCGATTACAACGGTATGTGTATTTTTTCCCTAGGCCATTCTGGTTAAGCGTTTGGAGCAGCAGAAGTGCGAAGAATTTTTTGCCTTCTGAACCATTTCTTAGCTTCAAAGTCCCATATCTCGCGAACGGATTGACCATACCCAAAAATTCCTGCTGCGTCTGAAAGTAGAAACTCGCCCGATTACAATGAGATGCGTATTTTTTCCCTAGGGCATTCTGGTTAAGCGCTTGGAGCAACAGAATTGCGAAAAATTTTTTGCCTTCTCAACCATTTCTTGGCTTCAAACTCCCATATCTCGCGAACGGATTGACCTAACCCAAAAATTCCTATTGCATCTGAAAGTAGAAACTCGCCCCATTACAACGGTATGTGTATTTTTTCCCTAGGCCATTCTGGTTAAGCACTTGGAGCAGCAGAAGTGCGAAAAATTTGTTGTCTTCTCAACCATTTCTTAGATTCAAAGTCCCATATCTCGCGAACGGATTGACCGAACCCAAAAATTCCTGCTGGGTCTGAAAGTAGAATCTCGCCCGATTACAACGGTATGTGTATTTTTTCCCTAGGCCATTCTGGTTAAGCGTTTGGAGCAGCAGAATTGCGAAAAATTTTTTGCCTTCTCAACCATTTCTTGTCTTCAAACTCCTATATCTCGCGAACGGATTGACCTAACCCAAAAATTCCTATTGCATCTGAAAGTAGAAACTCGCACGATTACAGCGGTATTTGTATTTTTTCCCTAGGCCGTTCTGGTTAAGCGTTTGGAGCAGCAGAATTGCGAAAAATTTTTTGCCTTCTCAACCATTTCTTAGCTTCAAAGTCCCATATCTCGCGAACGGATTGACCATACCCAAAAATTCCTGCTGCGTCTGAAAGTAGAAACTCGCCCGATTACAATGAGATGCGTATTTTTTCCCTAGGGCATTCTGGTTAAGCGCTTGGAGCAACAGAATTGCGAAAAATTTTTTGCCTTCTCAACCATTTCTTGGCTTCAAACTCCCATATCTCGCGAACGGATTGACCTAACCCAAAAATTCCTATTGCATCTGAAAGTAGAAACTCGCCCCATTACAACGGTATGTGTATTTTTTCCCGAGGCCATTCTGGTTAAGCGTTTGGAGCAGCAGAAGTGCGAAAAATTTGTTGTCTTCTCAACCATTTCTTAGCTTCAAACTCCCATATCTCGCGAACGGATTGACCAAACCCAGAAGTTCCTGCTGCGTCTGAAAGTAGGAACTCGCCCGATTACAACGATATGCGTATTTTTTCCCTAGGCCATTCTGGTTAAGCACTTGGAGCAGCAGAAGTGCGAAAAATTTGTTGTCTTCTCAACCATTTCTTAGCTTCAAAGTCCCATATCTCGCGAACGGATTGACCGAACCCAAAAATTCCTGCTGCGTCTGAAAGTAGAATCTCGCCCGATTACAGCGGTATGCGTATTTTTTCCCTAGGCCATTCTGGTTAAGCGTTTGGAGCAGCAGAAGTGCGAAAAATTTGTTGTCTTCTCAACCATTTCTTAGCTTCAAACTCCCATATCTCGCGAACGGATTGACCTAACCCAAAAATTCCTATTGCATCTGAAAGTAGAAACTCGCCCCATTACAACGGTATGTGTATTTTTTCCCGAGGCCATTCTGGTTAAGCGTTTGGAGCAGCAGAAGTGCGAAAAATTTGTTGTCTTCTCAACCATTTCTTAGCTTCAAACTCCCATATCTCGCGAACGGATTGACGTAACTCAAAAATTCCTGTTGCATCTGAGAGTAGAAACTCGCCCGATTACAACGGTATGTGTATTTTTTCCCTAGGCCATTCTGGTTAAGCGTTTGGAGCAGCAGAATTGCGAAAAATTTTTTGCCTTCTCAACCATTTCTTGTCTTCAAACTCCCATATCTCGCGAACGGATTGACCTAACCCAAAAATTCCTATTGCATCTGAAAGTAGAAACTCGCCCGATTACAGCGGTATTTGTATTTTTTCCCTAGGCCGTTCTGGTTAAGCGTTTGGAGCAGCAGAATTGCGAAAAATTTTTTGCCTTCTCAACCATTTCTTGGCTTCAAAGTCCCATATCTCGCGAACGGATTGACATAACCCAAAAATTCCTATTGCATCTGAAAGTAGAAACTCGCCCGATTACAACGGTATGTTTATTTTTTCCCTAGGCCATTCTGGTTAAGCGTTTGGAGCAGCAGAAGTGCGAAAAATTTGTTGTCTTCTCAACCATTTCTTAGCTTCAAACTCCCATATCTCGCGAACGGATAGACGTAACCCAAAGATTCCTGTTGCATCTGAAAGTAGAAACTCGCCCGATTACAACGGTATGTGTATTTTTTCCCTACGCCATTCTGGTTAAGCGTTTGGAGCAGCAGAATTGCGAAAAATTTCTTGCCTTCTCAACCATTTCTTGGCTTCAAACTCCCATATCTCGCGAACGGATTGACCTAACCCAAAAATTCATATGGCATCTGAAAGTAGAAACTCACCCGATTACAACGGTATGTGTATTTTTTCCCTAGGCCATTCTGGTTAAGCGTATGGAGCAGCAGAAGTGCGAAAAATTTTTTGCCTTCTCAACCATTTCTTGGCTTCAAACTCCCATATCTCGCGAACGGATTGACCTAACCCAAAAATTCCTATTGCATCTGAAAGTAGAAACTCGCCCGATTACAACGGCATGCGTATTTTTTCCCTAGGCCATTCTGGTTAAGCGTTTGGAGCAGCAGAAGTGCGAAAAATTTGTTGTCTTCTCAACCATTTCTTAGCTTCAAAGTCCCATATCTCGCGAACGGATTGACCGAACCCAAAAATTCCTGCTGCGCCTGAAAGTAGAATCTCGCCCGATTACAACGGTATGCGTATTTTTTCCCTAGGCCATTCTGGTTAAGCGTTTGGAGCAGCAGAAGTGCGAAAAATTTGTTTTCTTCTCAACCATTTCTTAGCTTAAAACTCCCATATCTCGCGAACGGATTGACGTAACTCAAAAATTCCAGTTGCACCTGAGAGTAGAAACTCGCCCGATTACAACGGTATGTGTATTTTTTCCCTAGGCCATTCTGGTTAAGCGTTTGGAGCAGCAGAATTGCGAAAAATTTTTTGCCTTCTCAACCATTTCTTGGCTTCAAACTCCCATATCTCGCGAACGGATTGACCTAACCCAAAAATTCCTGTTGCGTCTGAAAGTAGAAGCTCGCCCGATTGCAACGCTATGTGTATTTTTTCCCTAGGCCATTCTGGTTAAGCGTTTGGAGCAGCAGAATTGCGAAGAATTTGTTGTCTTCTCAAGCATTTCTTAGCTTCAAACTCCCATATCTCGCGAACGCATTGACCAAACCCAGAAGTTCCTGCTGCGTCTGAAAGTAGGAACTCGCCCGATTACAACGATATGCGTATTTTTTCCCTAGGGCATTCTGGTTAAGCACTTGGAGCAGCAGAAGTGCGAAAAATTTGTTGTCTTCTCAACCATTTCTTAGCTTCAAAGTCCCATATCTCGCGAACGGATTGACCGAATCCAAAAATACCTGCTGCGTCTGAAAGTAGAATCTCGCCCGATTACAACGGTATTTGTATTTTTTCCCTAGGCCGTTCTGGTTAAGCGTTTGGAGCAGCAGAATTGCGAAAAATTTTTTGCCTTCTCAACCATTTCTTGGCTTCAAAGTCCCATATCTCGCGAACGGATTGACATAACCCAAAAATTCCTATTGCATCTGAAAGTAGAAACTCGCCCGATAACAACGGTATGTGTATTTTTTCCCTAGGCCATTCTGGTTAAGCGTTTGGAGCAGCAGAAGTGCGAAAAATTTGTTGTCTTCTCAACCATTTCTTAGCTTCAAACTCCCATATCTCGCGAACGGATTGACGTAACCCAAAGATTCCTGTTGCATATGAAAGTAGAAACTCGCCCGATTACAACGGTATGTGTATTTTTTCCCTACGCCATTCTGGTTAAGCGTTTGGAGCAGCAGAATTGTGAAAAATTTCTTGCCTTCTCAACCATTTCTTGGCTTCAAACTCCCATATCTCGCGAACGGATTGACCTAACCCAAAAATTCCTATGGCATCTGAAAGTAGAAACTCACCCGATTACAACGGTATGTGTATTTTTTCCCTAGGCCATTCTGGTTAAGCGTATGGAGCAGCAGAAGTGCGAAAAATTTTTTGCCTTCTCAACCATTTCTTGGCTTCAAACTCCCATATCTCGCGAACGGATTGACCTAACCCAAAAATTCCTATTGCATCTGAAAGTAGAAACTCGCCCGATTACAGCGGTATTTGTATTTTTTCCCTAGGCCGTTCTGGTTAAGCGTTTGGAGCAGCAGAATTGCGAAAAATTTTTTGCCTTCTCAACCATTTCTTGGCTTCAAAGTCCCATATCTCGCGAACGGAGTGACATAACCCAAAAATTCCTATTGCATCTGAAAGTAGAAACTCGCCCGATTACAACGGTATGTGTATTTTTTCCCTAGGCCATTCTGGTTAAGCGTATGGAGCAGCAGAAGTGCGAAAAATTTTTTGCCTTCTCAACCATTTCTTGGCTTCAAACTCCCATATCTCGCGAACGGATTGACCTAACCCAAAAATTCCTATTGCATCTGAAAGTAGAAACTCGCCCGATTACAGCGGTATTTGTATTTTTTCCCTAGGCCGTTCTGGTTAAGCGTTTGGAGCAGCAGAATTGCGAAAAATTTTTTGCCTTCTCAACCATTTCTTGGCTTCAAAGTCCCATATCTCGCGAACGGATTGACATAACCCAAAAATTCCTATTGCATCTGAAAGTAGAAACTCGCCCGATTACAACGGTATGTGTATTTTTTCCCTAGGCCATTCTGGTTAAGCGTTTGGAGCAGCAGAAGTGCGAAAAATTTGTTGTCTTCTCAACCATTTCTTAGCTTCAAACTCCCAAATCTCGCGAACGGATTGACGTAACCCAAAGATTCCTGTTGCATCTGAAAGTAGAAACTCGCCCGATTACAACGGTATGTGTATTTTTTCCCTACGCCATTCTGGTTAAGCGTTTGGAGCAGCAGAATTGCGAAAAATTTCTTGCCTTCTCAACCATTACTTGGCTTCAAACTCCCATATCTCGCGAACGGATTGACCTAACCCAAAAATTCCTATGGCATCTGAAAGTAGAAACTCACCCGATTACAACGGTATGTGTATTTTTTCCCTAGGCCATTCTGGTTAAGCGTATGGAGCAGCAGAAGTGCGAAAAATTTTTTGCCTTCTCAACCATTTCTTAGCTTCAAACTCCCATATCTCGCGAACGGATTGACGTAACCCAAAGATTCCTGTTGCATCTGAAAGTAGAAACTCGCCCGATTACAACGGTATGTGTATTTTTTCCCTACGCCATTCTGGTTAAGCGTTTGGAGCAGCAGAATTGCGAAAAATTTCTTGCCTTCTCAACCATTTCTTGGCTTCAAACTCCCATATCTCGCGAACGGATTGACCAAACCCAGAAGTTCCTGCTGCGTCTGAAAGTAGGAACTCACCCGATTACAACGATATGCGTATTTTTTCCCTAGGGCATTCTGGTTAAGCGCTTGGAGCAGCAGAATTGCGAAAAATTTTTTGCCTTCTCAACCATTTCTTGGCTTCAAACTACCATATCTCGCGAACGGATTGACCTAACCCAAAAATTCCTATTGCATCTGAAAGTAGAAACTCGCCCTATTAAAACGGTATGTGTATTTTTTCCCGAGGCCATTCTGGTTAAGCGTTTGGAGCAGCAGAATTGCGAAAAATTTTTTGCCTTCTCAACAATTTCTTAGCTTCAAAGTCCCATATCTCGCGAACGGATTGACCAAACCCAAAAATTCCTGCTGCGTCTGAAAGTAGAAACTCGCCCGATTACAACGGTATGCGTATTTTTTCCCTAGGCCATTCTGGTTAAGCGTTTGGAGCAGCAGAAGTGCGAAAAATTTGTTGTCTTCTCAACCATTTCTTAGCTTCAAACTCCCAAATCTCGCAAACGGATTGACGTAACCCAAAGATTCCTGTTGCATCTGAAAGTAGAAACTCGCCCGATTACAACGGTATGTGTATTTTTTCCCTACGCCATTCTGGTTAAGCGTTTGGAGCAGCAGAATTGCGAAAAATTTCTTGCCTTCTCAACCATTACTTGGCTTCAAACTCCCATATCTCGCGAACGGATTGACCTAACCCAAAAATTCCTATGGCATCTGAAAGTAGAAACTCACCCGATTACAACGGTATGTGTATTTTTTCCCTAGGCCATTCTGGTTAAGCGTATGGAGCAGCAGAAGTGCGAAAAATTTTTTGCCTTCTCAACCATTTCTTAGCTTCAAACTCCCATATCTCGCGAACGGATTGACGTAACCCAAAGATTCCTGTTGCATCTGAAAGTAGAAACTCGCCCGATTACAACAGTATGTGTATTTTTTCCCTACGCCATTCTGGTTAAGCGTTTGGAGCAGCAGAATTGCGAAAAATTTCTTGCCTTCTCAACCATTTCTTGGCTTCAAACTCCCATATCTCGCGAACGGATTGACCAAACCCAGAAGTTCCTGCTGCGTCTGAAAGTAGGAACTCACCCGATTACAACGATATGCGTATTTTTTCCCTAGGGCATTCTGGTTAAGCGCTTGGAGCAGCAGAATTGCGAAAAATTTTTTGCCTTCTCAACCATTTCTTGGCTTCAAACTACCATATCTCGCGAACGGATTGACCTAACCCAAAAATTCCTATTGCATCTGAAAGTAGAAACTCGCCCTATTAAAACGGTATGTGTATTTTTTCCCGAGGCCATTCTGGTTAAGCGTTTGGAGCAGCAGAATTGCGAAAAATTTTTTGCCTTCTCAACAATTTCTTAGCTTCAAAGTCCCATATCTCGCGAACGGATTGACCAAACCCAAAAATTCCTGCTGCGTCTGAAAGTAGAAACTCGCCCGATTACAACGGTATGCGTATTTTTTCCCTAGGCCATTCTGGTTAAGCGTTTGGAGCAGCAGAAGTGCGAAAAATTTGTTGTCTTCTCAACCATTTCTTAGCTTCAAACTCCCATATCTCGCGAACGGATTGACGTAACTCAAAAATTCCAGTTGCATCTGAGAGTAGAAACTCGCCCGATTACAACGGTATGTGTATTTTTTCCCTAGGCCTTTCTGGTTAAGCGTTTGGAGCAGCAGAAGTGCGAAAAATTTTTTTGCCTTCTCAACCATTTCTTGGCTTCAAACTCCCATATCTCGCGAACGGATTGACCTAACCCCAAAAATTCCTCTTGCATCTGAAAGTAGAAACTCGCCCGATTACAACGGTATGTGTATTTTTTCCCTAGGCCATTCTGGTTAAGCGTTTGGAGCAGCAGAATTGCGAAAAATTTTTTGCCTTCTCAACCATTTCTTGGCTTCAAACTCCCCTATCTCGCGAGCGGATTGACCAAACCCAAAAATTCCTGTTGCTTCTGAAAGTAGAAACTCGCCCGATTACAACGCTATGTGTATTTTTTCCCTAGGCCATTCTGGTTAAGCGTTTGGAGCAGCAGAAGTGCGAAGAATTTGTTGTCTTCTCAACCATTTCTTAGCTTCAAACTCCCATATCTCGCGAACGGATTGACCAAACCCAGAAGTTCCTGCTGCGTCTGAAAGTAGGAACTCGCCCGATTACAACGATATGCGTATTTTTTCCCTAGGCCATTCTGGTTAAGCGTTTGGAGCAGCAGAAGTGCGAAAAATTTGTTGTCTTCTCAACCATTTCTTAGCTTCAAACTCCCATATCTCGCGAACGGATTGACGTAACTCAAAAATTCCAGTTGCATCTGAGAGTAGAAACTCGCCCGATTACAACGGTATGTGTATTTTTTCCCTAGGCCTTTCTGGTTAAGCGTTTGGAGCAGCAGAAGTGCGAACAATTTTTTGCGTTCTCAACCATTTCTTGGCTTCAAACTCCCATATCTCGCGAACGGATTGACCTAACCCAAAAATTCCTGTTGCATCTGAAAGTAGAAACTCGCCCGATTACAACGGTATGTGTATTTTTTCCCTAGGCCATTCTGGTTAAGCGTATGGAGCAGCAGAATTGCGAAAAATTTTTTGCCTTCTCAACCATTTCTTGGCTTCAAACTCCCATATCTCGCGAGCGGATTGACCTAACCCAAAAATTCCTGTTGCTTCTGAAAGTAGAAACTCGCCCGATTACAACGGTATGTGTATTTTTTCCCTACGCCATTCTGGTTAAGCGTTTGGAGCAGCAGAATTGCGAAAAATTTCTTGCCTTCTCAACCATTACTTGGCTTCAAACTCCCATATCTCGCGAACGGATTGACCTAACCCAAAAATTCCTATGGCATCTGAAAGTAGAAACTCACCCGATTACAACGGTATGTGTATTTTTTCCCTAGGCCATTCTGGTTAAGCGTATGGAGCAGCAGAAGTGCGAAAAATTTTTTGCCTTCTCAACCATTTCTTAGCTTCAAACTCCCATATCTCGCGAACGGATTGACGTAACCCAAAGATTCCTGTTGCATCTGAAAGTAGAAACTCGCCCGATTACAACGGTATGTGTATTTTTTCCCTACGCCATTCTGGTTAAGCGTTTGGAGCAGCAGAATTGCGAAAAATTTCTTGCCTTCTCAACCATTTCTTGGCTTCAAACTCCCATATCTCGCGAACGGATTGACCAAACCCAGAAGTTCCTGCTGCGTCTGAAAGTAGGAACTCACCCGATTACAACGATATGCGTATTTTTTCCCTAGGGCATTCTGGTTAAGCGCTTGGAGCAGCAGAATTGCGAAAAATTTTTTGCCTTCTCAACCATTTCTTGGCTTCAAACTACCATATCTCGCGAACGGATTGACCTAACCCAAAAATTCCTATTGCATCTGAAAGTAGAAACTCGCCCTATTAAAACGGTATGTGTATTTTTTCCCGAGGCCATTCTGGTTAAGCGTTTGGAGCAGCAGAATTGCGAAAAATTTTTTGCCTTCTCAACAATTTCTTAGCTTCAAAGTCCCATATCTCGCGAACGGATTGACCAAACCCAAAAATTCCTGCTGCGTCTGAAAGTAGAAACTCGCCCGATTACAACGGTATGCGTATTTTTTCCCTAGGCCATTCTGGTTAAGCGTTTGGAGCAGCAGAAGTGCGAAAAATTTGTTGTCTTCTCAACCATTTCTTAGCTTCAAACTCCCATATCTCGCGAACGGATTGACGTAACTCAAAAATTCCAGTTGCATCTGAGAGTAGAAACTCGCCCGATTACAACGGTATGTGTATTTTTTCCCTAGGCCTTTCTGGTTAAGCGTTTGGAGCAGCAGAAGTGCGAAAAATTTTTTGCCTTCTCAACCATTTCTTGGCTTCAAACTCCCATATCTCGCGAACGGATTGACCTAACCCCAAAAATTCCTCTTGCATCTGAAAGTAGAAACTCGCCCGATTACAACGGTATGTGTATTTTTTCCCTAGGCCATTCTGGTTAAGCGTTTGGAGCAGCAGAATTGCGAAAAATTTTTTGCCTTCTCAACCATTTCTTGGCTTCAAACTCCCCTATCTCGCGAGCGGATTGACCAAACCCAAAAATTCCTGTTGCTTCTGAAAGTAGAAACTCGCCCGATTACAACGCTATGTGTATTTTTTCCCTAGGCCATTCTGGTTAAGCGTTTGGAGCAGCAGAAGTGCGAAGAATTTGTTGTCTTCTCAACCATTTCTTAGCTTCAAACTCCCATATCTCGCGAACGGATTGACCAAACCCAGAAGTTCCTGCTGCGTCTGAAAGTAGGAACTCGCCCGATTACAACGATATGCGTATTTTTTCCCTAGGCCATTCTGGTTAAGCGTTTGGAGCAGCAGAAGTGCGAAAAATTTGTTGTCTTCTCAACCATTTCTTAGCTTCAAACTCCCATATCTCGCGAACGGATTGACGTAACTCAAAAATTCCAGTTGCATCTGAGAGTAGAAACTCGCCCGATTACAACGGTATGTGTATTTTTTCCCTAGGCCTTTCTGGTTAAGCGTTTGGAGCAGCAGAAGTGCGAAAAATTTTTTGCGTTCTCAACCATTTCTTGGCTTCAAACTCCCATATCTCGCGAACGGATTGACCTAACCCAAAAATTCCTGTTGCATCTGATAGTAGAAACTCGCCCGATTACAACGGTATGTGTATTTTTTCCCTAGGCCATTCTGGTTAAGCGTACGGAGCAGCAGAATTGCGAAAAATTTTTTGCCTTCTCAACCATTTCTTGGCTTCAAACTCCCATATCTCGCGAGCGGATTGACCTAACCCAAAAATTCCTGTTGCTTCTGAAAGTAGAAACTCGCCCGATTACAACGCTATGTGTATTTTTTCCCTAGGCCATTCTGGTTAAGCGTTTGGAGCAGCAGAAGTGCGAAAAATTTGTTGTCTTCTCAACCATTTCTTAGCTTCAAACTCCCAAATCTCGCGAACGGATTGACGTAACCCAAAGATTCCTGTTGCATCTGAAAGTAGAAACTCGCCCGATTACAACGGTATGTGTATTTTTTCCCTACGCCATTCTGGTTAAGCGTTTGGAGCAGCAGAATTGCGAAAAATTTCTTGCCTTCTCAACCATTACTTGGCTTCAAACTCCCATATCTCGCGAACGGATTGACCTAACCCAAAAATTCCTATGGCATCTGAAAGTAGAAACTCACCCGATTACAACGGTATGTGTATTTTTTCCCTAGGCCATTCTGGTTAAGCGTATGGAGCAGCAGAAGTGCGAAAAATTTTTTGCCTTCTCAACCATTTCTTAGCTTCAAACTCCCATATCTCGCGAACGGATTGACGTAACCCAAAGATTCCTGTTGCATCTGAAAGTAGAAACTCGCCCGATTACAACGGTATGTGTATTTTTTCCCTACGCCATTCTGGTTAAGCGTTTGGAGCAGCAGAATTGCGAAAAATTTCTTGCCTTCTCAACCATTTCTTGGCTTCAAACTCCCATATCTCGCGAACGGATTGACCAAACCCAGAAGTTCCTGCTGCGTCTGAAAGTAGGAACTCACCCGATTACAACGATATGCGTATTTTTTCCCTAGGGCATTCTGGTTAAGCGCTTGGAGCAGCAGAATTGCGAAAAATTTTTTGCCTTCTCAACCATTTCTTGGCTTCAAACTACCATATCTCGCGAACGGATTGACCTAACCCAAAAATTCCTATTGCATCTGAAAGTAGAAACTCGCCCCATTAAAACGGTATGTGTATTTTTTCCCGAGGCCATTCTGGTTAAGCGTTTGGAGCAGCAGAATTGCGAAAAATTTTTTGCCTTCTCAACAATTTCTTAGCTTCAAAGTCCCATATCTCGCGAACGGATTGACCAAACCCAAAAATTCCTGCTGCGTCTGAAAGTAGAAACTCGCCCGATTACAACGGTATGCGTATTTTTTCCCTAGGCCATTCTGGTTAAGCGTTTGGAGCAGCAGAAGTGCGAAAAATTTGTTGTCTTCTCAACCATTTCTTAGCTTCAAACTCCCATATCTCGCGAACGGATTGACGTAACTCAAAAATTCCAGTTGCATCTGAGAGTAGAAACTCGCCCGATTACAACGGTATGTGTATTTTTTCCCTAGGCCTTTCTGGTTAAGCGTTTGGAGCAGCAGAAGTGCGTAAAATTTTTTGCCTTCTCAACCATTTCTTGGCTTCAAACTCCCATATCTCGCGAACGGATTGACCTAACCCCAAAAATTCCTCTTGCATCTGAAAGTAGAAACTCGCCCGATTACAACGGTATGTGTATTTTTTCCCTAGGCCATTCCGGTTAAGCGTTTGGAGCAGCAGAATTGCGAAAAATTTTTTGCCTTCTCAACCATTTCTTGGCTTCAAACTCCCCTATCTCGCGAGCGGATTGACCAAACCCAAAAATTCCTGTTGCTTCTGAAAGTAGAAACTCGCCCGATTACAACGCTATGTGTATTTTTTCCCTAGGCCATTCTGGTTAAGCGTTTGGAGCAGCAGAAGTGCGAAGAATTTGTTGTCTTCTCAACCATTTCTTAGCTTCAAACTCCCATATCTCGCGAACGGATTGACCAAACCCAGAAGTTCCTGCTGCGTCTGAAAGTAGGAACTCGCCCGATTACAACGATATGCGTATTTTTTCCCTAGGCCATTCTGGTTAAGCGTTTGGAGCAGCAGAAGTGCGAAAAATTTGTTGTCTTCTCAACCATTTCTTAGCTTCAAACTCCCATATCTCGCGAACGGATTGACGTAACTCAAAAATTCCAGTTGCATCTGAGAGTAGAAACTCGCCCGATTACAACGGTATGTGTATTTTTTCCCTAGGCGTTTCTGGTTAAGCGTTTGGAGCAGCAGAAGTGCGAAAAATTTTTTGCCTTCTCAACCATTTCTTGGCTTCAAACTCCCATATCTCGCGAACGGATTGACCTAACCCAAAAATTCCTGTTGCATCTGAAAGTAGAAACTCGCCCGATTACAACGGTATGTGTATTTTTTCCCTAGGCCATTCTGGTTAAGCGTATGGAGCAGCAGAATTGCGAAAAATTTTTTGCCTTCTCAACCATTTCTTGGCTTCAAACTCCCATATCTCGCGAGCGGATTGACCTAACCCAAAAATTCCTGTTGCTTCTGAAAGTAGAAACTCGCCCGATTACAACGCTATGTGTATTTTTTCCCTAGGCCATTCTGGTTAAGCGTTTGGAGCAGCAGAAGTGCGAAGAGTTTGTTGTCTTCTCAACCATTTCTTAGCTTCAAACTCCCATATCTCGCGAACGGATTGACCAAACCCAGAAGTTCCCGCTGCGTCTGAAAGTAGGAACTCGCCCGATTACAACGATATGCGTATTTTTTCCCTAGGCCTTTCTGGTTAAGCGTTTGGAGCAGCAGAAGTGCGAAAAATTTTTTGCCTTCTCAACCATTTCTTGGCTTCAAACTCCCATATCTCGCGAACGGATTGACCTAACCCAAAAATTCCTGTTGCATCTGAAAGTAGAAACTCGCCCGATTACAACGGTATGTGTATTTTTTCCCTAGGCCATTCTGGTTAAGCGTTTGGAGCAGCAGAATTGCGAAAAATTTTTTGCCTTCTCAACCATTTCTTGGCTTCAAACTCCCATATCTCGCGAGCGGATTGACCTAACCCAAATATTCCTGTTGCTTCTGAAAGTAGAAACTCGCCCGATTACAACGCTATGTGTATTTTTTCCCTAGGCCATTCTGGTTAAGCGTTTGGAGCAGCAGAAGTGCGAAGAGTTTTTTGTCTTCTCAACCATTTCTTAGCTTCAAAGTCCCATATCTCGCCAACGGACTAACCTAACCCAAAAATTCCTATTGCATCTGAAAGTAGAAACTCGCCCCATTACAGCGGTATGTGTATTTTTTCCCGAGGCCATTCTGGTTAAGCGTTTGGAGCAGCAGAATTGCGAAAAATTTTTTGCCTCCTCAACTATTTCTTAGCTTCAAAGTCCCATATCTCGCGAACGGACTAACCTAACCCAAAAATTCCTGTTGCATCTGAAAGTAGAAACTCGCCCGATTACAACGGTGTGTGTATTTTATCCCTAGGCCATTCTGGTTAAGCGTTTGGAGCAGCAGAATTGCGAAAAATTTTTTGCCTTCTCAACCATTTCTTGGCTTCAAACTCCCATATGTCGCGAACGGATTGACCCAACCCAAAAATTCCTGTTGCGTCTGAAAGTAGAAACTCGCCCGATTACAACGCTATGTGTATTTTTTCCCTAGGCCGTTCTGGTTAAGCGTTTGGAGCAGCAGAATTGCGAAAAATTTTTTGCCTTCTCAACCATTTCTTGGCTTCAAAGTCCCATACCTCGCGAACGGATTGACCTAACCCAAAAATTCCTATGGCATCTGAAAGTAGAAACTCACCCGATTACAACGGTATGTGTATTTTTTCCCTAGGCCATTCTGGTTAAGCGTATGGAGCAGCAGAAGTGCGAAAAATTTGTTGTCTTCTCAACCATTTCTTAGCTTCAAACTCCCATATCTCGCGAACGGATTGACCAAACCCAGAAGTTCCTGCTGCGTCTGAAAGTAGGAACTCGCCCGATTACAACGATATGCGTATTTTTTCCCGAGGCCATTCTGGTTAAGCGTTTGGAGCAGCAGAATTGCGAAAAATTTTTTGCCTTCTCAACAATTTCTTAGCTTCAAAGTCCCATATCTCGCGAACGGATTGACCAAACCCAAAAATTCCTGCTGCGTCTGAAAGTAGAAACTCGCCCGATTACAACGGTATGCGTATTTTTTCCCTAGGCCATTCTGATTAAGCGTTTGGAGCAGCAGAAGTGCGAAAAATTTGTTGTCTTCTCATCCATTTCTTAGCTTCAAACTCCCATATCTCGCGAACGGATTGACGTAACTCAAAAATTCCAGTTGCATCTGAGAGTAGAAACTCGCCCGATTACAACGGTATGCGTATTTTTTCCCTAGGCCATTCTGGTTAAGCGTTTGGAGCAGCAGAAGTGCGAAAAATTTGTTGTCTTCTCAACCATTTCTTAGCTTCAAACTCCCATATCTCGCGAACGGATTGAAGTAACTCAAAAATTCCAGTTGCATCTGAGAGTAGAAACTCGCCCGATTACAACGGTATGTGTATTTTTTCCCTAGGCCTTTCTGGTTAAGCGTTTGGAGCAGCAGAAGTGCGAAAAATTTGTTGCCTCCTCAACCATTTCTTGGCTTCAAACTCCCATATCTCGCGAACGGATTGACCTAACCCAAAAATTCCTGTTGCATCTGAGAGTAGAAACTCGCCCGATTACAACGGTATGTGTATTTTTTCCCTAGGCCTTTCTGGTTAAGCGTTTGGAGCAGCAGAAGTGCGAAGAATTTGTTGTCTTCTCAACCATTTCTTAGCTTCAAACTCCCATATCTCGCGAACGGGTTGACCAAACCCAGAAGTTCCTGCTGCGTCTGAAAGTAGGAACTCGCCCGATTACAACGATATGCGTATTTTTTCCCTAGGCCATTCTGGTTAAGCACTTGGAGCAGCAGAAGTGCAAAAAATTTGTTGTCTTCTCAACCATTTCTTTGCTTCAAAGTCCCATATCTCGCGAACGGATTGACCGAACCCAAAAATTCCTGCTGGGTCTGAAAGTAGAATCTCGCCCGATTACAACGGTATGTGTATTTTTTCCCTAGGCCATTCTGGTTAAGCGTTTGGAGCAGCAGAATTGCGAAAAATTTTTTGCCTTCTCAACCATTTCTTGTCTTCAAACTCCTATATCTCGCGAACGGATTGACCTAACCCAAAAATTCCTATTGCATCTGAAAGTAGAAACTCGCACGATTACAGCGGTATTTGTATTTTTTCCCTAGGCCGTTCTGGTTAAGCGTTTGGAGCAGCAGAATTGCGAAAAATTTTTTGCCTTCTCAACCATTTCTTGGCTTGAAACTCCCATATCTCGCGAACGGATTGACCTAACCCAAAAATTCCTGTTGCATCTGAAAGTAGAAACTCGCCCGATTACAACGGTATGTGTATTTTTTCCCTAGGCCATTCTGGTTAAGCGTTTGGAGCAGCAGAAGTGCGAAGAATTTGTTGTCTTCTCAACCATTTCTTAGCTTCAAACTCCCATATCTCGCGAACGGATTGACCAAACCCAGAAGTTCCTGCTGCGTCTGAAAGTAGAAACTCGCCCGATTACAACGGTATGTGTATTTTTTCCCTAGGCCTTTCTGGTTAAGCGTTTGGAGCAGCAGAAGTGCGAAAAATTTTTTGCCTTCTCAACCATTTCTTGGCTTCAAACTCCCATATCTCGCGAACGGATTGACCTAACCCAAAAATTCCTGTTGCATCTGAGAGTAGAATCTCGCCCGATTACAACGGTATGTGTATTTTTTCCCTAGGCCTTTCTGGTTAAGCGTTTGGAGCAGCAGAAGTGCGAAGAATTTGTTGTCTTCTCAACCATTTCTTAGCTTCAAACTCCCATATCTCGCGAACGGATTGACCAAACCCAGAAGTTCCTGCTGCGTCTGAAAGTAGGAACTCGCCCGATTACAACGATATGCGTATTTTTTCCCTAGGCCATTCTGGTTAAGCACTTGGAGCAGCAGAAGTGCGAAAAATTTGTTGTCTTCTCAACCATTTCTTAGCTTCAAACTCCCATATCTCGCGAACGGATTGAAGTAACTCAAAAATTCCAGTTGCATCTGAGAGTAGAAACTCGCCCGATTACAACGGTATGTGTATTTTTTCCCTAGGCCTTTCTGGTTAAGCGTTTGGAGCAGCAGAAGTGCGAAAAATTTGTTGCCTTCTCAACCATTTCTTGGCTTCAAACTCCCATATCTCGCGAACGGATTGACCTAACCCAAAAATTCCTGTTGCATCTGAGAGTAGAAACTCGCCCGATTACAACGGTATGTGTATTTTTTCCCTAGGCCTTTCTGGTTAAGCGTTTGGAGCAGCAGAAGTGCGAAGAATTTGTTGTCTTCTCAACCATTTCTTAGCTTCAAACTCCCATATCTCGCGAACGGGTTGACCAAACCCAGAAGTTCCTGCTGCGTCTGAAAGTAGGAACTCGCCCGATTACAACGGTATGTGTATTTTTTCCCTAGGCCATTCTGGTTAAGCGTTTGTAGCAGCAGAATTGCGAAAAATTTTTTGCCTTCTCAACCATTTCTTGTCTTCAAACTCCTATATCTCGCGAACGGAGTGACCCAACCCAAAAATTCCTATTGCATCTGAAAGTAGAAACTCGCACGATTACAGCGGTATTTGTATTTTTTCCCTAGGCCGTTCTGGTTAAGCGTTTGGAGCAGCAGAATTGCGAAAAATTTTTTGCCTTCTCAACCATTTCTTGGCTTGAAACTCCCATATCTCGCGAACGGATTGACCTAACCCAAAAATTCCTAGTGCATCTGAAAGTAGAAACTCGCCCGATTACAACGGTATGTGTATTTTTTCCCTAGGCCATTCTGGTTAAGCGTTTGGAGCAGCAGAAGTGCGAAGAATTTTTTGCCTTCTCAACCATTTCTTAGCTTCAAAGTCCCATATCTCGCGGACGGATTGACCATACCCAAAAATTCCTGCTGCGTCTGAAAGTAGAAACTCGCCCGATTACAATGAGATGCGTATTTTTTCCCTAGGGCATTCTGGTTAAGCGCTTGGAGCAGCAGAATTGCGAAAAATTTTTTGCCTTCTCAACCATTTCTTGGCTTCAAACTCCCATATCTCGCGAACGGATTGACCTAACCCAAAAATTCCTATTGCATCTGAAAGTAGAAACTCGCCCCACTACAACGGTATGTGTATTTTTTCCCGAGGCCATTCTGGTTAAGCGTTTGGAGCAGCAGAAGTGCGAAAAATTTGTTGTCTTCTCAACCATTTCTTAGCTTCAAACTCCCATATCTCGCGAACGGATTGACGTAACTCAAAAATTCCTGTTGCATCTGAGAGTAGAAACTCGCCCGATTACAACGGTATGTGTATTTTTTCCCTAGGCCATTCTGGTTAAGCGTTTGGAGAAGCAGAATTGCGAAAAATTTTTTGCCTTCTCAACCATTTCTTGTCTTCAAACTCCCATATCTCGCGAACGGATTGACCTAACCCAAAAATTCCTATTGCGTCTGAAAGTAGAAACTCGCCCGATTACAATGAGATGCGTATTTTTTCCCTAGGGCATTCTGGTTAAGCGCTTGGAGCAGCAGAATTGCGAAAAATTTTTTGCCTTCTCAACCATTTCTTGTCTTCAAACTCCCATATCTCGCGAACGGATTGACCTTACCCAAAAATTCCTATTGCATCTGAAAGTAGAAACTCGCCCGATTACAGCGGTATTTGTATTTTTTCCCTAGGCCGTTCTGGTTAAGCGTTTGGAGCAGCAGAATTGCGAAAAATTTTTTGCCTTCTCAACCATTTCTTGGCTTCAAAGTCCCATATCTCGCGAACGGATTGACATAACCCAAAAATTCCTATTGCATCTGAAAGTAGAAACTCGCCCGATTACAACGGTATGTGTATTTTTTCCCTAGGCCATTCTGGTTAAGCGTTTGGAGCAGCAGAAGTGCGAAAAATTTGTTGTCTTCTCAACCATTTCTTAGCTTCAAACTCCCATATCTCGCGAACGGATTGACGTAACTCAAAAATTCCAGTTGCATCTGAGAGTAGAAACTCGCCCGATTACAACGGTATGTGTATTTTTTCCCTAGGCCTTTCTGGTTAAGCGTTTGGAGCAGCAGAAGTGCGAAAAATTTTTTGCCTTCTCAACCATTTCTTGGCTTCAAACTCCCATATCTCGCGAACGGATTGACCTAACCCAAAAATTCCTCTTGCATCTGAAAGTAGAAACTCGCCCGATTACAACGGTATGTGTATTTTTTCCCTAGGCCATTCTGGTTAAGCGTTTGGAGCAGCAGAATTGCGAAAAATTTTTTGCCTTCTCAACCATTTCTCGGCTTCAAACTCCCCTATCTCGCGAGCGGATTGACCAAACCCAAAAATTCCTGTTGCTTCTGAAAGTAGAAACTCGCCCGATTACAACGCTATGTGTATTTTTTCCCTAGGCCATTCTGGTTAAGCGTTTGGAGCAGCAGAAGTGCGAAGAATTTGTTGTCTTCTCAACCATTTCTTAGCTTCAAACTCCCATATCTCGCGAACGGATTGACCAAACCCAGAAGTTCCTGCTGCGTCTGAAAGTAGAAACTCGCCCGATTACAACGCTATGTGTATTTTTTCCCTAGGCCATTCTGGTTAAGCGTTTGGAGCAGCAGAAGTGCGAAGAATTTGTTGTCTTCTCAACCATTTCTTAGCTTCAAACTCCCATATCTCGCGAACGTATTGACCAAACCCAGAAGTTCCTGCTGCGTCTGAAAGTAGGAACTCGCCCGATTACAACGATATGCGTATTTTTTCCCTAGGCCATTCTGGTTAAGCGTTTGGAGCAGCAGAAGTGCGAAAAATTTGTTGTCTTCTCAACCATTTCTTAGCTTCAAACTCCCATATCTCGCGAACGGATTGAAGTAACTCAAAAATTCCAGTTGCATCTGAGAGTAGAAACTCGCCCGATTACAACGGTATGTGTATTTTTTCCCTAGGCCTTTCTGGTTAAGCGTTTGGAGCAGCAGAAGTGCGAAAAATTTTTTGCCTTCTCAACCATTTCTTGGCTTCAAACTCCCATATCTCGCGAACGGATTGACCTAACCCAAAAATTCCTGTTGCATCTGAGAGTAGAAACTCGCCCGATTACAACGGTATGTGTATTTTTTCCCTAGGCCTTTCTGGTTAAGCGTTTGGAGCAGCAGAAGTGCGAAGAATTTGTTGTCTTCTCAACCATTTCTTAGCTTCAAACTCCCATATCTCGCGAACGGATTGACCAAACCCAGAAGTTCCTGCTGCGTCTGAAAGTAGGAACTCGCCCGATTACAACGATATGCGTATTTTTTCCCTAGGCCATTCTGGTTAAGCACTTGGAGCAGCAGAAGTGCGAAAAATTTGTTGTCTTCTCAACCATTTCTTAGCTTCAAAGTCCCATATCTCGCGAACGGATTGACCGAACCCAAAAATTCCTGCTGGGTCTGAAAGTAGAATCTCGCCCGATTACAACGGTATGTGTATTTTTTCCCTAGGCCATTCTGGTTAAGCGTTTGGAGCAGCAGAATTGCGAAAAATTTTTTGCCTTCTCAACCATTTCTTGTCTTCAAACTCCTATATCTCGCGAACAGATTGACCTAACCCAAAAATTCCTATTGCATCTGAAAGTAGAAACTCGCACGATTACAGCGGTATTTGTATTTTTTCCCTAGGCCGTTCTGGTTAAGCGTTTGGAGCAGCAGAATTGCGAAAAATTTTTTGCCTTCTCAACCATTTCTTGGCTTGAAACTCCCATATCTCGCGAACGGATTGACCTAACCCAAAAATTCCTGTTGCATCTGAAAGTAGAAACTCGCCCGATTACAACGGTATGTGTACTTTTTCCCTAGGCCATTCTGGTTAAGCGTTTGGAGCAGCAGAAGTGCGAAGAATTTTTTGCCTTCTCAACCATTTCTTAGCTTCAAAGTCCCATATCTCGCGGACGGATTGACCATACCCAAAAATTCCTGCTGCGTCTGAAAGTAGAAACTCGCCCGATTACAATGAGATGCGTATTTTTTCCCTAGGGCATTCTGGTTAAGCGCTTGGAGCAGCAGAATTGCGAAAAATTTTTTGCCTTCTCAACCATTTCTTGGCTTCAAACTCCCATATCTCGCGAACGGATTGACCTAACCCAAAAATTCCTATTGCATCTGAAAGTAGAAACTCGCCCCATTACAACGGTATGTGTATTTTTTCCCGAGGCCATTCTGGTTAAGCGTTTGGAGCAGCAGAAGTGCGAAAAATTTGTTGTCTTCTCAACCATTTCTTAGCTTCAAACTCCCATATCTCGCGAACGGATTGACGTAACCCAAAGATTCCTGTTGCATCTGAAAGTAGAAACTCGCCCGATTACAACGGTATGTGTATTTTTTCCCTACGCCATTCTGGTTAAGCGTTTGGAGCAGCAGAATTGCGAAAAATTTCTTGCCTTCTCAACCATTTCTTGGCTTCAAGCTCCCATATCTCGCGAACGGATTGACCTAACCCAAAAATTCCTATGGCATCTGAAAGTAGAAACTCACCCGATTACAACGGTATGTGTATTTTTTCCCTAGGCCATTCTGGTTAAGCGTATGGAGCAGCAGAAGTGCGAAAAATTTTTTGCCTTCTCAACCATTTCTTGGCTTCAAACTCCCATATCTCGCGAACGGATTGACCTAACCCAAAAATTCCTATTGCATCTGAAAGTAGAAACTCGCCCGATTACAGCGGTATTTGTATTTTTTCCCTAGGCCGTTCTGGTTAAGCGTTTGGAGCAGCAGAATTGCGAAAAATTTTTTGCCTTCTCAACCATTTCTTGGCTTCAAAGTCCCATATCTCGCGAACGGATTGACATAACCTAAAAATTCCTATTGCATCTGAAAGTAGAAACTCGCCCGATTACAACGGTATGTGTATTTTTTCCCTAGGCCATTCTGGTTAAGCGTATGGAGCAGCAGAAGTGCGAAAAATTTTTTGCCTTCTCAACCATTTCTTGGCTTCAAACTCCCATATCTCGCGAACGGATTGACCTAACCCAAAAATTCCTATTGCATCTGAAAGTAGAAACTCGCCCGATTACAGCGGTATTTGTATTTTTTCCCTAGGCCGTTCTGGTTAAGCGTTTGGAGCAGCAGAATTGCGAAAAGTTTTTGCCTTCTCAACCATTTCTTGGCTTCAAAGTCCCATATCTCGCGAACGGATTGACATAACCCAAAAATTCCTATTGCATCTGAAAGTAGAAACTCGCCCCATTACAACGGTATGTGTATTTTTTCCCTAGGCCATTCTGGTTAAGCGTTTGGAGCAGCAGAAGTGCGAAAAATTTGTTGTCTTCTCAACCATTTCTTAGCTTCAAACTCCCATATCTCGCGAACGGATTGACGTAACCCAAAGATTCCTGTTGCATCTGAAAGTAGAAACTCGCCCGATTACAACGGTATGTGTATTTTTTCCCTAGGCCATTCTGGTTAAGCGTTTGGAGCAGCAGAAGTGCGAAGAATTTTTTGCCTTCTCAACCATTTCTTAGCTTCAAAGTCCCATATCTCGCGAACGGATTGACCATACCCAAAAATTCCTGCTGCGTCTGAAAGTAGAAACTCGCCCGATTACAATGAGATGCGTATTTTTTCCCTAGGGCATTCTGGTTAAGCGCTTGGAGCAGCAGAATTGCGAAAAATTTTTTGCCTTCTCAACCATTTCTTGGCTTCAAACTCCCATATCTCGCGAACGGATTGACCTAACCCAAAAATTCCTATTGCATCTGAAAGTAGAAACTCGCCCCATTACAACGGTATGAGTATTTTTTCCCGAGGCCATTCTGGTTAAGCGTTTGGAGCAGCAGAAGTGCGAAAAATTTGTTGTCTTCTCAACCATTTCTTAGCTTCAAACTCACATATCTCGCGAACGGATTGACGTAACTCAAAAATTCCTGTTGCATCTGAGAGTAGAAACTCGCCCGATTACAACGGTATGTGTATTTTATCCCTAGGCCATTCTGGTTAAGCGTTTGGAGCAGCAGAATTGCGAAAAATTTTTTGCCTTCTCAACCATTTCTTGTCTTCAAACTCCCATATCTCGCGAACGGATTGACCTAACCCAAAAATTCCTATTGCATCTGAAAGTAGAAACTCGCCCGATTACAGCGGTATTTGTATTTTTTCCCTAGGCCGTTCTGGTTAAGCGTTTGGAGCAGCAGAATTGCGAAAAATTTTTTGCCTTCTCAACCATTTCTTGGCTTGAAAGTCCCATATCTCGCGAACGGATTGACATAACCCAAAAATTCCTATTGCATCTGAAAGTAGAAACTCGCCCGATTACAACGGTATGTGTATTTTTTCCCTAGGCCATTCTGGTTAAGCGTTTGGAGCAGCAGAATTGCGAAAAATTTTTTGCCTTCTCAACCATTTCTCGGCTTCAAACTCCCCTATCTCGCGAGCGGATTGACCAAACCCAAAAATTCCTGTTGCTTCTGAAAGTAGAAACTCGCCCGATTACAACGCTATGTGTATTTTTTCCCTAGGCCATTCTGGTTAAGCGTTTGGAGCAGCAGAAGTGCGAAGAATTTGTTGTCTTCTCAACCATTTCTTAGCTTCAAACTCCCATATCTCGCGAACGGATTGACCAAACCCAGAAGTTCCTGCTGCGTCTGAAAGTAGAAACTCGCCCGATTACAACGCTATGTGTATTTTTTCCCTAGGCCATTCTGGTTAAGCGTTTGGAGCAGCAGAAGTGCGAAGAATTTGTTGTCTTCTCAACCATTTCTTAGCTTCAAACTCCCATATCTCGCGAACGTATTGACCAAACCCAGAAGTTCCTGCTGCGTCTGAAAGTAGGAACTCGCCCGATTACAACGATATGCGTATTTTTTCCCTAGGCCATTCTGGTTAAGCGTTTGGAGCAGCAGAAGTGCGAAAAATTTGTTGTCTTCTCAACCATTTCTTAGCTTCAAACTCCCATATCTCGCGAACGGATTGAAGTAACTCAAAAATTCCAGTTGCATCTGAGAGTAGAAACTCGCCCGATTACAACGGTATGTGTATTTTTTCCCTAGGCCTTTCTGGTTAAGCGTTTGGAGCAGCAGAAGTGCGAAAAATTTTTTGCCTTCTCAACCATTTCTTGGCTTCAAACTCCCATATCTCGCGAACGGATTGACCTAACCCAAAAATTCCTGTTGCATCTGAGAGTAGAAACTCGCCCGATTACAACGGTATGTGTATTTTTTCCCTAGGCCTTTCTGGTTAAGCGTTTGGAGCAGCAGAAGTGCGAAGAATTTGTTGTCTTCTCAACCATTTCTTAGCTTCAAACTCCCATATCTCGCGAACGGATTGACCAAACCCAGAAGTTCCTGCTGCGTCTGAAAGTAGGAACTCGCCCGATTACAACGATATGCGTATTTTTTCCCTAGGCCATTCTGGTTAAGCACTTGGAGCAGCAGAAGTGCGAAAAATTTGTTGTCTTCTCAACCATTTCTTAGCTTCAAAGTCCCATATCTCGCGAACGGATTGACCGAACCCAAAAATTCCTGCTGGGTCTGAAAGTAGAATCTCGCCCGATTACAACGGTATGTGTATTTTTTCCCTAGGCCATTCTGGTTAAGCGTTTGGAGCAGCAGAATTGCGAAAAATTTTTTGCCTTCTCAACCATTTCTTGTCTTCAAACTCCTATATCTCGCGAACAGATTGACCTAACCCAAAAATTCCTATTGCATCTGAAAGTAGAAACTCGCACGATTACAGCGGTATTTGTATTTTTTCCCTAGGCCGTTCTGGTTAAGCGTTTGGAGCAGCAGAATTGCGAAAAATTTTTTGCCTTCTCAACCATTTCTTGGCTTGAAACTCCCATATCTCGCGAACGGATTGACCTAACCCAAAAATTCCTGTTGCATCTGAAAGTAGAAACTCGCCCGATTACAACGGTATGTGTACTTTTTCCCTAGGCCATTCTGGTTAAGCGTTTGGAGCAGCAGAAGTGCGAAGAATTTTTTGCCTTCTCAACCATTTCTTAGCTTCAAAGTCCCATATCTCGCGGACGGATTGACCATACCCAAAAATTCCTGCTGCGTCTGAAAGTAGAAACTCGCCCGATTACAATGAGATGCGTATTTTTTCCCTAGGGCATTCTGGTTAAGCGCTTGGAGCAGCAGAATTGCGAAAAATTTTTTGCCTTCTCAACCATTTCTTGGCTTCAAACTCCCATATCTCGCGAACGGATTGACCTAACCCAAAAATTCCTATTGCATCTGAAAGTAGAAACTCGCCCCATTACAACGGTATGTGTATTTTTTCCCGAGGCCATTCTGGTTAAGCGTTTGGAGCAGCAGAAGTGCGAAAAATTTGTTGTCTTCTCAACCATTTCTTAGCTTCAAACTCCCATATCTCGCGAACGGATTGACGTAACCCAAAGATTCCTGTTGCATCTGAAAGTAGAAACTCGCCCGATTACAACGGTATGTGTATTTTTTCCCTACGCCATTCTGGTTAAGCGTTTGGAGCAGCAGAATTGCGAAAAATTTCTTGCCTTCTCAACCATTTCTTGGCTTCAAGCTCCCATATCTCGCGAACGGATTGACCTAACCCAAAAATTCCTATGGCATCTGAAAGTAGAAACTCACCCGATTACAACGGTATGTGTATTTTTTCCCTAGGCCATTCTGGTTAAGCGTATGGAGCAGCAGAAGTGCGAAAAATTTTTTGCCTTCTCAACCATTTCTTGGCTTCAAACTCCCATATCTCGCGAACGGATTGACCTAACCCAAAAATTCCTATTGCATCTGAAAGTAGAAACTCGCCCGATTACAGCGGTATTTGTATTTTTTCCCTAGGCCGTTCTGGTTAAGCGTTTGGAGCAGCAGAATTGCGAAAAATTTTTTGCCTTCTCAACCATTTCTTGGCTTCAAAGTCCCATATCTCGCGAACGGATTGACATAACCTAAAAATTCCTATTGCATCTGAAAGTAGAAACTCGCCCGATTACAACGGTATGTGTATTTTTTCCCTAGGCCATTCTGGTTAAGCGTATGGAGCAGCAGAAGTGCGAAAAATTTTTTGCCTTCTCAACCATTTCTTGGCTTCAAACTCCCATATCTCGCGAACGGATTGACCTAACCCAAAAATTCCTATTGCATCTGAAAGTAGAAACTCGCCCGATTACAGCGGTATTTGTATTTTTTCCCTAGGCCGTTCTGGTTAAGCGTTTGGAGCAGCAGAATTGCGAAAAGTTTTTGCCTTCTCAACCATTTCTTGGCTTCAAAGTCCCATATCTCGCGAACGGATTGACATAACCCAAAAATTCCTATTGCATCTGAAAGTAGAAACTCGCCCCATTACAACGGTATGTGTATTTTTTCCCTAGGCCATTCTGGTTAAGCGTTTGGAGCAGCAGAAGTGCGAAAAATTTGTTGTCTTCTCAACCATTTCTTAGCTTCAAACTCCCATATCTCGCGAACGGATTGACGTAACCCAAAGATTCCTGTTGCATCTGAAAGTAGAAACTCGCCCGATTACAACGGTATGTGTATTTTTTCCCTAGGCCATTCTGGTTAAGCGTTTGGAGCAGCAGAAGTGCGAAGAATTTTTTGCCTTCTCAACCATTTCTTAGCTTCAAAGTCCCATATCTCGCGAACGGATTGACCATACCCAAAAATTCCTGCTGCGTCTGAAAGTAGAAACTCGCCCGATTACAATGAGATGCGTATTTTTTCCCTAGGGCATTCTGGTTAAGCGCTTGGAGCAGCAGAATTGCGAAAAATTTTTTGCCTTCTCAACCATTTCTTGGCTTCAAACTCCCATATCTCGCGAACGGATTGACCTAACCCAAAAATTCCTATTGCATCTGAAAGTAGAAACTCGCCCCATTACAACGGTATGAGTATTTTTTCCCGAGGCCATTCTGGTTAAGCGTTTGGAGCAGCAGAAGTGCGAAAAATTTGTTGTCTTCTCAACCATTTCTTAGCTTCAAACTCACATATCTCGCGAACGGATTGACGTAACTCAAAAATTCCTGTTGCATCTGAGAGTAGAAACTCGCCCGATTACAACGGTATGTGTATTTTATCCCTAGGCCATTCTGGTTAAGCGTTTGGAGCAGCAGAATTGCGAAAAATTTTTTGCCTTCTCAACCATTTCTTGTCTTCAAACTCCCATATCTCGCGAACGGATTGACCTAACCCAAAAATTCCTATTGCATCTGAAAGTAGAAACTCGCCCGATTACAGCGGTATTTGTATTTTTTCCCTAGGCCGTTCTGGTTAAGCGTTTGGAGCAGCAGAATTGCGAAAAATTTTTTGCCTTCTCAACCATTTCTTGGCTTGAAAGTCCCATATCTCGCGAACGGATTGACATAACCCAAAAATTCCTATTGCATCTGAAAGTAGAAACTCGCCCGATTACAACGGTATGTGTATTTTTTCCCTAGGCCATTCTGGTTAAGCGTTTGGAGCAGCAGAAGTGCGAAAAATTTGTTGTCTTCTCAACCATTTCTTAGCTTCAAACTCACATATCTCGCGAACGGATTGACGTAACTCAAAAATTCCTGTTGCATCTGAGAGTAGAAACTCGCCCGATTACAACGGTATGTGTATTTTATCCCTAGGCCATTCTGGTTAAGCGTTTGGAGCAGCAGAATTGCGAAAAATTTTTTGCCTTCTCAACCATTTCTTGTCTTCAAACTCCCATATCTCGCGAACGGATTGACCTAACCCAAAAATTCCTATTGCATCTGAAAGTAGAAATTCGCCCGATTACAGCGGTATTTGTATTTTTTCCCTAGGCCGTTCTGGTTAAGCGTTTGGAGCAGCAGAATTGCGAAAAATTTTTTGCCTTCTCAACCATTTCTTGGCTTCAAAGTCCCATATCTCGCGAACGGATTGACATAACCCAAAAATTCCTATTGCATCTGAAAGTAGAAACTCGCCCGATTACAACGGTATGTGTATTTTTTCCCTAGGCCATTCTGGTTAAGCGATTGGAGCAGCAGAAGTGCGAAAAATTTGTTGTCTTCTCAACCATTTCTTAGCTTCAAACTCCCATATCTCGCGAACGGATTGACGTAACCCAAAGATTCCTGTTGCATCTGAAATTAGAAACTCGCCCGATTACAACGGTATGTGTATTTTTTCCCTACGCCATTCTGGTTAAGCGTTTGGAGCAGCAGAATTGCGAAAAATTTCTTGCCTTCTCAACCATTACTTGGCATCAAACTCCCATATCTCGCGAACGGATTGACCTAACCCAAAAATTCCTATGGCATCTGAAAGTAGAAACTCACACGATTACAACGGTATGTGTATTTTTTCCCTAGGCCATTCTGGTTAAGCGTATGGAGCAGCAGAAGTGCGAAAAATTTTTTGCCTTCTCAACCATTTCTTGGCTTCAAACTCCCATATCTCGCGAACGGATTGACCTAACCCAAAAATTCCTATTGCATCTGAAAGTAGAAACTCGCCCGATTACAGCGGTATTTGTATTTTTTCCCTAGGCCGTTCTGGTTAAGCGTTTGGAGCAGCAGAATTGCGAAAAATTTTTTGCCTTCTCAACCATTTCTTGGCTTCAAAGTCCCATATCTCGCGAACGGATTGACATAACCCAAAAATTCCTATTGCATCTGAAAGTAGAAACTCGCCCGATTACAACGGTATGTGTATTTTTTCCCTAGGCCATTCTGGTTAAGCGTTTGGAGCAGCAGAATTGCGAAAAATTTGTTGTCTTCTCAACCATTTCTTAGCTTCAAACTCCCATATCTCGCGAACGGATTGACGTAACCCAAAGTTTCCTGTTGTATCTGAAAGTAGAAACTCGCCCGATTACAACGGTATGTGTATTTTTTCCCTACGCCATTCTGGTTAAGCGTTTGGAGCAGCAGAATTGCGAAAAATTTCTTGCCTTCTCAACCATTTCTTGGCTTCAAACTCCCATATCTCGCGAACGGATTGACCAAACCCAGAAGTTCCTGCTGCGTCTGAAAGTAGGAACTCACCCGATTACAACGATATGCGTATTTTTTCCCTAGGGCATTCTGGTTAAGCGCTTGGAGCAGCAGAATTGCGAAAAATTTTTTGCCTTCTCAACCATTTCTTGGCTTCAAACTACCATATCTCGCGAACGGATTGACCTAACCCAAAAATTCCTATTGCATCTGAAAGTAGAAACTCGCCCCATTAAAACGGTATGTGTATTTTTTCCCGAGGCCATTCTGGTTAAGCGTTTGGAGCAGCAGAATTGCGAAAAATTTTTTGCCTTCTCAACAATTTCTTAGCTTCAAAGTCCCATATCTCGCGAACGGATTGACCAAACCCAAATATTCCTGCTGCGTCTGAAAGTAGAAACTCGCCCGATTACAACGGTATGCGTATTTTTTCCCTAGGCCATTCTGGTTAAGCGTTTGGAGCAGCAGAAGTGCGAAAAATTTGTTGTCTTCTCAACCATTTCTTAGCTTCAAACTCCCATATCTCGCGAACGGATTGACGTAACTCAAAATTTCCAGTTGCATCTGAGAGTAGAAACTCGCCCGATTACAACGGTATGTGTATTTTTTCCCTAGGCCTTTCTGGTTAAGCGTTTGGAGCAGCAGAAGTGCGAAAAATTTTTTGCCTTCTCAACCATTTCTTGGCTTCAAACTCCCATATCTCGCGAACGGATTGACCTAACCCCAAAAATTCCTCTTGCATCTGAAAGTAGAATCTCGCCCGATTACAACGGTATGTGTATTTTTTCCCTAGGCCATTCTGGTTAAGCGTTTGGAGCAGCAGAATTGCGAAAAATTTTTTGCCTTCTCAACCATTTCTTGGCTTCAAACTCCTCTATCTCGCGAGCGGATTGACCAAACCCAAAAATTCCTGTTGCTTCTGAAAGTAGAAACTCGCCCGATTACAACGCTATGTGTATTTTTTCCCTAGGCCATTCTGGTTAAGCGTTTGGAGCAGCAGAAGTGCGAAGAATTTGTTGTCTTCTCAACCATTTCTTACCTTCAAACTCCCATATCTCGCGAACGGATTGACCAAACCCAGAAGATCCTGCTGCGTCTGAAAGTAGAAACTCGCCCGATTACAACGCTATGTGTATTTTTTCCCTAGGCCATTCTGGTTAAGCGTTTGGAGCAGCAGAAGTGCGAAGAATTTGTTGTCTTCTCAACCATTTCTTAGCTTCAAACTCCCATATCTCGCGAACGGATTGACCAAACCCAGAAGTTCCTGCTGCGTCTGAAAGTAGGAACTCGCCCGATTACAACGATATGCGTATTTTTTCCCTAGGCCATTCTGGTTAAGCGTTTGGAGCAGCAGAAGTGCGAAAAATTTGTTGTCTTCTCAACCATTTCTTAGCTTCAAACTCCCATATCTCGCGAACGGATTTACGTAACTCAAAAATTCCAGTTGCATCTGAGAGTAGAAACTCGCCCGATTACAACGGTATGTGTATTTTTTCCCTAGGCCTTTCTGGTTAAGCGTTTGGAGCAGCAGAAGTGCGAATAATTTTTTGCCTTCTCAACCATTTCTTGGCTTCAAACTCCCATATCTCGCGAGCGGATTGACCTAACCCAAAAATTCCTCTTGCATCTGAAAGTAGAATCTCGCCCGATTACAACGGTATGTGTATTTTTTCCCTAGGCCATTCTGGTTAAGCGTTTGGAGCAGCAGAAGTGCGAAGAGTTTGTTGTCTTCTCAACCATTTCTTAGCTTCAATCTCCCATATCTCGCGAACGGATTGACCAAACCCAGAAGTTCCTGCTGCGTCTGAAAGTAGGAACTCGCCCGATTACAACGATATGCGTATTTTTTCCCTAGGCCTTTCTGGTTAAGCGTTTGGAGCAGCAGAAGTGCGAAAAATTTTTTGCCTTCTCAACCATTTCTTGGCTTCAAACTCCCATATCTCGCGAACGGATTGACCTAACCCAAAAATTCCTGTTGCGTCTGAAAGTAGAAACTCGCCCGATTACAACGGTATGTGTATTTTTTCCCTAGGCCATTCTGGTTAAGCGTTTGGAGCAGCAGAATTGCGAAACATTTTTTGCCTTCTCAACCATTTCTTGGCTTCAAACTCCCATATCTCGCGAGCGGATTGACCTAACCCAAAAATTCCTGTTGCTTCTGAAAGTAGAAACTCGCCCGATTACAACGCTATGTGTATTTTTTCCCTAGGCCATTCTGGTTAAGCGTTTGGAGCAGCAGAAGTGCGAAGAGTTTGTTGTCTTCTCAACCATTTCTTAGCTTCAAACTCCCATATCTCGCGAACGGATTGACCAAACCCAGAAGTTCCTGCTGCGTCTGAAAGTAGGAACTCGCCCGATTACAACGATATGCGTATTTTTTCCCTAGGGCATTCTGGTTAAGCGCTTGGAGCAGCAGAATTGCGAAAAATTTTTTGCCTTCTCAACCATTTCTTGGCTTCAAACTCCCATATCTCGCGAACGGATTGACCTAACCCAAAAATTCCTATTGCATCTGAAAGTAGAAACTCGCCCCATTACAGCGGTATGTGTATTTTTTCCCGAGGCCATTCTGGTTAAGCGTTTGGAGCAGCAGAATTGCGAAAAATTTTTTGCCTCCTCAACTATTTCTTAGCTTCAAAGTCCCATATCTCGCGAACGGACTAACCTAACCCAAAAATTCCTGTTGCATCTGAAAGTAGAAACTCGCCCGATTACAACGGTGTGTGTATTTTATCCCTAGGCCATTCTGGTTAAGCGTTTGGAGCAGCAGAATTGCGAAAAATTTTTTGCCTTCTCAACCATTTCTTGGCTTCAAACTCCCATATGTCGCGAACGGATTGACCCAACCCAAAAATTCCTGTTGCGTCTGAAAGTAGAAACTCGCCCGATTACAACGCTATGTGTATTTTTTCCCTAGGCCGTTCTGGTTAAGCGTTTGGAGCAGCAGAATTGCGAAAAATTTTTTGCCTTCTCAACCATTTCTTGGCTTCAAAGTCCCATATCTCGCGAACGGATTGACCTAACCCAAAAATTCCTATGGCATCTGAAAGTAGAAACTCACCCGATTACAACGGTATGTGTATTTTTTCCCTAGGCCATTCTGGTTAAGCGTATGGAGCAGCAGAAGTGCGAAAAATTTGTTGTCTTCTCAACCATTTCTTAGCTTCAAACTCCCATATCTCGCGAACGGATTGACCAAACCCAGAAGTTCCTGCTGCGTCTGAAAGTAGGAACTCGCCCGATTACAACGATATGCGTATTTTTTCCCTAGGGCATTCTGGTTAAGCGCTTGGAGCAGCAGAATTGCGAAAAATTTTTTGCCTTCTCAACCGTTTCTTGGCTTCAAACTACCATATCTCGCGAACGGATTGACTTAACCCAAAAATTCCTATTGCATCTGAAAGTAGAAACTCGCCCCATTACAACGGTATGTGTATTTTTTCCCGAGGCCATTCTGGTTAAGCGTTTGGAGCAGCAGAAGTGCGAAAAATTTGTTGTCTTCTCAACCATTTCTTAGCTTCAAACTCCCATATCTCGCGAACGGATTGACGTAACTCAAAAATTCCAGTTGCATCTGAGAGTAGAAACTCGCCCGATTACAACGGTATGTGTATTTTTTCCCTAGGCCTTTCTGGTTAAGCGTTTGGAGCAGCAGAAGTGCGAAAAATTTTTTGCCTTCTCAACCATTTCTTAGCTTCAAACTCCCATATCTCGCGAACGGATTGACCAAACCCAGAAGTTCCTGCTGCGTCTGAAAGTAGGAACTCGCCCGATTACAACGATATGCGTATTTTTTCCCTAGGGCATTCTGGTTAAGCGCTTGGAGCAGCAGAATTGCGAAAAATTTTTTGCCTTCTCAACCGTTTCTTGGCTTCAAACTACCATATCTCGCGAACGGATTGACCTAACCCAAAAATTCCTATTGCATCTGAAAGTAGAAACTCGCCCCATTACAACGGTATGTGTATTTTTTCCCGAGGCCATTCTGGTTAAGCGTTTGGAGCAGCAGAATTGCGAAAAATTTTTTGCCTTCTCAACAATTTCTTAGCTTCAAAGTCCCATATCTCGCGAACGGATTGACCAAACCCAAAAATTCCTGCTGCGTCTGAAAGTAGAAACTCGCCCGATTACAACGGTATGCGTATTTTTTCCCTAGGCCATTCTGGTTAAGCGTTTGGAGCAGCAGAAGTGCGAAAAATTTGTTGTCTTCTCAACCATTTCTTAGCTTCAAACTCCCATATCTCGCGAACGGATTGACGTAACTCAAAAATTCCAGTTGCATCTGAGAGTAGAAACTCGCCCGATTACAACGGTATGTGTATTTTTTCCCTAGGCCTTTCTGGTTAAGCGTTTGGAGCAGCAGAAGTGCGAAAAATTTTTTGCCTTCTCAACCATTTCTTGGCTTCAAACTCCCATATCTCGCGAACGGATTGACCTAACACAAAAATTCCTCTTGCATCTGAAAGTAGAAACTCGCCCGATTATAACTGTATGTGTATTTTTTCCCTAGGCCATTCTGGTTAAGCGTTTGGAGCAGCAGAATTGCGAAAAATTTTTTGCCTTCTCAACCATTTCTCGGCTTCATACTCCCCTATCTCGCGAGCGGATTGACCAAACACAAAAATTCCTGTTGCTTCTGAAAGTAGAAACTCGCCCGATTACAACGCTGTGTGTATTTTTTCCCTAGGCCATTCTGGTTAAGCGTTTGGAGCAGCAGAAGTGCGAAGAATTTGTTGTCTTCTCAACCATTTCTTAGCTTTAAACTCCCATATCTCGCGAACGGATTGACCAAACCCAGAAGTTCCTGCTGCGTCTGAAAGTAGAAACTCGCCCGATTACAACGCTATGTGTATTTTTTCCCTAGGCCATTCTGGTTAAGCGTTTGGAGCAGCAGAAGTGCGAAGAATTTGTTGTCTTCTCAACCATTTCTTAGCTTCAAACTCCCATATCTCGCGAACGTATTGACCAAACCCAGAAGTTCCTGCTGCGTCTGAAAGTAGGAACTCGCCCGATTACAACGATATGCGTATTTTTTCCCTAGGCCATTCTGGTTAAGCGTTTGGAGCAGCAGAAGTGCGAAAAATTTGTTGTCTTCTCAACCATTTCTTAGCTTCAAACTCCCATATCTCGCGAACGGATTGACCAAACCCAGAAGTTCCTGCTGCGTCTGAAAGTAGAAACACGCCCGATTACAACTGTATGCGTATTTTTTCCCTAGGCCATTCTGGTTAAGCGTTTGGAGCAGCAGAAGTGCGAAAAATTTTTTGCCTTCTCAACCATTTCTTGGCTTGAAACTCCCATATCTCGCGAACGGATTGACATAACCCAAAAATTCCTGTTGCATCTGAAAGTAGAATCTCGCCCGATTACAACGGTATGTGTATTTTTTCCCTAGGCCATTCTGGTTAAGCGTTTGGAGCAGCAGAATTGCAAAAAATTTTTTGCCTTCTCAACCATTTCTTGGCTTCAAACTCCCATATCTCGCGAACGGATTGACCTAACCCAAAAATTCCTGTTGCGTCTGAAAGTAGAAACCCGCCCGATTACAACGCTATGTGTATTTTTTCCCTAGGCCATTCTGGTTAAGCGTTTGTAGCAGCAGAAGTGCGAAGAATTTGTTGTCTTCTCAACCATTTCTTAGCTTCAAACTCCCATATCTCGCGAACGGATTGACCAAACCCAGAAGTTCCTGCTGCGTCTGAAAGTAGGAACTCGCCCGATTACAACGATATGCGTATTTTTTCCCTAGCGCATTCTGGTTAAGCGCTTGGAGCAGCAGAATTGCGAAAAATTTTTTGCCTTCTCAACCATTTCTTGGCTTCAAGCTCCCATATCTCGCGAACGGATTGACCTAACCCAAAAATTCCTGCTGCATCTGAAAGTAGAAACTCGCCCGACTACAACGGTATGTGTATTTTTTCCCTAGGCCATTCTGGTTAAGCGTTTGGAGCAGCAGAATTGCGAAAAATTTTTTGCCTTCTCAACCATTTCTTGGCTTCAAACTCCCATATCTCGCGAACGGATTGACCTAACCCAAAAATTCCTGTTGCGTCTGAAAGTAGAAACTCGCCCGATTACAACGCTATGTGTATTTTTTCCCTAGGCCATTCTGGTTAAGCGTTTGGAGCAGCAGAAGTGCGAAGAATTTGTTGTCTTCTCAACCATTTCTTAGCTTCAAACTCCCATATCTCGCGAACAGATTGACCAAACCCAGAAGTTCCAGCTGCGTCTGAAAGTAGGAACTCGCCCGATTACAACGATATGCGTATTTTTTCCCTAGGGCATTCTTGTTAAGCGCTTGGAGCAGCAGAAGTGCGAAAAATTTGTAGTCTTCTCAACCATTTCTTGGCTTCAAACTCCCATATCTCGCGAACGGATTGACCTAACTCAAAAATTCCTGTTCCGTCTGAAAGTAGAAACTCGCCCGGTTACAACGGTATGTGTATTTTTTCCCTAGGCCATTCTGGTTAAGCGTTTGGAGCAGCAGAAGTGCGAAGAATTTGTTGTCTTCTCAACCATTTCTTAGCGTCAAACTCCCATATCTCGCGAACGGATTGACCAAACCCAGAAGTTCCTGCTGCGTCTGAAAGTAGAAACTCGCCCGATTACAACGCTATGTGTATTTTTTCCCTAGGCCATTCTGGTTAAGCGTTTGGAGCAGCAGAATTGCGAAAAATTTTTTGCCTTCTCAACCATTTCTTGGCTTCAAACTCCCATATCTCGCGAACGGATTGACCTAACCCAAAAATTCCTGTTGCGTCTGAAAGTAGAAACTCGCCCGATTACAACGCTATGTGTATTTTTTCCCTAGGCCATTCTGGTTAAGCGTTTGGAGCAGCAGAATTGCGAAGAATTTGTTGTCTTCTCAACCATTTCTTAGCTTCAAACTCCCATATCTCGCGAACAGATTGACCAAACCCAGAAGTTCCAGCTGCGTCTGAAAGTAGGAACTCGCCCGATTACAACGATATGCGTATTTTTTCCCTAGGGCATTCTGGTTAAGCGCTTGGAGCAGCAGAATTGCGAAAAATTTTTTGCCTTCTCAACCATTTCTTGGCTTCAAACTCCCATATCTCGCGAACGGATTGACCTAACCCAAAAATTCCTGTTGCATCTGAAAGTAGAAACTCGCCCGATTACAACGGTATGTGTATTTTTTCCCTAGGCCATTCTGGTTAAGCGTTTGTAGCAGTAGAAGTGCGAAGAATTTGTTGTCTTCTCAACCATTTCTTAGCTTCAAACTCCCATATCTCGCGAACGGATTGACCAAACCCAGAAGTTCCTGCTGCGTCTGAAAGTAGGAACTCGCCCGATTACAACGATATGCGTGTTTTTTCCCTAGCGCATTCTGGTTAAGCGCTTGGAGCAGCAGAATTGCGAAAAATTTTTTGCCTTCTCAACCATTTCTTGGCTTCAAACTCCCATATCTCGCGAACGGATTGACCTAACCCAAAAATTCCTGTTGCATCTGAAAGTAGAAACTCGCCCGATTACAACGCTATGTGTATTTTTTCCCTAGGCCATTCTGGTTAAGCGTTTGGAGCAGCAGAAGTGCGAAGAATTTGTTGTCTTCTCAACCATTTCTTGGCTTCAAACTCCCATATCTCGCGAACGGATTGACCTAACTCAAAAATTCCTGTTCCGTCTGAAAGTAGAAACTCGCCCGGTTACAACGGTATGTGTATTTTTTCCCTAGGCCATTCTGGTTAAGCGTTTGGAGCAGCAGAATTGCAAAAAATTTTTTGCCTTCTCAACCATTTCTTGGCTTCAAACTCCCATATCTCGCGAACGGATTGACTTAACCCAAAAATTCCTGTTGCGTCTGAAAGTAGAAACTCGCCCGATTACAACGCTATGTGTATTTTTTCCCTAGGCCATTCTGGTTAAGCGTTTGGAGCAGCAGAAGTGCGAAAAATTTGTTGCCTTCTCAACCATTTCTTAGCTTCAAACTCCCATATCTCGCGAACGGATTGACTTAACCCAAAAATTCCTGTTGCATCTGAAAGTAGAAACTCGCCCGATTACAACGGTATGTGTATTTTTTCCCTAGGCCATTCTGGTTAAGCGTTTGGAGCAGCAGAATTGCAAAAAATTTTTTGCCTTCTCAACCATTTCTTGGCTTCAAACTCCCATATCTCGCGAACGGATTGACCTAACCCAAAAATTCCTGTTGCGTCTGAAAGTAGAAACCCGCCCGATTACAACGCTATGTGTATTTTTTCCCTAGGCCATTCTGGTTAAGCGTTTGGAGCAGCAGAATTGCGAAAAATTTTTTGCCTTCTCAACCATTTCTTGGCTTCAAACTCCCATATCTCGCGAACGGATTGACCTAACCCAAAAATTCCTGTTGCGTCTGAAAGTAGAAACTCGCCCGATTACAACGCTATGTGTATTTTTTCCCTAGGCCATTCTGGTTAAGCGTTTGGAGCAGCAGAAGTGCGAAGAATTTGTTGTCTTCTCAACCATTTCTTAGCTTCAAACTCCCATATCTCGCGAACAGATTGACCAAACCCAGAAGTTCCAGCTGCGTCTGAAAGTAGGAACTCGCCCGATTACAACGATATGCGTATTTTTTCCCTAGGGCATTCTTGTTAAGCGCTTGGAGCAGCAGAAGTGCGAAAAATTTGTAGTCTTCTCAACCATTTCTTGGCTTCAAACTCCCATATCTCGCGAACGGATTGACCTAACTCAAAAATTCCTGTTCCGTCTGAAAGTAGAAACTCGCCCGGTTACAACGGTATGTGTATTTTTTCCCTAGGCCATTCTGGTTAAGCGTTTGGAGCAGCAGAATTGCAAAAAATTTTTTGCCTTCTCAACCATTTCTTGGCTTCAAACTCCCATATCTCGCGAACGGATTGACTTAACCCAAAAATTCCTGTTGCGTCTGAAAGTAGAAACTCGCCCGATTACAACGCTATGTGTATTTTTTCCCTAGGCCATTCTGGTTAAGCGTTTGGAGCAGCAGAAGTGCGAAAAATTTGTTGCCTTCTCAACCATTTCTTAGCTTCAAACTCCCATATCTCGCGAACGGATTGACCTAACCCAAAAATTCCTGTTGCATCTGAAAGTAGAAACTCGCCCGATTACAACGGTATGTGTATTTTTTCCCTAGGCCATTCTGGTTAAGCGTTTGGAGCAGCAGAATTGCAAAAAATTTTTTGCCTTCTCAACCATTTCTTGGCTTCAAACTCCCATATCTCGCGAACGGATTGACCTAACCCAAAAATTCCTGTTGCGTCTGAAAGTAGAAACCCGCCCGATTACAACGCTATGTGTATTTTTTCCCTAGGCCATTCTGGTTAAGCGTTTGGAGCAGCAGAATTTCGAAGAATTTGTTGTCTTCTCAACCATTTCTTAGCTTCAAACTCCCATATCTCGCGAACGGATTGACCAAACCCAGAAGTTCCTGCTGCGTCTGAAAGTAGGAACTCGCCCGATTACAACGATATGCGTGTTTTTTCCCTAGCGCATTCTGGTTAAGCGCTTGGAGCAGCAGAATTGCGAAAAATTTTTTGCCTTCTCAACCATTTCTTGGCTTCAAACTCCCATATCTCGCGAACGGATTGACCTAACCCAAAAATTCCTGTTGCATCTGAAAGTAGAAACTCGCCCGATTACAACGCTATGTGTATTTTTTCCCTAGGCCATTCTGGTTAAGCGTTTGGAGCAGCAGAAGTGCGAAGAATTTGTTGTCTTCTCAACCATTTCTTGGCTTCAAACTCCCATATCTCGCGAACGGATTGACCTAACTCAAAAATTCCTGTTCCGTCTGAAAGTAGAAACTCGCCCGGTTACAACGGTATGTGTATTTTTTCCCTAGGCCATTCTGGTTAAGCGTTTGGAGCAGCAGAATTGCAAAAAATTTTTTGCCTTCTCAACCATTTCTTGGCTTCAAACTCCCATATCTCGCGAACGGATTGACTTAACCCAAAAATTCCTGTTGCGTCTGAAAGTAGAAACTCGCCCGATTACAACGCTATGTGTATTTTTTCCCTAGGCCATTCTGGTTAAGCGTTTGGAGCAGCAGAAGTGCGAAAAATTTGTTGCCTTCTCAACCATTTCTTAGCTTCAAACTCCCATATCTCGCGAACGGATTGACCTAACCCAAAAATTCCTGTTGCATCTGAAAGTAGAAACTCGCCCGATTACAACGGTATGTGTATTTTTTCCCTAGGCCATTCTGGTTAAGCGTTTGGAGCAGCAGAATTGCAAAAAATTTTTTGCCTTCTCAACCATTTCTTGGCTTCAAACTCCCATATCTCGCGAACGGATTGACCTAACCCAAAAATTCCTGTTGCGTCTGAAAGTAGAAACCCGCCCGATTACAACGCTATGTGTATTTTTTCCCTAGGCCATTCTGGTTAAGCGTTTGGAGCAGCAGAATTGCGAAAAATTTTTTGCCTTCTCAACCATTTCTTGGCTTCAAACTCCCATATCTCGCGAACGGATTGACCTAACCCAAAAATTCCTGTTGCGTCTGAAAGTAGAAACTCGCCCGATTACAACGCTATGTGTATTTTTTCCCTAGGCCATTCTGGTTAAGCGTTTGGAGCAGCAGAAGTGCGAAGAATTTGTTGTCTTCTCAACCATTTCTTAGCTTCAAACTCCCATATCTCGCGAACAGATTGACCAAACCCAGAAGTTCCAGCTGCGTCTGAAAGTAGGAACTCGCCCGATTACAACGATATGCGTATTTTTTCCCTAGGGCATTCTTGTTAAGCGCTTGGAGCAGCAGAAGTGCGAAAAATTTGTAGTCTTCTCAACCATTTCTTGGCTTCAAACTCCCATATCTCGCGAACGGATTGACCTAACTCAAAAATTCCTGTTCCGTCTGAAAGTAGAAACTCGCCCGGTTACAACGGTATGTGTATTTTTTCCCTAGGCCATTCTGGTTAAGCGTTTGGAGCAGCAGAATTGCAAAAAATTTTTTGCCTTCTCAACCATTTCTTGGCTTCAAACTCCCATATCTCGCGAACGGATTGACTTAACCCAAAAATTCCTGTTGCGTCTGAAAGTAGAAACTCGCCCGATTACAACGCTATGTGTATTTTTTCCCTAGGCCATTCTGGTTAAGCGTTTGGAGCAGCAGAAGTGCGAAAAATTTGTTGCCTTCTCAACCATTTCTTAGCTTCAAACTCCCATATCTCGCGAACGGATTGACCTAACCCAAAAATTCCTGTTGCATCTGAAAGTAGAAACTCGCCCGATTACAACGGTATGTGTATTTTTTCCCTAGGCCATTCTGGTTAAGCGTTTGGAGCAGCAGAATTGCAAAAAATTTTTTGCCTTCTCAACCATTTCTTGGCTTCAAACTCCCATATCTCGCGAACGGATTGACCTAACCCAAAAATTCCTGTTGCGTCTGAAAGTAGAAACCCGCCCGATTACAACGCTATGTGTATTTTTTCCCGAGGCCATTCTGGTTAAGCGTTTGGAGCAGCAGAATTTCGAAGAATTTGTTGTCTTCTCAACCATTTCTTAGCTTCAAACTCCCATATCTCGCGAACGGATTGACCAAACCCAGAAGTTCCTGCTGCGTCTGAAAGTAGGAACTCGCCCGATTACAACGATATGCGTGTTTTTTCCCTAGCGCATTCTGGTTAAGCGCTTGGAGCAGCAGAATTGCGAAAAATTTTTTGCCTTCTCAACCATTTCTTGGCTTCAAACTCCCATATCTCGCGAACGGATTGACCTAACCCAAAAATTCCTGTTGCATCTGAAAGTAGAAACTCGCCCGATTACAACGCTATGTGTATTTTTTCCCTAGGCCATTCTGGTTAAGCGTTTGGAGCAGCAGAAGTGCGAAGAATTTGTTGTCTTCTCAACCATTTCTTGGCTTCAAACTCCCATATCTCGCGAACGGATTGACCTAACTCAAAAATTCCTGTTCCGTCTGAAAGTAGAAACTCGCCCGGTTACAACGGTATGTGTATTTTTTCCCTAGGCCATTCTGGTTAAGCGTTTGGAGCAGCAGAATTGCAAAAAATTTTTTGCCTTCTCAACCATTTCTTGGCTTCAAACTCCCATATCTCGCGAACGGATTGACTTAACCCAAAAATTCCTGTTGCGTCTGAAAGTAGAAACTCGCCCGATTACAACGCTATGTGTATTTTTTCCCTAGGCCATTCTGGTTAAGCGTTTGGAGCAGCAGAAGTGCGAAAAATTTGTTGCCTTCTCAACCATTTCTTAGCTTCAAACTCCCATATCTCGCGAACGGATTGACCTAACCCAAAAATTCCTGTTGCATCTGAAAGTAGAAACTCGCCCGATTACAACGGTATGTGTATTTTTTCCCTAGGCCATTCTGGTTAAGCGTTTGGAGCAGCAGAATTGCAAAAAATTTTTTGCCTTCTCAACCATTTCTTGGCTTCAAACTCCCATATCTCGCGAACGGATTGACCTAACCCAAAAATTCCTGTTGCGTCTGAAAGTAGAAACCCGCCCGATTACAACGCTATGTGTATTTTTTCCCTAGGCCATTCTGGTTAAGCGTTTGGAGCAGCAGAATTGCGAAAAATTTTTTGCCTTCTCAACCATTTCTTGGCTTCAAACTCCCATATCTCGCGAACGGATTGACCTAACCCAAAAATTCCTGTTGCGTCTGAAAGTAGAAACTCGCCCGATTACAACGCTATGTGTATTTTTTCCCTAGGCCATTCTGGTTAAGCGTTTGGAGCAGCAGAAGTGCGAAGAATTTGTTGTCTTCTCAACCATTTCTTAGCTTCAAACTCCCATATCTCGCGAACAGATTGACCAAACCCAGAAGTTCCAGCTGCGACTGAAAGTAGGAACTCGCCCGATTACAACGATATGCGTATTTTTTCCCTAGGGCATTCTTGTTAAGCGCTTGGAGCAGCAGAAGTGCGAAAAATTTGTAGTCTTCTCAACCATTTCTTGGCTTCAAACTCCCATATCTCGCGAACGGATTGACCTAACTCAAAAATTCCTGTTCCGTCTGAAAGTAGAAACTCGCCCGGTTACAACGGTATGTGTATTTTTTCCCTAGGCCATTCTGGTTAAGCGTTTGGAGCAGCAGAATTGCAAAAAAATTTTTGCCTTCTCAACCATTTCTTGGCTTCAAACTCCCATATCTCGCGAACGGATTGACTTAACCCAAAAATTCCTGTTGCGTCTGAAAGTAGAAACTCGCCCGATTACAACGCTATGTGTATTTTTTCCCTAGGCCATTCTGGTTAAGCGTTTGGAGCAGCAGAAGTGCGAAAAATTTGTTGCCTTCTCAACCATTTCTTAGCTTCAAACTCCCATATCTCGCGAACGGATTGACCTAACCCAAAAATTCCTGTTGCATCTGAAAGTAGAAACTCGCCCGATTACAACGGTATGTGTATTTTTTCCCTAGGCCATTCTGGTTAAGCGTTTGGAGCAGCAGAATTGCAAAAAATTTTTTGCCTTCTCAACCATTTCTTGGCTTCAAACTCCCATATCTCGCGAACGGATTGACCTAACCCAAAAATTCCTGTTGCGTCTGAAAGTAGAAACCCGCCCGATTACAACGCTATGTGTATTTTTTCCCTAGGCCATTCTGGTTAAGCGTTTGTAGCAGCAGAAGTGCGAAGAATTTGTTGTCTTCTCAACCATTTCTTAGCTTCAAACTCCCATATCTCACGAACGGATTGACCAAACCCAGAAGTTCCTGCTGCGTCTGAAAGTAGGAACTCAACCGATTACAACGATATGCGTGTTTTTTCCCTAGCGCATTCTGGTTAAGCGCTTGGAGCAGCAGAATTGCGAAAAATTTTTTGCCTTCTCAACCATTTCTTGGCTTCAAACTCCCATATCTCGCGAACGGATTGACCTAACCCAAAAATTCCTGTTGCATCTGAAAGTAGAAACTCGCCCTACTACAACGGTATGTGTATTTTTTCCCTAGGCCATTCTGGTTAAGCGTTTGGAGCAGCAGAATTGCGAAAAATTTTTTGCCTTCTCAACCATTTCTTGGCTTCAAACTCCCATATCTCGCGAACGGATTGACCTAACCCAAAAATTCCTGTTGCGTCTGAAAGTAGAAACTCGCCCGATTACAACGCTATGTGTATTTTTTCCCTAGGCCATTCTGGTTAAGCGTTTGGAGCAGCAGAAGTGCGAAGAATTTGTTGTCTTCTCAACCATTTCTTAGCTTCAAACTCCCATATCTCGCGAACAGATTGACCAAACCCAGAAGTTCCAGCTGCGTCTGAAAGTAGGAACTCGCCCGATTACAATGATATGCGTATTTTTTCCCTAGGGCATTCTTGTTAAGCGCTTGGAGCAGCAGAAGTGCGAAAAATTTGTAGTCTTCTCAACCATTTCTTGGCTTCAAACTCCCATATCTCGCGAACGGATTGACCTAACTCAAAAATTCCTGTTCCGTCTGAAAGTAGAAACTCGCCCGGTTACAACGGTATGTGTATTTTTTCCCTAGGCCATTCTGGTTAAGCGTTTGGAGCAGCAGAAGTGCGAAGAATTTGTAGTCTTCTCAACCATTTCTTGGCTTCAAACTCCCATATCTCGCGAACGGATTGACCTAACTCAAAAATTCCTGTTCCGTCTGAAAGTAGAAACTCGCCCGGTTACAACGGTATGTGTATTTTTTCCCTAGGCCATTCTGGTTAAGCGTTTGGAGCAGCAGAAGTGCGAAGAATTTGTAGTCTTCTCAACCATTTCTTGGCTTCAAACTCCCATATCTCGCGAACGGATTGACCTAACTCAAAAATTCCTGTTCCGTCTGAAAGTAGAAACTCGCCCGGTTACAACGGTACGTGTATTTTTTCCCTAGGCCATTCTGGTTAAGCGTTTGGAGCAGCAGAATTGCAAAAAATTTTTTGCCTTCTCAACCATTTCTTGGCTTCAAACTCCCATATCTCGCGAACGGATTGACTTAACCCAAAAATTCCTGTTGCGTCTGAAAGTAGAAACTCGCCCGATTACAACGCTATGTGTATTTTTTCCCTAGGCCATTCTGGTTAAGCGTTTGGAGCAGCAGAAGTGCGAAAAATTTGTTGCCTTCTCAACCATTTCTTAGCTTCAAACTCCCATATCTCGCGAACGGATTGACCTAACCCAAAAATTCCTGTTGCATCTGAAAGTAGAAACTCGCCCGATTACAACGGTATGTGTATTTTTTCCCTAGGCCATTCTGGTTAAGCGTTTGGAGCAGCAGAATTGCAAAAAATTTTTTGCCTTCTCAACCATTTCTTGGCTTCAAACTCCCATATCTCGCGAACGGATTGACCTAACCCAAAAATTCCTGTTGCGTCTGAAAGTAGAAACCCGCCCGATTACAACGCTATGTGTATTTTTTCCCTAGGCCATTCTGGTTAAGCGTTTGTAGCAGCAGACGTGCGAAGAATTTGTTGTCTTCTCAACCATTTCTTAGCTTCAAACTCCCATATCTCGCGAACGGATTGACCAAACCCAGAAGTTCCTGCTGCGTCTGAAAGTAGGAACTCGCCCGATTACAACGATATGCGTGTTTTTTCCCTAGCGCATTCTGGTTAAGCGCTTGGAACAGCAGAATTGCGAAAAATTTTTTGCCTTCTCAACCATTTCTTGGCTTCAAACTCCCATATCTCGCGAACGGTTTGACCTAACCCAAAAATTCCTGTTGCATCTGAAAGTAGAAACTCGCCCGACTACAACGGTATGTGTATTTTTTCCCTAGGCCATTCTGGTTAAGCGTTTGGAGCAGCAGAATTGCGAAAAATTTTTTGCCTTCTCAACCATTTCTTGGCTTCAAACTCCCATATCTCGCGAACGGATTGACCTAACCCAAAAATTCCTGTTGCGTCTGAAAGTAGAAACTCGCCCGATTACAACGCTATGTGTATTTTTTCCCTAGGCCATTCTGGTTAAGCGTTTGGAGCAGCAGAAGTGCGAAGAATTTGTTGTCTTCTCAACCTTTTCTTAGCTTCAAACTCCCATATCTCGCGAACGGATCTACCAAACCCAGAAGTTCCTGCTGCGTCTGAAAGTAGGAACTCGCCCGATTACAACGATAAGCGTATTTTTTCCCTAGGGCATTCTGGTTAAGCGTTTGGAGCAGCAGAATTGCGAAAAATTTCTTGCCTTCTTAACCATTTCTTGGTTTCAAACTCCCATATCTCGCGAACGGATTGACCTAACCCAAAAATTCCTATGGCATCTGAAAGTAGAAACTCACCCGATTACAACGGTATGTGTATTTTTTCCCTAGGCCATTCCGGTTAAGCGTTTGGAGCAGCAGAATTGCGAAAAATTTTTTGCCTTCTCAACCATTTCTTGGCTTCAAACTCCCATATCTCGCGAACGGATTGACCTAACCCAAAAATTCCTGTTGCACCTGAAAGTAGAAACTCGCCCGACTACAACGGTATGTGTATTTTTTCCCTAGGCCATTCTGGTTAAGCGTTTGGAGCAGCAGAATTGCGAAAAGTTTTTTGCCTTCTCAACCATTTCTTGTCTTCAAACTCCCATATCTCGCGAACGGATTGACCTAACCCAAAAATTCCTATTGCATCTGAAAGTTGAAACTCGCCCGACTACATTGGTATGTGTATTTTTTCCCTAGGGCATTCTGGTTAAGCGTTTGGATCAGTAGAATTGCGAAAAATTGTATGCCTTCTCAACCATTTCATGGCTTCAAACTCCCATATCTCGCGAACGGATAGACCTAACCCAAAAATTCCTGTTGCGTTGAAAGTAGAAGCTCGCCCGATTACAACGGTATGCGTATTTTTTCCCTAGTCCATTCTGGTTAAGCGTTTGGAGCAGCCGAATTGCGAAAAATTTGTTGTCTTCTCAACCATTTCTTAGCTTCAAACTCCCATATCTCGCGAACGGATTGACCAAACCCAGAAGTTCCTGCTGCGTCTGAAAGTAGAAACACGCCCGATTACAACTGTATGCGTATTTTTTCCCTAGGCCATTCTGGTTAAGCGTTTGGAGCAGCAGAAGTGCGAAAAATTTTTTGCCTTCTCAACCATTTCTTGGCTTCAAACTCCCATATCTCGCGAACGGATTGACCTAACCCAGAAATTCCTGTTGCATCTGAAAGTAGAAACTCGCCCGATTACAACGGTATGTGTATTTTTTCCCTAGGCCATTCTGGTTAAGCGTTTGGAGCAGCAGAATTGCGAAAAATTTTTTGCCTTCTCAACCATTTCTTGGCTTCAAACTCCCATATGTCGCGCACGGATTGACCTAACCCAAAAATTCCTGTTGCGTCTGAAAGTAGAAACTCGCCCGATTACAACGCTATGTGTATTTTTTCCCTAGGCCATTCTGGTTAAGCGTTTGGAGCAGCAGAAGTGCGAAGAATTTGTTGTCTTCTCAACCATTTCTTAGCTTCAAACTCCCATATCTCGCGAACGGATTGACCAAACCCAGAAGTTCCTGCTGCGTCTGAATGTAGGAACTCGCCCGATTACAACGATATGCGTATTTTTTCCCTAGGGCATTCTGGTTAAGCGCTTGGAGCAGCAGAATTGCGAAAAATTTTTTGCCTTCTCAACCATTTCTTGGCTTCAAACGCCCATATCTCGCGAACGGATTGACCTAACCCAAAAATTCCTGTTGCGTCTGAAAGTAGAAACTCGCCCGATTACAACGCTATGTGTATTTTTTCCCTAGGCCATTCTGGTTAAGCGTTTGGAGCAGCAGAATTTCGAAGAATTTGTTGTCTTCTCAACCATTTCTTAGCTTCAAACTCCCATATCTCGCGAACGGATTGACCAAACCCAGAAGTTCCTGCTGCGTCTGAAAGTAGGAACTCGCCCGATTACAACGATATGCGTATTTTTTCCCTAGGGCATTCTGGTTAAGCGTTTGGAGCAGCAGAATTGCGAAAAATTTCTTGCCTTCTTAACCATTTCTTGGCTTCAAACTCCCATACCTCGCGAACGGATTGACCTGACCCAAAAATTCCTATGGCATCTGAAAGTAGAAACTCACCCGATTACAACGCTATGTGTATTTTTTCCCTAGGCCATTCTGGTTAAGCGTTTGGAGCAGCAGAAGTTCGAAGAATTTGTTGTCTTCTCAACCATTTCTTAGCTTCAAACTCCCATATCTCGCGAACGGATTGACCAAACCCAGAAGTTCCTGCTGCGTCTGAAAGTAGGAACTCGCCCGATTACAACGATATGCGTATTTTTTCCCTAGGCCATTCTGGTTAAGCGTTTGGAGCAGCAGAATTGCGAAAAATTTGTTGTCTTCTCAACCATTTCTTAGTTTCAAACTCCCATATCTCGCGAACGGATTGACCAAACCCAGAAGTTCTTGCTGCGTCTGAAAGTAGAAACTCGCCCGATTACAACGGTATGTGTATTTTTTCCCTAGGCCATTCTGGTTAAGCGTTTGTCGCGGCAGAATTGCGAAAAATTTTTTGCCTTCTCCACCATTTCTTAGCTTCAAACTCCCATATCTCGCGAACGGATTGACCTAACCTAAAAATTCCTATTGTATCTGCAAGTAGAAACTCGCCCGATTACAACGGTATGTGTATTTTTTCCCTAGGCCATTCTGGTTAAGCGTTTGGAGCAGCAGAATTGCGAAAAGTTTTTTGCCTTCTCAACCATTTCTTGTCTTCAAACTCCCATATCTCGCGAACGGATTGACCTAACCCAAAAATTCCTATTGCATCTGAAAGTTGAAACTCGCCCGACTACATTGGTATGTGTATTTTTTCCCTAGGGCATTCTGGTTAAGCGTTTGGATCAGTAGAATTGCGAAAAATTGTATGCCTTCTCAACCATTTCATGGCTTCAAACTCCCATATCTCGCGAACGGATAGACCTAACCCAAAAATTCCTGTTGCGTTGAAAGTAGAAGCTCGCCCGATTACAACGGTATGCGTATTTTTTCCCTAGTCCATTCTGGTTAAGCGTTTGGAGCAGCAGAATTGCGAAAAATTTGTTGTCTTCTCAACCATTTCTTAGCTTCAAACTCCCATATCTCGCGAACGGATTGACCAAACCCAGAAGTTCCTGCTGCGTCTGAAAGTAGAAACACGCCCGATTACAACTGTATGCGTATTTTTTCCCTAGGCCATTCTGGTTAAGCGTTTGGAGCAGCAGAATTGCGAAAAATTTTTTGCCTTCTCAACCATTTCTTGGCTTCAAACTCCCATATGTCGCGCACGGATTGACCTAACCCAAAAATTCCTGTTGCGTCTGAAAGTAGAAACTCGCCCGATTACAACGCTATGTGTATTTTTTCCCTAGGCCATTCTGGTTAAGCGTTTGGAGCATCAGAAGTGCGAAGAATTTGTTGTCTTCTCAACCATTTCTTAGCTTCAAACTCCCATATCTCGCGAACGGATTGACCAAACCCAGAAGTTCCTGCTGCGTCTGAATGTAGGAACTCGCCCGATTACAACGATATGCGTATTTTTTCCCTAGGGCATTCTGGTTAAGCGCTTGGAGCAGCAGAATTGCGAAAAATTTTTTGCCTTCTCAACCATTTCTTGGCTTCAAACTCCCATATCTCGCGAACGGATTGACCTAACCCAAAAATTCCTGTTGCGTCTGAAAGTAGAAACTCGCCCGATTACAACGGTATGTGTATTTTTTCCCTAGGCCATTCTGGTTAAGCGTTTGGAGCTGCAGAATTGCGAAAAATTTTTTGCCTTCTCAACCATTTCTTGGCTTCAAACTCCCATATCTCGCGAACGGATTAACCTAACCCAAAAATTCCTGTTGCGTCTGAAAGTAGAAACTCGCCCGATTACAACGCTATGTGTATTTTTTCCCTAGGCCATTCTGGTTAAGCGTTTGGAGCAGCAGAATTTCGAAGAATTTGTTGTCTTCTCAACCATTTCTTAGCTTCAAACTCCCATATCTCGCGAACGGATTGACCAAACCCAGAAGTTCCTGCTGCGTCTGAAAGTAGGAACTCGCCCGATTACAACGATATGCGTATTTTTTCCCTAGGGCATTCTGGTTAAGCGTTTGGAGCAGCAGAATTGCGAAAAATTTCTTGCCTTCTTAACCATTTCTTGGCTTCAAACTCCCATACCTCGCGAACGGATTGACCTGACCCAAAAATTCCTATGGCATCTGAAAGTAGAAACTCACCCGATTACAACGCTATGTGTATTTTTTCCCTAGGCCATTCTGGTTAAGCGTTTGGAGCAGCAGAAGTTCGAAGAATTTGTTGTCTTCTCAACCATTTCTTAGCTTGAAACTCCCATATCTCGCGAACGGATTGACCAAACCCAGAAGTTCCTGCTGCGTCTGAAAGTAGGAACTCGCTCGATTACAACGATATGCGTATTTTTTCCCTAGGCCATTCTGGTTAAGCGTTTGGAGCAGCAGAATTGCGAAAAATTTGTTGTCTTCTCAACCATTTCTTAGTTTCAAACTCCCATATCTCGCGAACGGATTGACCAAACCCAGAAGTTCCTGCTGCGTCTGAAAGTAGAAACTCGCCCGATTACAACGGTATGTGTATTTTTTCCCTAGGCCATTCTGGTTAAGCGTTTGTCGCGGCAGAATTGCGAAAAATTTTTTGCCTTCTCCACCATTTCTTAGCTTCAAACTCCCATATCTCGCGAACGGATTGACCTAACCCAAAAATTCCTATTGTATCTGCAAGTAGAAACTCGCCCGATTACAACGGTATGTGTATTTTTTCCCTAGGCCATTCTGGTTAAGCGTTTGGAGCAGCAGAATTGCGAAAAGTTTTTTGCCTTCTCAACCATTTCTTGTCTTCAAACTCCCATATCTCGCGAACGGATTGACCTAACCCAAAAATTCCTATTGCATCTGAAAGTTGAAACTCGCCCGACTACATTGGTATGTGTATTTTTTCCCTAGGGCATTCTGGTTAAGCGTTTGGATCAGTAGAATTGCGAAAAATTGTATGCCTTCTCAACCATTTCTTGGCTTCAAACTCCCATATCTCGCGAACGGATAGACCTAACCCAAAAATTCCTGTTGCGTTGAAAGTAGAAGCTCGCCCGATTACAACGGTATGCGTATTTTTTCCCTAGTCCATTCTGGTTAAGCGTTTGGAGCAGCAGAATTGCGAAAAATTTGTTGTCTTCTCAACCATTTCTTAGCTTCAAACTCCCATATCTCGCGAACGGATTGACCAAACCCAGAAGTTCCTGCTGCGTCTGAAAGTAGAAACACGCTCGATTACAACTGTATGCGTATTTTTTCCCTAGGCCATTCTGGTTAAGCGTTTGGAGCAGCAGAAGTGCGAAAAATTTTTTGCCTTCTCAACCATTTCTTGGCTTCAAACTCCCATATCTCGCGAACGGATTGACCTAACCCAAAAATTCCTGTTGCGTCTGAAAGTAGAAACTCGCCCGATTACAACGCTATGTGTATTTTTTCCCTAGGCCATTCTGGTTAAGCGTTTGGAGCAGCAGAAGTGCGAAGAATTTGTAGTCTTCTCAACCATTTCTTAGCTTCACACTCCCATATCTCGCGAACGGATTGACCAAACCCAGAAGTTCCTGCTGCGTCTGAATGTAGGAACTCGCGCGATTACAACGATATGCGTATTTTTTCCCTAGGGCATTCTGGTTAAGCGCTTGGAGCAGCAGAATTGCGAAAAATTTTTTGCCTTCTCAACCATTTCTTGGCTTCAAACTCCCATATCTCGCGAACGGATTGACCTAACCCAAAAATTCCTATTGTATCTGCAAGTAGAAACTCGCCCGATTACAACGGCATGTGTATTTTTTCCCTAGGCCATTCTGGTTAAGCGTTTGGAGCAGCAGAATTGCGAAAAGTTTTTTGCCTTGTCAACCATTTCTTGTCTTCAAACTCCCATATCTCGCGAACGGATTGACCTAACCCAAAAATTCCTATTGCATCTGAAAGTTGAAACTCGCCCGACTACATTGGTATGTGTATTTTTTCCCTAGGGCATTCTGGTTAAGCGTTTGGATCAGTAGAATTGCGAAAAATTGTATGCCTTCTCAACCATTTCTTGGCTTCAAACTCCCATATCTCGCGAACGGATTGACCTAACCCAAAAATTCCTGTTGCATCTGAAAGTAGAAACTCGCCCGATTACAACGCTATGTGTATTTTTTCCCTAGGCCATTCTGGTTAAGCGTTTGGAGCAGCAGAAGTGCGAAGAATTTGTAGTCTTCTCAACCATTTCTTAGCTTCAAACTCCCATATCTCGCGAACGGATTGACCAAACCCAGAAGTTCCTGCTGCGTCTGAATGTAGGAACTCGCCCGATTACAACGATATGCGTATTTTTTCCCTAGGGCATTCTGGTTAAGCGCTTGGAGCAGCAGAATTGCGAAAAATTTTTTGCCTTCTCAACCATTTCTTGGCTTCAAACTCCCATATCTCGCGAACGGATTGACCTAACCCAAAAATTCCTGTTGCATCTGAAAGTAGAAACTCGCCCGACTACAACGGTATGTGTATTTTTTCCCTAGGCCATTCTGGTTAAGCGTTTGGAGCAGCAGAATTGCGTAAAATTTTTTGCTTTCTCAACCATTTCTTGGCTTCAAACTCCCATATCTCGCGAACGGATTGACCTAACCCAAAAATTCCTGTTGCGTCTGAAAGTAGAAACTCGCCCGATTACAACGCTATGTGTATTTTTCCCCTAGGCCATTCTGGTTAAGCGTTTGGAGCAGCAGAAGTGCGAAGAATTTGTTGTCTTCTCAACCATTTCTTAGCTTCAAACTCCCATATCTCGCGAACGGATTGACCAAACCCAGAAGTTCCTGCTGCGTCTGAAAGTAGGAACTCGCCCGATTACAACGATATGCGTATTTTTTCCCTAGGGCATTCTGGTTAAGCGCTTGGAGCAGCAGAATTGCGAAAAATTTTTTGCCTTCTCAACCATTTCTTGGCTTCAAACTCCCATATCTCGCGAACGGATTGACCTAACCCAAAAATTCCTATTGCATCTGAAAGTAGAAACTCGCCCGATTATAACGGTATGTGTATTTTTTCCCTAGGCCATTCTGGTTAAGCGTTTGTCGCGGCAGAATTGCGAAAAATTTTTTGCCTTCTCCACCATTTCTTAGCTTCAAACTCCCATATCTCGCGAACGGATTGACCTAACCCAAAAATTCCTATTGTATCTGCAAGTAGAAACTCGCCCGATTACAACGGTATGTGTATTTTTTCCCTAGGCCATTCTGGTTAAGCGTTTGGAGCAGCAGAATTGCGAAAAGTTTTTTGCCTTCTCAACCATTTCTTGCCTTCAAACTCCCATATCTCGCGAACGGATTGACCTAACCCAAAAATTCCTATTGCATCTGAAAGTTGAAACTCGCCCGACTACATTGGTATGTGTATTTTTTCCCTAGGGCATTCTGGTTAAGCGTTTGGATCAGCAGAATTGCGAAAAATTGTATGCCTTCTCAACCATTTCTTGGCTTCAAACTCCCATATCTCGCGAACGGATAGACCTAACCCAAAAATTCCTGTTGCGTTGAAAGTAGAAGCTCGCCCGATTACAACGGTATGCGTATTTTTTCCCTAGTCCATTCTGGTTAAGCGTTTGGAGCAGCAGAATTGCGAAAAATTTGTTGTCTTCACAACCATTTCTTAGCTTCAAACTCCCATATCTCGCGAACGGATTGACCAAACCCAGAAGTTCCTGCTGCGTCTGAATGTAGGAACTCGCCCGATTACAACGATATGCGTATTTTTTCCCTAGGGCATTCTGGTTAAGCGCTTGGAGCAGCAGAATTGCGAAAGATTTTTTGCCTTCTCAACCATTTCTTGGCTTCAAACTCCCATATGTCGCGAACGGATTGACCTAACCCAAAAATTCCTGTTGCATCTGAAAGTGGAAACTCGCCCGACTACAACGGTATGTGTATTTTTTCCCTAGGCCATTCTGGTTAAGCGTTTGGAGCAGCAGAAGTGCGAAGAATTTGTTGTCTTCTCAACCATTTCTTAGCTTCAAACTCCCATATCTCGCGAACGGATTGACCAAACCCAGAAGTTCCTGCTGCGTCTGAAAGTAGGAACTCGCCCGATTACAACGATATGCGTATTTTTTCCCTAGGGCATTCTGGTTAAGCGCTTGGAGCAGCAGAATTGCGATAAATTTGTTGTCTTCTCAACCATTTCTTAGTTTCAAACTCCCATATCTCGCGAACGGATTGACCAAACCCAGAAGTTCCTGCTGCGTCTGAAAGTAGAAACTCGCCCGATTACAACGGTATGTGTATTTTTTCCCTAGGCCATTCTGGTTAAGCGTTTGTCGCGGCAGAATTGCGAAAAATTTTTTGCCTTCTCCACCATTTCTTAGCTTCAAACTCCCATATCTCGCGAACGGATTGACCTAACCCAAAAATTCCTATTGTATCTGCAAGTAGAAACTCGCCCGATTACAACGGTATGTGTATTTTTTCCCTAGGCCATTCTGGTTAAGCGTTTGGAGCAGCAGAATTGCGAAAAGTTTTTTGCCTTCTCAACCATTTCTTGCCTTCAAACTCCCATATCTCGCGAACGGATTGACCTAACCCAAAAATTCCTATTGCATCTGAAAGTTGAAACTCGCCCGACTACATTGGTATGTGTATTTTTTCCCTAGGGCATTCTGGTTAAGCGTTTGGATCAGCAGAATTGCGAAAAATTGTATGCCTTCTCAACCATTTCTTGGCTTCAAACTCCCATATCTCGCGAACGGATAGACCTAACCCAAAAATTCCTGTTGCGTTGAAAGTAGAAGCTCGCCCGATTACAACGGTATGCGTATTTTTTCCCTAGTCCATTCTGGTTAAGCGTTTGGAGCAGCAGAATTGCGAAAAATTTGTTGTCTTCACAACCATTTCTTAGCTTCAAACTCCCATATCTCGCGAACGGATTGACCAAACCCAGAAGTTCCTGCTGCGTCTGAATGTAGGAACTCGCCCGATTACAACGATATGCGTATTTTTTCCCTAGGGCATTCTGGTTAAGCGCTTGGAGCAGCAGAATTGCGAAAAATTTTTTGCCTTCTCAACCATTTCTTGGCTTCAAACTCCCATATGTCGCGAACGGATTGACCTAACCCAAAAATTCCTGTTGCATCTGAAAGTGGAAACTCGCCCGACTACAACGGTATGTGTATTTTTTCCCTACGCCATTCTGGTTAAGCGTTTGGAGCAGCAGAAGTGCGAAGAATTTGTTGTCTTCTCAACCATTTCTTAGCTTCAAACTCCCATATCTCGCGAACGGATTGACCAAACCCAGAAGTTCCTGCTGCGTCTGAAAGTAGGAACTCGCCCGATTACAACGATATGCGTATTTTTTCCCTAGGGCATTCTGGTTAAGCGCTTGGAGCAGCAGAATTGCGATAAATTTGTTGTCTTCTCAACCATTTCTTAGTTTCAAACTCCCATATCTCGCGAACGGATTGACCAAACCCAGAAGTTCCTGCTGCGTCTGAAAGTAGAAACTCGCCCGATTACAACGGTATGTGTATTTTTTCCCTAGGCCATTCTGGTTAAGCGTTTGTCGCGGCAGAATTGCGAAAAATTTTTTGCCTTCTCCACCATTTCTTAGCTTCAAACTCCCATATCTCGCGAACGGATTGACCTAACCCAAAAATTCCTATTGTATCTGCAAGTAGAAACTCGCCCGATTACAACGGTATGTGTATTTTTTCCCTAGGCCATTCTGGTTAAGCGTTTGGAGCAGCAGAATTGCGAAAAGTTTTTTGCCTTCTCAACCATTTCTTGTCTTCAAACTCCCATATCTCGCGAACGGATTGACCTAACCCAAAAATTCCTATTGCATCTGAAAGTTGAAACTCGCCCGACTACATTGGTAAGTGTATTTCTTCCCTAGGGCATTCTGGTTAAGCGTTTGGATCAGCAGAATTGCGAAAAATTGTATGCCTTCTCAACCATTTCTTGGCTTCAAACTCCCATATCTCGCGAACGGATAGACCTAACCCAAAAATTCCTGTTGCGTTGAAAGTAGAAGCTCGCCCGATTACAACGGTATGCGTATTTTTTCCCTAGTCCATTCTGGTTAAGCGTTTGGAGCAGCAGAATTGCGAAAAATTTGTTGTCTTCTCAACCATTTCTTAGCTTCAAACTCCCATATCTAGCGAACGGATTGACCAAACCCAGAAGTTCCTGCTGCGTCTGAAAGTAGGAACTCGCCCGATTACAACGATATGCGTATTTTTTCCCTAGGGCATTCTGGTTAAGCGCTTGGAGCAGCAGAATTGCGAAAAATTTTTTGCCTTCTCAACCATTTCTTGGCTTCAAACTCCCATATCACGCGAACGGATTGACCTAACCCAAAAATTCCTGTTGCATCTGAAAGTAGAAACTCGCCCGATTACAACGGTACGTGTATTTTTTCCCTAGGCCATTCTGGTTAAGCGTTTGGAGCAGCAGAATTGCGAAAAATTTTTTGCCTTCTCAACCATTTCTTGGCTTCAAACTCCCATATCTCGCGAACTGATTGACCTAACCCAAAAATTCCTGTTGCGTCTGAAAGTAGAAACTCGCCCGATTACAACGCTATGTGTATTTTTTCCCTAGGCCATTCTGGTTAAGCGTTTGGAGAAGCAGAAGTGCGAAGAATTTGTTGTCTTCTCAACCATTTCTTAGCTTCAAACTCCCATATCTCGCGAACGGATTGACCAAACCCAGAAGTTCCTGCTGCGTCTGAAAGTAGGAACTCGCCCGATTACAACGATATGCGTATTTTTTCCCTAGGGCATTCTGGTTAAGCGTTTGGAACAGCAGAATTGCGAAAAATTTCTTGCCTTCTTAACCATTTCTTGGCTTCAAACTCCCATATCTCGCGAACGGATTGACCTAACCCAAAAATTCCTATGGCATCGGAAAGTAGAAACTCACCCGATTACAACGGTATGTGTATTTTTTCCATAGGCCATTCTGGTTAAGCGTTTGGAGCAGCAGAATTGCGAAAAATTTGTTGTCTTCTCAACCATTTCTTAGTTTCAAACTCCCATATCTCGCGAACGGATTGACCAAACCCAGAAGTACCTGCTGCGTCTGAAAGTAGAAACTCACCCGATTACAACGCTATGTGTATTTTTTCCCTAGGCCATTCTGGTTAAGCGTTTGGAGCAGCAGAAGTTCGAAGAATTTGTTGTCTTCTCAACCATTTCTTAGCTTCAAACTCCCATATCTCGCGAACGGATTGACCAAACCCAGAAGTTCCTGCTGCGTCTGAAAGTAGGAACTCGCCCGATTACAACGATATGCGTATTTTATCCCTAGGCCATTCTGGTTAAGCGTTTGGAGCAGCAGAAATGCGAAAAATTTGTTGTCTTCTCAACCATTTCTTAGTTTCAAACTCCCATATCTCGCGAACGGATTGACCAAACCCAGAAGTTCTTGCTGCGTCTGAAAGTAGAAACTCGCCCGATTACAACGGTATGTGTATTTTTTCCCTAGGCCATTCTGGTTAAGCGTTTGTCGCGGCAGAATTGCGAAAAATTTTTTGCCTTCTCCACCATTTCTTAGCTTCAAACTCCCATATCTCGCGAACGGATTGACCTAACCCAAAAATTCCTATTGCATCTGAAAGTTGAAACTCGCCCGACTACATTGGTATGTGTATTTTTTCCCTAGGGCATTCTGGTTAAGCGTTTGGATCAGTAGAATTGCGAAAAATTGTATGCCTTCTCAACCATTTCATGGCTTCAAACTCCCATATCTCGCGAACGGATAGACCTAACCCAAAAATTCCTGTTGCGTTGAAAGTAGAAGCTCGCCCGATTACAACGGTATGCGTATTTTTTCCCTAGTCCATTCTGGTTAAGCGTTTGGAGCAGCAGAATTGCGAAAAATTTGTTGTCTTCTCAACCATTTCTTAGCTTCAAACTCCCATATCTCGCGAACGGATTGACCAAACCAAGAAGTTCCTGCTGCGTCTGAAAGTAGACACACGCTCGATTACAACTGTATGCGTATTTTTTCCCTAGGCCATTCTGGTTAAGCGTTTGGAGCAGCAGAAGTGCGAAAAATTTTTTGCCTTCTCAACAATTTCTTGGCTTCAAACTCCCATATCTCGCGAACGGATTGACCTAACCCAAAAATTCCTGTTTCATCTGAAAGTAGAAACTCGCCCGATTACAACGGTATGTGTATTTTTTCCCTAGGCCATTCTGGTTAAGCGTTTGGAGCAGCAGAATTGCGAAAAATTTTTTGCCTTCTCAACCATTTCTTGGCTTCAAACTCCCATATCTCGCGAACGGATTGACCTAACCCAAAAATTCCTGTTGCGTCTGAAAGTAGAAACTCGCCCGATTACAACGCTATGTGTATTTTTTCCCTAGGCCATTCTGGTTAAGCGTTTGGAGCAGCAGAAGTGCGAAGAATTTGTAGTCTTCTCAACCATTTCTTAGCTTCAAACTCCCATATCTCGCGAACGGATTGACCAAACCCAGAAGTTCCTGCTGCGTCTGAATGTAGGAACTCGCGCGATTACAACGATATGCGTATTTTTTCCCTAGGGCATTCTGGTTAAGCGCTTGGAGCAGCAGAATTGCGAAAAATTTTTTGCCTTCTCAACCATTTCTTGGCTTCAAACTCCCATATCTCGCGAACGGATTGACCTAACCCAAAAATTCCTGTTGCATCTGAAAGTAGAAACTCGCCCGACTACAACGGTATGTGTATTTTTTCCCTAGGCCATTCTGGTTAAGCGTTTGGAGCAGCAGAATTGCGTAAAATTTTTTGCCTTCTCAACCATTTCTTGGCTTCAAACTCCCATATCTCGCGAACGGATTGACCTAACCCAAAAATTCCTGTTGCATCTGAAAGTATAAACTCGCCCGATTACAACGCTATGTGTATTTTTTCCCTAGGCCATTCTGGTTAAGCGTTTGGAGCAGCAGAAGTGCGAAGAATTTGTTGTCTTCTCAACCATTTCTTAGCTTCAAACTCCCATATCTCGCGAACGGATTGACCAAATCCAGAAGTTCCTGCTGCGTCTGAAAGTAGGAACTCGCCCGATTACAACGATATGCGTATTTTTTCCCTAGGGCATTCTGGTTAAGCGCTTGGAGCAGCAGAATTGCGAAAAATTTTTTGCCTTCTCAACCATTTCTTGGCTTCAAACTCCCATATCTCGCGAACGGATTGACCTAACCCAAAAATTCCTATTGCATCTGAAAGTAGAAACTCGCCCGATTATAACGGTATGTGTATTTTTTCCCTAGGCCATTCTGGTTAAGCGTTTGGAGCAGCAGAATTGCGAAAAATTTTTTGCCTTCTCAACCATTTCTTGGCTTCAAACTCCCATATCTCGCGAACGGATTGACCTAACCCAAAAATTCCTGTTGCGTCTGAAAGTAGAAAATCGCCCGATTACAACGCCATGTGTATTTTTTCCCTAGGCCATTCTGGTTAAGCGTTTGGAGCAGCAGAAGTACGAAGAATTTGTTGTCTTCTCAACCATTTCTTAGCTTCAAACTCCCATATCTCGCGAACGGATTGACCAAACCCAGAAGTTCCTGCTGCGTCTGAAAGTAGGAACTCGCCCGATTACAACGATATGCGTATTTTTTCCCTAGGGCATTCTGGTTAAGCGTTTGGAGCAGCAGAATTGCGAAAAATTTCTTGCCTTCTTAACCATTTCTTGGCTTCAAACTCCCATACCTCGCGAACGGATTGACCTAACCCAAAAATTCCTATGGCATCTGAAAGTAGAAACTCACCCGATTACAACGGTATGTGTATTTTTTCCCTAGGCCATTCTGGTTAAGCGTTTGGAGCAGCAGAATTGCGAAAAATTTGTTGTCTTCTCAACCATTTCTTAGTTTCAAACTCCCATATCTCACGAACGGATTGACCAAACCCAGAAGTTCCTGCTGCGTCTGAAAGTAGAAACTCGCCCGATTACAACGGTATGTGTATTTTTTCCCTAGGCCATTCTGGTTAAGCGTTTGGAGCAGCAGAAGTGCGAAAAATTTTTTGCCTTCTCAACAATTTCTTGGCTTCAAACTCCCATATCTCGCGAACGGATTGACCTAACCCAAAAATTCCTGTTGCATCTGAAAGTAGAAACTCGCCCGATTACAACGGTATGTGTATTTTTTCCCTAAGCCATTCTGGTTAAGCGTTTGGAGCAGCAGAATTGCGAAAAATTTTTTGCCTTCTCAACCATTTCTTGGCTTCAAACACCCATATCTCGCGAACAGATTGACCTAACCCAAAAATTCCTGTTGCGTCTGAAAGTAGAAACTCGCCCGATTACAACGCTATGTGTATTTTTTCCCTAGGCCATTCTGGTTAAGCGTTTGGAGCAGCAGAAGTGCGAAGAATTTGTAGTCTTCTCAACCATTTCTTAGCTTCAAACTCCCATATCTCGCGAACGGATTGACCAAACCCAGAAGTTCCTGCTGCGTCTGAATGTAGGAACTCGCCCGATTACAACGATATGCGTATTTTTTCCCTAGGGCATTCTGGTTAAGCGCTTGGAGCAGCAGAATTGCGAAAAATTTTTTGCCTTCTCAACCATTTCTTGGCTTCAAACTCCCATATCTCGCGAACGGATTGACCTAACCCAAAAATTCCTGTTGCATCTGAAAGTAGAAACTCGCCCGACTACAACGGTATGTGTATTTTTTCCCTAGGCCATTCTGGTTAAGCGTTTGTCGCGGCAGAATTGCGAAAAATTTTTTGCCTTCTCCACCATTTCTTAGCTTCAAACTCCCATATCTCGCGAACGGATTGACCTAACCCAAAAATTCCTATTGCATCTGAAAGTTGAAACTCGCCCGACTACATTGGTATGTGTATTTTTTCCCTAGGGCATTCTGGTTAAGCGTTTGGATCAGCAGAATTGCGAAAAATTTTTTGCCTTCTCAACCATTTCTTGGCTTCAAACTCCCATATCTCGCGAACGGATTGACCTAACCCAAAAATTCCTGTTGCATCTGAAAGTAGAAACTCGCCCGACTACAACGGTATGTGTATTTTTTCCCTAGGCCATTCTGGTTAAGCGTTTGTCGCGGCAGAATTGCGAAAAATTTTTTGCCTTCTCAACCATTTCTTGGCTTCAAACTCCCATATCTCGCGAACGGATTGACCTAACCCAAAAATTCCTGTTGCATCTGAAAGTAGAAACTCACCCGATTACAACGGTATGTGTATTTTTTCCATAGGCCATTCTGGTTAAGCGTTTGGAGCAGCAGAATTGCGATAAATTTGTTGTCTTCTCAACCATTTCTTAGTTTCAAACTCCCATATCTCGCGAACGGATTGACCAAACCCAGAAGTTCCTGCTGCGTCTGAAAGTAGAAACTCGCCCGATTACAACGGTATGTGTATTTTTTCCCTAGGCCATTCTGGTTAAGCGTTTGTCGCGGCAGAATTGCGAAAAATTTTTTGCCTTCTCCACCATTTCTTAGCTTCAAACTCCCATATCTCGCGAACGGATTGACCTAACCCAAAAATTCCTATTGTATCTGCAAGTAGAAACTCGCCCGATTACAACGGTATGTGTATTTTTTCCCTAGGCCATTCTGGTTAAGCGTTTGGAGCAGCAGAATTGCGAAAAGTTTTTTGCCTTCTCAACCATTTCTTGTCTTCAAACTCCCATATCTCGCGAACGGATTGACCTAACCCAAAAATTCCTATTGCATCTGAAAGTTGAAACTTGCCCGACTACATTGGTAAGTGTATTTTTTCCCTAGGGCATTCTGGTTAAGCGCTTGGAGCAGCAGAATTGCGAAAAATTTTTTGCCTTCTCAACCATTTCTTGGCTTCAAACTCCCATATCACGCGAACGGATTGACCAAACCCAGAAGTTCCTGCTGCGTCTGAAAGTAGGAACTCGCCCGATTACAACGATATGCGTATTTTTTCCCTAGGGCAATCTGGTTAAGCGTTTGGAACAGCAGAATTGCGAAAAATTTCTTGCCTTCTTAACCATTTCTTGGCTTCAAACTCCCATATCTCGCGAACGGATTGACCTAACCCAAAAATTCCTATGGCATCTGAAAGTAGAAACTCGCCCGATTACAACGGTATGTGTATTTTTTCCCTAGGCCATTCTGGTTAAGCGTTTGGAGCAGCAGAATTGCGAAAAATTTTTTGCCTTCTCAACCATTTCTTGGCTTCAAACTCCCATATCTCGCGAACGGATTGACCTAACCCAAAAATTCCTGTTGCGTCTGAAAGTAGAAACTCGCCCGATTACAACGCTATGTGTATTTTTTCCCTAGGCCATTCTGGTTAAGCGTTTGGAGCAGCAGAAGTGCGAAGAATTTGTTGTCTTCTCAACCATTTCTTAGCTTCAAACTCCCATATCTCGCGAACGGATTGACCAAACCCAGAAGTTCCTGCTGCGTCTGAAAGTAGGAACTCGCCCGATTACAACGATATGCGTATTTTTTCCCTAGGGCAATCTGGTTAAGCGTTTGGAACAGCAGAATTGCGAAAAATTTCTTGCCTTCTTAACCATTTCTTGGCTTCAAACTCCCATATCTCGCGAACGGATTGACCTAACCCAAAAATTCCTATGGCATCTGAAAGTAGAAACTCACCCGATTACAACGGTATGTGTATTTTTTCCATAGGCCATTCTGGTTAAGCGTTTGGAGCAGCAGAATTGCGAAAAATTTGTTGTCTTCTCAACCATTTCTTAGTTTCAAACTCCCATATCTCGCGAACGGATTGACCAAACCCAGAAGTTCCTGCTGCGTCTGAAAGTAGAAACTCGCCCGATTACAACGGTATGTGTATTTTTTCCCTAGGCCATTCTGGTTAAGCGTTTGTCGCGGCAGAATTGCGAAAAATTTTTTGCCTTCTCCACCATTTCTTAGCTTCAAACTCCCATATCTCGCGAACGGATTGACCTAACCCAAAAATTCCTATTGTATCTGCAAGTAGAAACTCGCCCGATTACAACGGTATGTGTATTTTTTCCCTAGGCCATTCTGGTTAAGCGTTTGGAGCAGCAGAATTGCGAAAAGTTTTTTGCCTTCTCAACCATTTCTTGTCTTCAAACTCCCATATCTCGCGAACGGATTGACCTAACCCAAAAATTCCTATTGCATCTGAAAGTTGAAACTCGCCCGACTACATTGGTATGTGTATTTTTTCCCTAGGGCATTCTGGTTAAGCGTTTGGATCAGCAGAATTGCGAAAAATTGTATGCCTTCTCAACCATTTCTTGGCTTCAAACTCCCATATCTCGCGAACGGATAGACCTAACCCAAAAATTCCTGTTGCGTTGAAAGTAGAAGCTCGCCCGATTACAACGGTATGCGTATTTTTTCCCTAGTCCATTCTGGTTAAGCGTTTGGAGCAGCAGAATTGCGAAAAATTTGTTGTCTTCTCAACCATTTCTTAGCTTCAAACTCCCATATCTCGCGAACGGATTGACCAAACCCAGAAGTTCCTGCTGCGTCTGAATGTAGGAACTCGCCCGATTACAACGATATGCGTATTTTTTCCCTAGGGCATTCTGGTTAAGCGCTTGGAGCAGCAGAATTGCGAAAAATTTTTTGCCTTCTCAACCATTTCTTAGCTTCAAACTCCCATATCTCGCGAACGGATTGACCAAACCCAGAAGTTCCTGCTGCGTCTGAATGTAGGAACTCGCCCGATTACAACGATATGCGTATTTTTTCCCTAGGGCATTCTGGTTAAGCGCTTGGAGCAGCAGAATTGCGAAAAATTTTTTGCCTTCTCAACCATTTCTTGGCTTCAAACTCCCATATCTCGCGAACGGATTGACCTAACCCAAAAATTCCTGTTGCATCTGAAAGTGGAAACTCGCCCGACTACAACGGTATGTGTATTTTTTCCCTAGGCCATTCTGGTTAAGCGTTTGGAGCAGCAGAAGTGCGAAGAATTTGTTGTCTTCTCAACCATTTCTTAGCTTCAAACTCCCATATCTCGCGAACGGATTGACAAAACCCAGAAGTTCCTGCTGCGTCTGAAAGTAGAAACACGCCCGATTACAACGGTATGCGTATTTTTTCCCTAGGCCATTCTGGTTAAGCGTTTGGAGCAGCAGAAGTGCGAAAAATTTTTTGCCTTCTCAACCATTTCTTGGCTTCAAGCTCCCATATCTCGCGAACGGATTGACCTAACCCAAAAATTCCTATGGCATCTGAAAGTAGAAACTCACCCGATTACAACGGTATGTGTATTTTTTCCATAGGCCATTCTGGTTAAGCGTTTGGAGCAGCAGAATTGCGAAAAATTTATTGTCTTCTCAACCATTTCTTAGTTTCAAACTCCCATATCTCGCGAACGGATTGACCAAACCCAGAAGTTCCTGCTGCGTCTGAAAGTAGAAACTCGCCCGATTACAACGGTATGTGTATTTTTTCCCTAGGCCATTCTGGTTAAGCGTTTGTCGCGGCAGAATTGCGAAAAATTTTTTGCCTTCTCCACCATTTCTTAGCTTCAAACTCCCATATCTCGCGAACGGATTGACCTAACCCAAAAATTCCTATTGTATCTGCAAGTAGAAACTCGCCCGATTACAACGGTATGTGTATTTTTTCCCTAGGCCATTCTGGTTAAGCGTTTGGAGCAGCAGAATTGCGAAAAGTTTTTTGCCTTCTCAACCATTTCTTGTCTTCAAACTCCCATATCTCGCGAACGGATTGACCTAACCCAAAAATTCCTATTGCATCTGAAAGTTGAAACTCGCCCGACTACATTGGTATGTGTATTTTTTCCCTAGGGCATTCTGGTTAAGCGTTTGGATCAGCAGAATTGCGAAAAATTGTATGCCTTCTCAACCATTTCTTGGCTTCAAACTCCCATATCTCGCGAACGGATAGACCTAACCCAAAAATTCCTGTTGCGTTGAAAGTAGAAGCTCGCCCGATTACAACGGTATGCGTATTTTTTCCCTAGTCCATTCTGGTTAAGCGTTTGGAGCAGCAGAATTGCGAAAAATTTGTTGTCTTCTCAACCATTTCTTAGCTTCAAACTCCCATATCTCGCGAACGGATTGACCAAACCCAGAAGTTCCTGCTGCGTCTGAATGTAGGAACTCGCCCGATTACAACGATATGCGTATTTTTTCCCTAGGGCATTCTGGTTAAGCGCTTGGAGCAGCAGAATTGCGAAAAATTTTTTGCCTTCTCAACCATTTCTTAGCTTCAAACTCCCATATCTCGCGAACGGATTGACCAAACCCAGAAGTTCCTGCTGCGTCTGAATGTAGGAACTCGCCCGATTACAACGATATGCGTATTTTTTCCCTAGGGCATTCTGGTTAAGCGCTTGGAGCAGCAGAATTGCGAAAAATTTTTTGCCTTCTCAACCATTTCTTGGCTTCAAACTCCCATATCTCGCGAACGGATTGACCTAACCCAAAAATTCCTGTTGCATCTGAAAGTGGAAACTCGCCCGACTACAACGGTATGTGTATTTTTTCCCTAGGCCATTCTGGTTAAGCGTTTGGAGCAGCAGAAGTGCGAAGAATTTGTTGTCTTCTCAACCATTTCTTAGCTTCAAACTCCCATATCTCGCGAACGGATTGACCAAACCCAGAAGTTCCTGCTGCGTCTGAAAGTAGGAACTCGCCCGATTACAACGATTTGCGTATTTTTTCCCTAGGGCATTCTGGTTAAGCGCTTGGAGCAGCAGAATTGCGAAAAATTTTTTGCCTTCTCAACCATTTCTTGGCTTCAATCTCCCATGTCACGCGAACGGATTGACCTAACCCAAAAATTCCTGTTGCATCTGAAAGTAGAGACTCGCCCGATTACAACGGTATGTGTATTTTTTCCCTAGGCCATTCTGGTTAAGCGTATGGAGCAGCAGAATTGCGAAAAATTTTTTGCCTTCTCAACCATTTCTTGGCTTCAAACTCCCATATCTCGCGAACGGATTGACCTAACCCAAAAATTCCTGTTGCGTCTGAAAGTAGAAACTCGCCCGATTACAACGCCATGTGTATTTTTTCCCTAGGCCATTCTGGTTAAGCGTTTGGAGCAGCAGAAGTGCGAAGAATTTGTTGTCTTCTCAACCATTTCTTAGCTTCAAACTCCCATATCTCTCGAACGGATTGACAAAACCCAGAAGTTCCTGCTGCGTCTGAAAGTAGAAACACGCCCGATTACAACGGTATGCGTATTTTTTCCCTAGGCCATTCTGGTTAAGCGTTTGGAGCAGCAGAAGTGCGAAAAATTTTTTGCCTTCTCAACCATTTCTTGGCTTCAAACTCCCATATCTCGCGAACGGATTGACCTAACCCAAAAATTCCTATGGCATCTGAAAGTAGGGACTCACCCGATTACAACGGTATGTGTATTTTTTCCATAGGCCATTCTGGTTAAGCGTTTGGAGCAGCAGAATTGCGAAAAATTTATTGTCTTCTCAACCATTTCTTAGTTTCAAACTCCCATATCTCGCGAACGGATTGACCAAACCCAGAAGTTCCTGCTGCGTCTGAAAGTAGAAACTCGCCCGATTACAACGGTATGTGTATTTTTTCCCTAGGCCATTCTGGTTAAGCGTTTGTCGCGGCAGAATTGCGAAGAATTTTTTGCCTTCTCCACCATTTCTTAGCTTCAAACTCCCATATCTCGCGAACGGATTGACCTAACCCAAAAATTCCTATTGTATCTGCAAGTAGAAACTCGCCCGATTACAACGGTATGTGTATTTTTTCCCTAGGCCATTCTGGTTAAGCGTTTGGAGCAGCAGAATTGCGAAAAGTTTTTTGCCTTCTCAACCATTTCTTGTCTTCAAACTCCCATATCTCGCGAACGGATTGACCTAACCCAAAAATTCCTATTGCATCTGAAAGTTGAAACTCGCCCGACTACATTGGTACGTGTATTTTTTCCCTAGGGCATTCTGGTTAAGCGTTTGGATCAGCAGAATTGCGAAAAATTGTACGCCTTCTCAACCATTTCTTGGCTTCAAACTCCCATATCTCGCGAACGGATAGACCTAACCCAAAAATTCCTGTTGCGTTGAAAGTAGAAGCTCGCCCGATTACAACGGTATGCGTATTTTTTCCCTAAGCCATCCTGGTTAAGCGTTTGGAGCAGCAGAAGTGCGAAAAATTTGTTGTCTTCTCAACCATTTCTTAGCTTCAAAGTCCCATATCTCGCGAACGGATTGACCGAACCCAAAAATTCCTGCTTCGTCTGAAAGTAGAAACACGCCCGATTACAACGGTATGCGTATTTTTTCCCTAGGCCATTCTGGTTAAGCGTTTGGAGCAGCAGAAGTGCGAAGAATTTGTTGTCTTCTCAACCATTTCTTAGCTTCAAACTCCCATATCTCGCGAACGGATTGACCAAACCCAGAAGTTCCTGCTTCGTCTGAAAGTAGAAACACGCCCGATTACAACGGTATGTGTATTTTTTCCCTAGGCCATTCTGGTTAAGCGTTTGGAGCAGCAGAAGTGCGAAAAATTTTTTGCCTTCTCAACCATTTCTTGGCTTCAAACTCCCATATCTCGCGAACGGATTGACCTAACCCAAAAATTCCTGTTGCATCTGAAAGTAGAAACTCGCCCGATTACAACGGTATGTGTATTTTTTCCCTAGGCCATTCTGGTTAAGCGTTTGGAGCAGCAGAATTGCGAAAAATTTTTTGCCTTCTCAACCATTTCTTGGCTTCAAACTCCCATATCTCGCGAACGGATTGACCTAACCCAAAAATTCCTGTTGCGTCTGAAAGTAGAAACTCGCCCGATTACAACGCTATGTGTATTTTTTCCCTAGGCCATTCTGGTTAAGCGTTTGGAGCAGCAGAAGTGCGAAGAATTTGTTGTCTTCCCAACCATTTCTTAGCTTCAAACTCCCATATCTCGCGAACGGATTGAGCAAACCCAGAAGTTCCTGCAGCGTCTGAAAGTAGGAACTCGCCCGATTACAACGATATGCGTATTTTTTCCCTAGGCCATTCTGGTTAAGTGTTTGGAGCAGCAGAGGTGCGAAAAATTTGTTGCCTTCTCAACCATTTCTTGGCTTCAAACTCCCATATATCGCGAACGGATTGACCTAACCCAAAAATTCCTGTTGCATCTGAAAGTAGAAACTCGCCCCATTACAACGGTATGTGTATTTTTTCCCGAGGCCATTCTGGTTAAGCGTTTGGAGCAGCAGAAGTGCGAAAAATTTGTTGTCTTCTCAACCATTTCTTAGCTTCAAACTCCCATATCTCGCGAACGGATTGACAAAACACAGAAGTTCCTGCTGCGTCTGAAAGTAGAAACACGCCCGATTACAACGGTATGCGTATTTTTTCCCTAGGCCATTCTGGTTAAGCGTTTGGAGCAGCAGAAGTGCGAAAAATTTTTTGCCTTCTCAACCATTTCTTGGCTTCAAACTCCCATATCTCGCGAACGGATTGACCTAACCCAAAAATTCCTGTTGCATCTGAAAGTAGAAACTCGCCCGATTACAACGGTATGTGTATTTTTTCCCTAGGCCTTTCTGGTTAAGCGTTTGGAGCAGCAGAATTGCGAAAAATTTTTTGCCTTCTCAACCATTTCTTGGCTTCAAACTCCCATATCTCGCGAACGGATTGACCTAACCCAAATATTCCTGTTGCGTCTGAAAGTAGAAACTCGCCCGATTACAACGCTATGTGTATTTTTTCCCTAGGCCATTCTGGTTAAGCGTTTGGAGCAGCAGAATTGCGAAGAATTTGTTGTCTTCTCAACCATTTCTTAGCTTCAAACTCCCACATCTCGCGAACGGATTGACCAAACCCAGAAGCTCCTGCTGCGTCTGAAAGTAGGAACTCGCCCGATTACAACGATATGCGTATTTTTTCCCTAGGGCATTCTGGTTAAGCGCTTGGAGCAGCAGAATTGCGAAAAATTTTTTGCCTTCTCAACCATTTCTTGGCTTCAAACTCCCATATCTCGCGAACGGATTGACCTAACCCAAAAATTCCTGTTGCATCTGAAAGTAGAAACTCGCCCGATTACAACGGTATGTGTATTTTTTCCCTAGGCCATTCTGGTTAAGCGTTTGGAGCAACAGAATTGCGAAAAATTTTTTGCCTTCTCAACCATTTCTTGGCTTCAAACTCCCGTATCTCGCGAACGGATTGACCTAACCCAAAAATTCCTGTTGCGTCTGAAAGTAGAAACTCGCCCGACTACAACGCTATGTGTATTTTTTCCCTAGGCCATTCTGGTTAAGCGTTTGGAGCAGCAGAAGTGCGAAGAATTTGTTGTCTTCCCAACCATTTCTTAGCTTCAAACTCCCATATCTCGCGAACGGATTGACCAAACCCAGAAGTTCCTGCTGCGTCTGAAAGTAGGAACTCGCCCGATTACAACGATATGCGTATTTTTTCCCTAGGGCATTCTGGTTAAGCGTTTGGAGCAGCAGAAGTGCGAAAAATTTCTTGCCTTCTTAACCATTTCTTGGCTTCAAACTCCCATATCTCGCGAACGGATAGACCTAACCCAAAAATTCCTGTTGCGTTGAAAGTAGAAGCTCGCCCGATTACAACGGTATGCGTATTTTTTCCCTAGTCCATTCTGGTTAAGCGTTTGGTGCAGCAGAATTGCGAAAAATTTGTTGTCTTCTCAACCATTTCTTAGCTTCAAAGTCCCATATCTTGCGAACGGATTGACCGAACCCAAAAATTCCTGCTTCGTCTGAAAGTAGAAACACGCCCGATTACAACGGTATGCGTGTTTTTACCCTAGGCCATTCTGGTTAATCGTTTGGAGCAGCAGAAGTGCGAAAAATGTTTTGCCTTCTCAACCATTTCTTGTCTTCAAACTCTCATATCTCGCGAATGGATTGACATAACCCAAAAATTCCTATTGCATCTGAAAGTAGAAACTCGCCCGATTACAACGGTACGTGTATTTTTCCCTTAGGCCATTCTGGTTAAGCGATTGGAGCAGCAGATGTGCGAAAAATTTATTGTCTTCTCAACCATTTCTTAGATTCAAACTCCCATATCTCGCGAACGGATTGACCTAACCCAAAAATTCCTATTGCATCTGAAAGTAGAAACTCGCCCCATTACAACGTTATGTGTATTTTTTCCCGAGGCCATACTGGTTAAGCGTTTGGAGCAGCAGAATTGCGAAAAATTTTTTGCCTTCTCAACCATTTCTTAGTTTCAAAGTCCCATATCTCGCGAACGGATTGACCAAACCCAAAAATTCCTGCTGCATCTGAAAGTAGAAGCTCGCCCGATTACAACGGTATGCGTATTTTTTCCCTAGGCCATTCTGGTTAAGCGTTTGGAGCAGCAGAAATGCGAAAAATTTGTTGTCTTCTCAACCATTTCTTAGCTTCAAAGTCCCATATCTTGCGAACGGATTGACCGAACCCAAAAATTCCTGCTTCGTCTGAAAGTAGAAACACGCCCGATTACAACGGTATGCGTTGTTTTACTCTAGGCCATTCTGGTTAATCGTTTGGAGCAGCAGAAGTGCGAAAAATTTCTTGCCTTCTTAACCATTTCTTGGCTTCAAACTCCCATATCTCGCGAACGGATAGACCTAACCCAAAAATTCCTGTTGCGTTGAAAGTAGAAGCTCGCCCGATTACAACGGTATGCGTATTTTTTCCCTAGTCCATTCTGGTTAAGCGTTTGGTGCAGCAGAATTGCGAAAAATTTGTTGTCTTCTCAACCATTTCTTAGCTTCAAACTCCCATATCTCGCGAACGGATTGACCTAACCCAAAAATTCCTATTGTATCTGCAAGTAGAAACTCGCCCGATTACAACGGTATGTGTATTTTTTCCCTAGGCCATTCTGGTTAAGCGTTTGGCGCGGCAGAATTGCGAAAAATTTGTTGCCTTCTCAACCATTTCTTAGCTTCACCCCCATATCTCGCGAACGGATTGACCTAACCCAAAAATTCCTATTTTATCTGAAAGTAGAGACTCGCCCGATTACAACGGTATGTGTATTTTTTCCTTGGCCATTCTGGTTAAGCGTTTGGAGCAGCAGAATTGCGAAAAATTGTATGCCTTCTCGACCATTTCTTGGCTTCAAACTCCCATATCTCGTCAACGGATAGACCTAACCCAAAAATTCCTGTTGCGTGTGAAAGTAGAAACTCGCCCGATAACAACGGTATGTGTATTTTTTCCCTAGTCCATTCTGGTTAAGCGTTTGGAGCAGCAGAATTGCGAAAAATTTGTTGTCTTCTCAACCATTTCTTAGCTTCAAACTCCCATATCTCGCGAACGGATTGACCAAACCCAAAAATTCCTGCTGCGTCTGAAAGTAGAAACTCGCCCGATTATAACGATATGCGTATTTTTTACCTAGGCCATTCTGGTTAAGCGTTTGGAGCAGCAGAATTGCGAAAAATTTTTTGCCTTCTCAACCATTTCTTAGCTTCAAAGTCCCATATCTCGCGAACGGATAGACCAAACCCAAAAATTCCTGCTGCGTCTGAAAGTAGAAGCTCGCCCGATTAAAACGGTATACGTATTTTTTCCCCTAGGCCATTCTGGTTAAGCGTTTGGAGCAGCAGAATTGCGAAAAATTTGTTGTCTTCTCAACCATTTCTTAGCTTCATAGTCCCATATCTCGCGAACGGATTGACCGAACCCAAAAATTCCTGCTGCGTCTTAAAGTAGAAACACGCCCGATTACAACGGTATGCGTATTTTTTCCCTAGGCCATTCTGGTTAAGCGTTTGGAGCAGCAGAATTGCGAAAAATTTTTTGCCTTCTCAACCATTTCTTGGCTTCAAACTCCCATATCTCGCGAACGGATTGACCTAACCCAAAAATTCCTGTTGCGTCTGAAAGTAGAAACTCGCCCGATTACAACGCTATGTGTATTTTTTCCCTAGGCCATTCTGGTTAAGCGTTTGGAGCAGCAGAAGTGCGAAGAATTTGTTGTCTTCTCAACCATTTCTTAGCTTCAAACTCCCATATCTCGCGAACGGATTGACCAAACCCAGAAGTTCCTGCTGCATCTGAAAGTAGAAACTCGCCCCATTACAACGGTATGTGTATTTTTTCCCTAGGCCATTCTTGTTAAGCGTTTGGAGCAGCAGAAATGCGAAAAATTTGTTGTCTTCTCAACCATTTCTTAGCTTCAAAGTCCCATATCTCGCGAACAGATTGACCGAACCCAAAAATTCCTGCTTCGTATGAAAGTAGAAACACGCCCGATTACAACGGTATGCGTGTTTTTACCCTAGGCCATTTTGGTTAATCGTTTGGAGCAGCAGAAGTGCGAAAAATTTTTTGCCTTCTCAACCATTTCTTGGCTTCAAACTCCCATATCTCGCGAACGGATTGACCTAACCCAAAAATTCCTGTTGCATCTGAAAGTGGAAACTCGCCCCATTACAACGGTATGTGTATTTTTTCCCTAGGCCATTCTGGTTAAGCGTTTGGAGCAGCAGAAGTGCGAAGAATTTGTTGTCTTCTCAACCATTTCTTAGCTTCAAACTCCCATATCTCGCGAACGGATTGACCAAACCCAGAAGTTCCTGCTGCGTCTGAAAGTAGAAACTCGCCCGATTACAACGGTATGTGTATTTTTTCCCTAGGCCATTCTGGTTAAGCGTTTGGCGCGGCAGAATTGCGAAAAATTTTTTGCCTTCTCAACCATTTCTTAGCTTCAAACTCCCATATCTCGCGAACGGATTGACCTAACCCAAAAATTCCTATTTTATCTGAAAGTAGAGACTCGCCCGATTACAACGGTATGTGTATTTTTTCCTTGGCCATTCTGGTTAAGCGTTTGGAGCAGCAGAATTGCGAAAAGTTTTTTGCCTTTTCAACCATTTCTTGTCTTCAAACTCCCATATCTCGCGAACGGATTGACCTAACCCAAAAATTCCTATTGCATCTGAAAGTTGAAACTCGCCCGACTACAGCGGTATGTGTATTTTTTCCCTAGGGCATTCTGGTTAAGCGTTTGGATCAGCAGAGTTGCGAAAAATTGTATGCCTTCTCGACCATTTCTTGGCTTCAAACTCCCATATCTCGTCAACGGATAGACCTAACCCAAAAACTCCTGTTGCGTGTGAAAGTAGAAACTCGCCCGATTACAACGGTATGTGTATTTTTTCCCTAGTCCATTCTGGTTAAGCGTTTGGAGCAGCAGAATTGCGAAAAATTTGTTGTCTTCTCAACCATTTCTTAGCTTCAAACTCCCATATCTCGCGAACGGATTGACCAAACCCAAAAATTCCTGCTGCGTCTGAAAGTAGAAACTCGCCCGATTATAACGATATGCGTATTTTTTCCCCTAGGCCATTCTGGTTAAGCGTTTGGAGCAGCAGAATTGCGAAAAATTTGTTGTCTTCTCAACCATTTCTTAGCTTCAAAGTCCCATATCTCGCGAACGGATTGACCGAACCCAAAAATTCCTGCTGCGTCTTAAAGTAGAAACACGCCCGATTACAACGGTATGCGTATTTTTTCCCTAGGCCATTCTGGTTAAGCGTTTGGAGCAGCAGAAGTGCGAAGAATTTGTTGTCTTCTCAACCATTTCTTAGCTTCAAACTCCCATATCTCGCGAACGGATTGACCAAACCCAGAAGTTCCTGTTGCATCTGAAAGTAGAAACACGCCCCATTACAACGGTATGTGTATTTTTTCCCGAGGCCATTCTGGTTAAGCGTTTGGAGCAGCAGAATTGCGAAAAATTTGTTGTCTTCTCAACCATTTCTTAGCTTCAAACTCCCATATCTCGCGAACGGATTGACCAAACCCAAAAATTCCTGCTGCGTCTGAAAGTAGAAACTCGCCCGATTATAACGATATGCGTATTTTTTCCCTAGGCCATTCTGGTTAAGCGTTTGGAGCAGCAGAATTGCGAAAAATGTTTTGCCTTCTCAACCATTTCTTGTCTTCAAACTCTCATATCTCGTGAATGGATTGACATAACCCAAAAATTCCTATTGCATCTGAAAGTAGAAACTCGCCCGATTACAACGGTACGTGTATTTTTCCCTTAGGCCATTCTGGTTAAGCGATTGGAGCAGCAGATGTGCGAAAAATTTATTGTCTTCTCAACCATTTCTTAGCTTCAAACTCCCATATCTCGCGAACGGATTGACCTAACCCAAAAATTCCTATTGCATCTGAAAGTAGAAACTTGCCCCATTACAACGTTATGTGTATTTTTTCCCGAGGCCATTCTGGTTAAGCGTTTGGAGCAGCAGAATTGCGAAAAATGTTTTGCCTTCTCAACCATTTCTTGTCTTCAAACTCTCATATCTCGCGAATGGATTGACATAACCCAAAAATTCCTATTGCATCTGAAAGTAGAAACTCGCCCGATTACAACGGTACGTGTATTTTTTCCCTAGGCCATTCTGGTTAAGCGTTTGGAGCAGCAGAAGTGCGAAGAATTTGTTGTCTTCTCAACCATTTCTTAGCTTCAAACTCCCATATCTCGCGAACGGATTGACCAAACCCAGAAGTTCCTGTTGCATCTGAAAGTAGAAACTCGCCCCATTACAACGGTATGTGTATTTTTTCCCGAGGCCATTCTGGTTAAGCGTTTGGAGCAGCAGAATTGCGAAAAATTTGTTGTCTTCTCAACCATTTCTTAGCTTCAAACTCCCATATCTCGCGAACGGATTGACCAAACCCAAAAATTCCTGCTGCGTCTGAAAGTAGAAACTCGCCCGATTATAACGATATGCGTATTTTTTCCCTAGGCCATTCTGGTTAAGCGTTTGGAGCAGCAGAATTGCGAAAAATGTTTTGCCTTCTCAACCATTTCTTGTCTTCAAAGTCCCATATCTCGCGAACGGATTGACCAAACCCAAAAATTCCTGCTGCGTCTGAAAGTAGAAGCTCGCCCGATTACAACGGTATGCGTATTTTTTCCCTAAGCCATTCTGGTTAAGCGTTTGGAGCAGCAGAAGTGCGAAAAATTGTTTGCCTTCTCAACCATTTCTTGGCTTCAAACTCCCATATCTCGCGAACGGATTGACCTAACCCAAAAATTCCTATTGTATCTGAAAGTAGAAACTCGCCCGATTACAACGGTATGTGTATTTTTTCCCTAGTCCATTCTGGTTAAGCGTTTGGAGCAGCAGAAGTGCGAAAAATTTTTTGCCATCTCAACCATTTCTTGGCTTCAAACTCCCATATCTCGCGAACGGATTGACCTAACCCAAAAATTCCTGTTGCATCTGAAAGTAGAAACTCGCCCCATTACAACGGTATGTGTATTTTTTCCCGAGGCCATTCTGGTTAAGCGTTTGGAGCAGCAGAAGTGTGAAAAATTTGTTGTCTTCTCAACCATTTCTTAACTTCAAACTCCCATATCTCGCGAACGGATTGACCTAACCCAAAAATTCCAGTTGCGTCTGAAAGTAGAAACTAGCCCGATTACAACGCTATGTGTATTTTTTCCCTAGGCCATTCTGGTTAAGCGTTTGGAGCAGCAGAAGTGCGAAGAATTTGTTGTCTTCTCAACCACTTCTTAGCTTCAAACTCCCATATCTCGCGAACGGATTGACCAAACCCAGAAGTTCCTGCTTCGTCTGAAAGTAGAAACACGCCCGATTACAACGGTATGCGTATTTTTTCCCTAGGCCATTCTGGTTAAGCGTTTGGAGCAGCAGAAGTGCGAAAAATTTGTTGTCTTCTCAACCATTTCTTAGTTTCCATCTCCCATATCTCGCGAACGGATGGACCTAACCCAAAAATTCCTATTGTATCTGAAAGTAGAAACTCGCCCGATTACAACGGTATGTGTATTTTTTCCCTAGTCCATTCTGGTTAAGCGTTTGGAGCAGCAGAATTGCGAAAAATTTGTTGTCTTCTCAACCATTTCTTAGCTTCAAACTCCCATATCTCGCGAACGGATTGACCAAACCCAAAAATTCCTGCTGCGTCTGAAAGTAGAAACTCGCCCGATTATAACGATATGCGTATTTTTTCCCTAGGCCATTCTGGTTAAGCGTTTGGAGCAGCAGAATTGCGAAAAATGTTTTGCCTTCTCAACCATTTCTTGTCTTCAAACTCTCATATCTCGCGAATGGATTGACATAACCCAAAAATTCCTATTGCATCTGAAAGTAGAAACTCGCCCGATTACAACGGTACGTGTATTTTTCCCTTAGGCCATTCTGGTTAAGTGTTTGGAGCAGCAGAAGTGCGAAAAATTTTTTGCCTTCTCAACCATTTCTTGGCTTCAAACTCCCATATCTCGCGAACGGATTGACCAAACCCAGAAGTTCCTGCTTCGTCTGAAAGTAGAAACACGCCCGATTACAACGGTATGCGTATTTTTTCCCTAGTCCATTCTGGTTAAGCGTTTGGAGCAGCAGAATTGCGAAAAATTTGTTGTCTTCTCAGCCATTTCTTAGCTTCAAACTCCCATATCTCGCGAACGGATTGACCAAACCCAAAAATTCCTGCTGCGTCTGAAAGTAGAAACTCGCCCGATTAAAGCGATATGCGTATTTTTTCCCTAGGCCATTCTGGTTAAGCGTTTGGAGCAGCAGAATTGCGAAAAATGTTTTGCCTTCTCAACCATTTCTTGTCTTCAAACTCTCATATCTCGCGAATGGATTGACATAACCCAAAAATTCCTATTGCATCTGAAAGTAGAAACACGCCCGATTACAACGGTATGCGTATTTTTTCCCTAGTCCATTCTGGTTAAGCGATTGGAGCAGCAGATGTGCGAAAAATGTATTGTCTTCTCAACCATTTCTTAGCTTCAAACTCCCATATCTCGCGAACGGATTGACCTAACCCAAAAATTCCTATTGCATCTGAAAGTAGAAACTCGCCCCATTACAACGTTATGTGTATTTTTTCCCGAGGCCATTCTGGTTAAGCGTTTGGAGCAGCAGAATTGCGAAAAATTTTTTGCCTTCTCAACCATTTCTTAGTTTCAAAGTCCCATATCTCGCGAACGGATTGACCAAACCCAAAAATTCCTGCTGCTTCTGAAAGTAGAAGCTCGCCCGATTACAACGGTATGCGTATTTTTTCCCTAGGCCATTCTGGTTAAGTGTTTGGAGCAGCAGAAGTGCGAAAAATTTTTTGCCTTCTCAACCATTTCTTGGCTTCAAACTCCCATATCTCGCGAACGGATTGACCAAACCCAGAAGTTCCTGCTTCGTCTGAAAGTAGAAACACGCCCGATTACAACGGTATGCGTATTTTTTCCCTAGGCCATTCTGGTTAAGCGTTTGGAGCACCAGAAGTGCGAAAAATTTGTTGTCTTCTCAACCATTTCTTAGCTTCAAACTCCCATATCTCGCGAACGGATTGACGTAACTCAAAAATTCCAGTTGCATCTGAGAGTAGAAACTCGCCCGATTACAACGGTATGTGTATTTTTTTCCTAGGCCATTCTGGTTAAGCGTTTGGAGCAGCAGAATTGCGAAAAATTTTTTGCCTTCTCAACCATTTCTTGTCTTCAAACTCCCATATCTCGCGAACGGATTGACCTAACACAAAAATTCCTATTGCATCTGAAAGTAGAAACTCGCCCGATTACAGCGGTATGCGTATTTTTTCCCTAGGCCATTCTGGTTAAGCGTTTGGAGCAGCAGAAGTGCGAAAAATTTGTTGTCTTCTCAACCATTTCTTAGTTTCAAACTCCCATATCTCGCGAACGGATTGACCAAACCCAGAAGTTCCTGCTGCGTCTGAAAGTAGAAACTCGCCCGATTACAACGGTATGTGTATTTTTTCCCTAGGCCATTCTGGTTAAGCGTTTGGCGCGCAGAATTGCGAAAAATCTTTTGCCTTCTCAACCATTTCTTAGCTTCAAACTCCCATATCTCGCGAACGGATTGACCTAACCCAAAAATTCCTATTGTATCTGAAAGTAGAAACTCGCCCGATTACAACGGTATGTGTATTTTTTCCCTAGGCCATTCTGGTTAAGCGTTTGGAGAAGCAGAAGTGCGAAAAATTTGTTGTCTTCTCAACCATTTCTTGGCTTCAAACTCCCATATCTCGCGAACGGATTGACCTAACCCAAAAATTCCTATTGCATCTGAAAGTAGAAACTCGCCCGATTACAACCGTATTTGTATTTTTTCCCTAGGCCATTCTGGTTAAGTGTATGGAGCAGCAGAATTGCGAAAATTTTTTTGCCTTCTCACCCATTTCTTGGCTTCAAAGTCCCATATCTCGCGAACGGATTGACATAACCCAAAAATTCCTGTTGCACCTGAATGTAGAAACTCGCCCGATTACAGCGGTATGTGTATTTTTTCCCTAGGCCATTCTGGTTAAGCGTTTGGAGCAGCAGAAGTGCGAAAAATTTGTTGTCTTCTCAACCATTTCTTAGCTTCAAACTCCCATATCTCGCGAACGGATTGACCAAACACAGAAGTTCCTGCTGCGTCTGAAAGTAGAAACTCGCCCGATTACAACGGTATGTGTATTTTTTCCCTAGGCCATTCTGGTTAAGCGTTTGTCGCGGCAGAATTGCGAAAAATTTTTTGCCTTCTCAACCATTTCTTAGCTTCAAACTCCCATATCTCGCGAACGGATTGACCTAACCCAAAAATTCCTATTGTATCTGCAAGTAGAAACTCGCCCGATTACAACGGTATGTGTATTTTTTCCCTAGGCCATTCTGGTTAAGCGTTTGGCGCGGCAGAATTGCGAAAAATTTTTTGCCTTCTCAACCATTTCTTAGCTTCAAACTCCCATATCTCGCGAACGGATGGACCTAACCCAAAAATTCCTATTGTATCTGAAAGTAGAAACTCGCCCGATTACAACGGTATGTGTATTTTTTCCCTAGGCCATTCTGGTTAAGCGTTTGGAGCAGCAGAAGTGCGAAAAATTTGTTGTCTTCTCAACCATTTCTTAGATTCAAACTCCCATATCTCGCGAACGGATTGACGTAACCCAAAGATTCCTGTTGCATCTGAAAGTAGAAACTCGCCCGATTACAACGGTATGTATATTTTTTCCCAACGCCATTCTGGTTAAGCGTTTGGAGCAGCAGAATTGCGAAAAATTTCTTGCTTTCTCAACCATTTCTTGGCTTCAAACTCCCATATCTCGCGAACGGATTGACCTAACCCAAAAATTCCTATGGCATCTGAAAGTAGAAACTCACCCGATTACAACGGTATGTGTATTTTTTCCCTAGTCCATTCTGGTTAAGCGTTTGGAGCAGCAGAATTGCGAAAAATTTGTTGTCTTCTCAACCATTTCTTAGCTTCAAACTCCCATATCTCGCGAACGGATTGACCAAACCCAAAAATTCCTGCTGCGTCTGAAAGTAGAAACTCGCCTGATTATAACGATATGCGTATTTTTTCCCTAGGCCATTCTGGTTAAGCGTTTGGAGCAGCAGAATTGCGAAAAATGTTTTGCCTTCTCAACCATTTCTTGTCTTCAAACTCTCATATCTCGCGAATGGATTGACATAACCCAAAAATTCCTATTGCATCTGAAAGTAGAAACTCGCCCGATTACAACGGTACGTGTATTTTTCCCTTAGGCCATTCTGGTTAAGCGATTGGAGCAGCAGATGTGCGAAAAATTTGTTGTCTTCTCAACCATTTCTTAGCTTCAATGTCCCATATCTCGCGAACGGATTGACCGAACCCAAAAATTCCTGCTGCCTCTGAAAGTAGAAACACGCCCGATTACAACGGTATGCGTATTTTTTCCCTAGGCCATTCTGGTTAAGTGTTTGGAGCAGCAGAAGTGCGAAAAATTTTTTGCCTTCTCAACCATTTCTTGGCTTCAAACTCCCATATCTCGCGAACGGATTGACCTAACCCAAAAATTCCTGTTGCATCTGATAGTAGAAACTCGCCCCATTACAACGGTATGTGTATTTTTTCCCGAGGCCATTCTGGTTAAGCGTTTGGAGCAGCAGAATTGCGAAAAATTTGTTGTCTTCTCAACCATTTCTTAGCTTCAAAGTCCCATATCTCGCGATCGGATTGACCGAACCCAAAAGTTCCTGCTGCCTCTGAAAGTAGAAACACGCCCGATTACAACGGTATGCGTATTTTTTCCCTAGGCCATTCTGGTTAAGTGTTTGGAGCAGCAGAAGTGCGAAAAATTTTTTGCCTTCTCAACCATTTCTTGGCTTCAAACTCCCATATCTCGCGAACGGATTGACCAAACCCAGAAGTTCCTGCTGCGTCTGAAAGTAGGAACTCGCCCGATTACAACGATATGCGTATTTTTTCCCTAGGGCATTCTGGTTAAGCGCTTGGAGCAGCAGAATTGCGAAAAATTTTTTGCCTTCTCAACCATTTCTTGGCTTCAAACTCCCATATCTCGCGAACGGATTTACCTAACCCAAAAATTTCTGTTGCTTCTGAAAGTAGAAACACGCCCGATTACAACGCTATGTGTATTTTTTCCCTAGGCCATTCTGGTTAAGCGTTTGGAGCAGCAGAAGTGCGAAGAATTTGTTGTCTTCTCAACCATTTCTTAGCTTCAAACTCCCATATCTCGCGAACGGATTGACCAAACCCAGAAGTTCCTGCTGCGTCTGAAAGTAGGAACTCGCCCGATTACAACGATATGCGTATTTTTTCCCTAGGGCATTTTGGTTAAGCGTTTGGAGCAGCAGAATTGCGAAAAATTTCTTGCCTTCTTAACCATTTCTTGGCTTCAAACTCCCATATCTCGCGAACGGATTGACCTAACCCAAAAATTCCTATGGCATCTGAAAGTAGAAACTCACCCGATTACAACGGTATGTGAATTTTTTCCCTAGGCCATTCTGGTTAAGCGTTTGGAGCAGCAGAATTGCGAAAAATTTGTTGTCTTCTCAACCATTTCTTAGTTTCAAACTCCCATATCTCGCGAACGGATTGACCAAACCCAGAAGTTCCTGCTGCGTCTGAAAGTAGAAAGTCGCCCGATTACAACGGTATGTGTATTTTTTCCCTAGGCCATTCTGGTTAAGCGTTTGTCGCGGCAGAATTGCGAAAAATTTTTTGCCTTCTCCACCATTTCTTAGCTTCAAACTCCCATATCTCGCGAACGGATTGACTTAACCCAAAAATTCCTATTGTATCTGCAAGTAGAAACTCGCCCGATTACATCGGTATGTGTATTTTTTCCCTAGGCCATTCTGGTTAAGCGTTTGGAGCAGCAGAATTGCGAAAAGTTTTTTGCCTTCTCAACCATTTCTTGTCTTCAAACTCCCATATCTCGCGAACGGATTGACCTAACCCAGAAATTCCTATTGCATCTGAAAGTTGAAACTCGCCCGACTACATTGGTATGTGTATTTTTTCCCTAGGGCATTCTGGTTAAGCGTTTGGATCAGCAGAATTGCGAAAAATTGTATGCCTTCTCAACCATTTCTTGGCTTCAAACTCCCATATCTCGCGAACGGATAGACCTAACCCAAAAATTCCTGTTGCGTTGAAAGTAGAAGCTCGCCCGATTACAACGGTATGCGTATTTTTTCCCTAGTCCATTCTGGTTAAGCGTTTGGAGCAGCAGAATTGCGAAAAATTTGTTGTCTTCTCAACCATTTCTTAGTTTCAAACTCCCATATCTCGCGAACGGATTGACCTAACCCAAAAATTCCTATTGTATCTGCAAGTAGAAACTCGCCCGATTACAACGGTATGTGTATTTTTTCCCTAGGCCATTCTGGTTAAGCGTTTGGAGCAGCAGAATTGCGAAAAATGTTTTGCCTTCTCAACCATTTCTTGTCTTCAAACTCTCATATCTCGCGAATGGATTGACATAACCCAAAAATTCCTATTGCATCTGAAAGTAGAAACTCGCCCGATTACAACGGTACGTGTATTTTTCCCTTAGGCCATTCTGGTTAAGCGATTGGAGCAGCAGATGTGCGAAAAATTTATTGTCTTCTCAACCATTTCTTAGCTTCAAACTCCCATATCTCGCGAACGGATTGACCTAACCCAAAAATTCCTATTGCATCTGAAAGTAGAAACTCGCCCCATTACAACGTTATGTGTATTTTTTCCCGAGGCCATTCTGGTTAAGCGTTTGGAGCAGCAGAAATGCGAAAAATTTTTTGCCTTCTCAACCATTTCTTAGTTTCAAAGTCCCATATCTCGCGAACGGATTGACCAAACCCAAAAATTCCTGCTGCGTCTGAAAGTAGAAGCTCGCCCGATTACAACGGTATGCGTATTTTTTCCCTAGGCCATTCTGGTTAAGTGTTTGGAGCAGCAGAAATGCGAAAAATTTGTTGTCTTCTCAACCATTACTTAGCTTCAAAGTCCCATATCTCGCGAACGGATTGACCGAACCCAAAAATTCCTGCTTCGTCTGAAAGTAGAAACACGCCCGATTACAACGGTATGCGTATTTTTTCCCTAGGCCATTCTGGTTAAGCGTTTGAAGCAGCAGAAGTGCGAAAAATTTTTTGCCTCCTCAACCATTTCTTGGCTTCAAACTCCCATATCTCGCGAACGGATTGACCTAACCCAAAAATTCCTGTTGCATCTGAAAGTAGAAACTCGCCCAATTACAACGGTATGTGTATTTTTTCCCTAGGCCATTCTGGTTAAGCTTTTGGCGCGGCAGAATTGCGAAAAATTTTTTGCCTTCTCAACCATTTCTTAGCTTCAAACTCCCATATCTCGCGAACGGATTGACCTAACCCAAAAATTCCTATGGCATCTGAAAGTAGAAACTCACCCGATTACAACGGTATGTGTATTTTTTCCCTAGTCCATTCTGGTTAAGCGTTTGGAGCAGCAGAATTGCGAAAAATTTGTTGTCTTCTCAACCATTTCTTAGCTTCAAACTCCCATATCTCGCGAACGGATTGACCAAACCCAAAAATTCCTGCTGCGTCTGAAAGTAGAAACTCGCCTGATTATAACGATATGCGTATTTTTTCCCTAGGCCATTCTGGTTAAGCGTTTGGAGCAGCAGAATTGCGAAAAATGTTTTGCCTTCTCAACCATTTCTTGTCTTCAAACTCTCATATCTCGCGAATGGATTGACATAACCCAAAAATTCCTATTGCATCTGAAAGTAGAAACTCGCCCGATTACAACGGTACGTGTATTTTTCCCTTAGGCCATTCTGGTTAAGCGATTGGAGCAGCAGATGTGCGAAAAATTTGTTGTCTTCTCAACCATTTCTTAGCTTCAATGTCCCATATCTCGCGAACGGATTGACCGAACCCAAAAATTCCTGCTGCCTCTGAAAGTAGAAACACGCCCGATTACAACGGTATGCGTATTTTTTCCCTAGGCCATTCTGGTTAAGTGTTTGGAGCAGCAGAAGTGCGAAAAATTTTTTGCCTTCTCAACCATTTCTTGGCTTCAAACTCCCATATCTCGCGAACGGATTGACCTAACCCAAAAATTCCTGTTGCATCTGATAGTAGAAACTCGCCCCATTACAACGGTATGTGTATTTTTTCCCGAGGCCATTCTGGTTAAGCGTTTGGAGCAGCAGAATTGCGAAAAATTTGTTGTCTTCTCAACCATTTCTTAGCTTCAAAGTCCCATATCTCGCGATCGGATTGACCGAACCCAAAAGTTCCTGCTGCCTCTGAAAGTAGAAACACGCCCGATTACAACGGTATGCGTATTTTTTCCCTAGGCCATTCTGGTTAAGTGTTTGGAGCAGCAGAAGTGCGAAAAATTTTTTGCCTTCTCAACCATTTCTTGGCTTCAAACTCCCATATCTCGCGAACGGATTGACCAAACCCAGAAGTTCCTGCTGCGTCTGAAAGTAGGAACTCGCCCGATTACAACGATATGCGTATTTTTTCCCTAGGGCATTCTGGTTAAGCGCTTGGAGCAGCAGAATTGCGAAAAATTTTTTGCCTTCTCAACCATTTCTTGGCTTCAAACTCCCATATCTCGCGAACGGATTTACCTAACCCAAAAATTTCTGTTGCTTCTGAAAGTAGAAACACGCCCGATTACAACGCTATGTGTATTTTTTCCCTAGGCCATTCTGGTTAAGCGTTTGGAGCAGCAGAAGTGCGAAGAATTTGTTGTCTTCTCAACCATTTCTTAGCTTCAAACTCCCATATCTCGCGAACGGATTGACCAAACCCAGAAGTTCCTGCTGCGTCTGAAAGTAGGAACTCGCCCGATTACAACGATATGCGTATTTTTTCCCTAGGGCATTTTGGTTAAGCGTTTGGAGCAGCAGAATTGCGAAAAATTTCTTGCCTTCTTAACCATTTCTTGGCTTCAAACTCCCATATCTCGCGAACGGATTGACCTAACCCAAAAATTCCTATGGCATCTGAAAGTAGAAACTCACCCGATTACAACGGTATGTGAATTTTTTCCCTAGGCCATTCTGGTTAAGCGTTTGGAGCAGCAGAATTGCGAAAAATTTGTTGTCTTCTCAACCATTTCTTAGTTTCAAACTCCCATATCTCGCGAACGGATTGACCAAACCCAGAAGTTCCTGCTGCGTCTGAAAGTAGAAAGTCGCCCGATTACAACGGTATGTGTATTTTTTCCCTAGGCCATTCTGGTTAAGCGTTTGTCGCGGCAGAATTGCGAAAAATTTTTTGCCTTCTCCACCATTTCTTAGCTTCAAACTCCCATATCTCGCGAACGGATTGACTTAACCCAAAAATTCCTATTGTATCTGCAAGTAGAAACTCGCCCGATTACATCGGTATGTGTATTTTTTCCCTAGGCCATTCTGGTTAAGCGTTTGGAGCAGCAGAATTGCGAAAAGTTTTTTGCCTTCTCAACCATTTCTTGTCTTCAAACTCCCATATCTCGCGAACGGATTGACCTAACCCAGAAATTCCTATTGCATCTGAAAGTTGAAACTCGCCCGACTACATTGGTATGTGTATTTTTTCCCTAGGGCATTCTGGTTAAGCGTTTGGATCAGCAGAATTGCGAAAAATTGTATGCCTTCTCAACCATTTCTTGGCTTCAAACTCCCATATCTCGCGAACGGATAGACCTAACCCAAAAATTCCTGTTGCGTTGAAAGTAGAAGCTCGCCCGATTACAACGGTATGCGTATTTTTTCCCTAGTCCATTCTGGTTAAGCGTTTGGAGCAGCAGAATTGCGAAAAATTTGTTGTCTTCTCAACCATTTCTTAGTTTCAAACTCCCATATCTCGCGAACGGATTGACCTAACCCAAAAATTCCTATTGTATCTGCAAGTAGAAACTCGCCCGATTACAACGGTATGTGTATTTTTTCCCTAGGCCATTCTGGTTAAGCGTTTGGAGCAGCAGAATTGCGAAAAATGTTTTGCCTTCTCAACCATTTCTTGTCTTCAAACTCTCATATCTCGCGAATGGATTGACATAACCCAAAAATTCCTATTGCATCTGAAAGTAGAAACTCGCCCGATTACAACGGTACGTGTATTTTTCCCTTAGGCCATTCTGGTTAAGCGATTGGAGCAGCAGATGTGCGAAAAATTTATTGTCTTCTCAACCATTTCTTAGCTTCAAACTCCCATATCTCGCGAACGGATTGACCTAACCCAAAAATTCCTATTGCATCTGAAAGTAGAAACTCGCCCCATTACAACGTTATGTGTATTTTTTCCCGAGGCCATTCTGGTTAAGCGTTTGGAGCAGCAGAAATGCGAAAAATTTTTTGCCTTCTCAACCATTTCTTAGTTTCAAAGTCCCATATCTCGCGAACGGATTGACCAAACCCAAAAATTCCTGCTGCGTCTGAAAGTAGAAGCTCGCCCGATTACAACGGTATGCGTATTTTTTCCCTAGGCCATTCTGGTTAAGTGTTTGGAGCAGCAGAAATGCGAAAAATTTGTTGTCTTCTCAACCATTACTTAGCTTCAAAGTCCCATATCTCGCGAACGGATTGACCGAACCCAAAAATTCCTGCTTCGTCTGAAAGTAGAAACACGCCCGATTACAACGGTATGCGTATTTTTTCCCTAGGCCATTCTGGTTAAGCGTTTGAAGCAGCAGAAGTGCGAAAAATTTTTTGCCTCCTCAACCATTTCTTGGCTTCAAACTCCCATATCTCGCGAACGGATTGACCTAACCCAAAAATTCCTGTTGCATCTGAAAGTAGAAACTCGCCCAATTACAACGGTATGTGTATTTTTTCCCTAGGCCATTCTGGTTAAGCTTTTGGCGCGGCAGAATTGCGAAAAATTTTTTGCCTTCTCAACCATTTCTTAGCTTCAAACTCCCATATCTCGCGAACGGATTGACCTAACCCAAAAATTCCTATTGTATCTGAAAGTAGAAACTCGCCCGATTACAACGGTATGTGTATTTTTTCCTTGGCCATTCTGGTTAAGCGTTTGGAGCAGCAGAATTGCGAAAAGTTTTTTGCCTTCTCAACCATTTCTTGTCTTCAAACTCCCATATCTCGCGAACGGATAGACCTAACCCAAAAATTCCTGTTGCGTGTGAAAGTAGAAACTCGCCCGATTACAACGGTATTTGTATTTTTTCCCTAGTCCATTCTGGTTAAGCGTTTGGAGCAGCAGAATTGCGAAAAATTTGTTGTCTTCTCAACCATTTCTTAGCTTCAAACTCCCATATCTCGCGAACGGATTGACCAAACCCAAAAATTCCTGCTGCGTCTGAAAGTAGAAACTCGCCCCGATTATAACGATATGCGTATTTTTCCCATAGGCCATTCTGGTTAAGCGATTGGAGCAGCAGATGTGCGAAAAATTTATTGTCTTCTCAACCATTTCTTAGCTTCAAACTCCCATATCTGGCGAACGGATTGACCTAACCCAAAAATTCCTATTGCATCTGAAAGTAGAAACTCGCCCCATTACAACGTTATGTGTATTTTTTCCCGAGGCCATTCTGGTTAAGCGTTTGGAGCAGCAGAATTGCGAAAAATTTTTTGCCTTCTCAACCGTTTCTTAGCTTCAAAGTCCCATATCTCGCGAACGGATAGACCAAACCCAAAAATTCCTGCTGCGTCTGAAAGTAGAAGCTCGCCCGATTACAAAGGTATACGTATTTTTTCCCTAGGCCATTCTGGTTAAGCGTTTGGAGCAGCAGAAGTGCGAAAAATTTGTTGTCTTCTCAACCATTTCTTAGCTTCAAAGTCCCATATCTCGCGAACGGATTGACCGAACCCAAAACTTCCTGCTGCGTCTTAAAGTAGAAACACGCCCGATTACAACGGTATGCGTATTTTTTCCCTAGGCCATTCTGGTTAAGCATTTGGAGCAGCAGAATTGCGAAAAATTTTTTGCCTTCTCAACCATTTCTTGGCTTCAAACTCCCATATCTCGCGAACGGATTGACCTAACCCAAAAATTCCTGTTGCGTCTGAAAGTAGAAACTCGCCCGATTACAACGCTATGTGTATTTTTTCCCTAGGCCATTCTGGTTAAGCGTTTGGAGCAGCAGAAGTGCGAAGAATTTGTTGTCTTCTCAACCATTTCTTAGCTTCAAACTCCCATATCTCGCGAACGGATTGACCAAACCCAGAAGTTCCTGTTGCATCTGAAAGTAGAAACTCGCCCCATTACAACGGTATGTGTATTTTTTCTCGGGGCCATTCTGGTTAAGCGTTTGGAGCAGCAGAAGTGTGAAAAATTTGTTGTCTTCTCAACCATTTCATAGCTTCAAACTCCCATATCTCGCGAACGGATTGACCTAACCCAAAAATTCCTGTTGCGTCTGAAAGTAGAAACTAGCCCGATTACAACGCTATGTGTATTTTTTCCCTAGGCCATTCTGGTTAAGCGTTTGGAGCAGCAGAAGTGCGAAAAATTTGTTGTCTTCTCAACCATTTCTTAGCTTCAAACTCCCATATCTCGCGAACGGATTGACCAAACACAGAAGTTCCTGCTGCGTCTGAAAGTAGAAACTCGCCCGATTACAACGGTATGTGTATTTTTTCCCTAGGCCATTCTGGTTAAGCGTTTGTCGCGGCAGAATTGCGAAAAATTTTTGCCTTCTCAACCATTTCTTAGCTTCAAACTCCCATATCTCGCGAACGGATTGACCTAACCCAAAAATTCCTATTGTATCTGCAAGTAGAAACTCGCCCGATTACAACGGTATGTGTATTTTTTCCCTAGGCCATTCTGGTTAAGCGTTTGGCGCGGCAGAATTGCGAAAAATTTTTTGCCTTCTCAACCATTTCTTAGCTTCAAACTCCCATATCTCGCGAACGGATGGACCTAACCCAAAAATTCCTATTGTATCTGAAAGTAGAAACTCGCCCGATTACAACGGTATGTGTATTTTTTCCCTAGGCCATTCTGGTTAAGCGTTTGGAGCAGCAGAAGTGCGAAAAATTTGTTGTCTTCTCAACCATTTCTTAGATTCAAACTCCCATATCTCGCGAACGGATTGACGTAACCCAAAGATTCCTGTTGCATCTGAAAGTAGAAACTCGCCCGATTACAACGGTATGTATATTTTTTCCCAACGCCATTCTGGTTAAGCGTTTGGAGCAGCAGAATTGCGAAAAATTTCTTGCCTTCTCAACCATTTCTTGGCTTCAAACTCCCATATCTCGCGAACGGATTGACCTAACCCAAAAATTCCTATGGCGTCTGAAAGTAGAAACTCACCCGATTACAACGGTATGTGTATTTTTTCCCTAGTCCATTCTGGTTAAGCGTTTGGAGCAGCAGAATTGCGAAAAATTTGTTGTCTTCTCAACCATTTCTTAGCTTCAATGTCCCATATCTCGCGAACGGATTGACCGAACCCAAAAATTCCTGCTGCCTCTGAAAGTAGAAACACGCCCGATTACAACGGTATGCGTATTTTTTCCCTAGGCCATTCTGGTTAAGTGTTTGGAGCAGCAGAAGTGCGAAAAATTTTTTGCCTTCTCAACCATTTCTTGGCTTCAAACTCCCATATCTCGCGAACGGATTGACCTAACCCAAAAATTCCTGTTGCATCTGATAGTAGAAACTCGCCCCATTACAACGGTATGTGTATTTTTTCCCGAGGCCATTCTGGTTAAGCGTTTGGAGCAGCAGAATTGCGAAAAATTTGTTGTCTTCTCAACCATTTCTTAGCTTCAAAGTCCCATATCTCGCGATCGGATTGACCGAACCCAAAAGTTCCTGCTGCCTCTGAAAGTAGAAACACGCCCGATTACAACGGTATGCGTATTTTTTCCCTAGGCCATTCTGGTTAAGTGTTTGGAGCAGCAGAAGTGCGAAAAATTTGTTGTCTTCTCAACCATTTCTTAGCTTCAAACTCCCATATCTCGCGAACGGATTGACCAAACCCAGAAGTTCCTGCTGCGTCTGAAAGTAGGAACTCGCCCGATTACAACGATATGCGTATTTTTTCCCTAGGGCATTTTGGTTAAGCGTTTGGAGCAGCAGAATTGCGAAAAATTTCTTGCCTTCTTAACCATTTCTTGGCTTCAAACTCCCATATCTCGCGAACGGATTGACCTAACCCAAAAATTCCTATGGCATCTGAAAGTAGAAACTCACCCGATTACAACGGTATGTGAATTTTTTCCCTAGGCCATTCTGGTTAAGCGTTTGGAGCAGCAGAATTGCGAAAAATTTGTTGTCTTCTCAACCATTTCTTAGTTTCAAACTCCCATATCTCGCGAACGGATTGACCAAACCCAGAAGTTCCTGCTGCGTCTGAAAGTAGAAAGTCGCCCGATTACAACGGTATGTGTATTTTTTCCCTAGGCCATTCTGGTTAAGCGTTTGTCGCGGCAGAATTGCGAAAAATTTTTTGCCTTCTCCACCATTTCTTAGCTTCAAACTCCCATATCTCGCGAACGGATTGACTTAACCCAAAAATTCCTATTGTATCTGCAAGTAGAAACTCGCCCGATTACATCGGTATGTGTATTTTTTCCCTAGGCCAGTCTGGTTAAGCGTTTGGAGCAGCAGAATTGCGAAAAGTTTTTTGCCTTCTCAACCATTTCTTGTCTTCAAACTCCCATATCTCGCGAACGGATTGACCTAACCCAGAAATTCCTATTGCATCTGAAAGTTGAAACTCGCCCGACTACATTGGTATGTGTATTTTTTCCCTAGGGCATTCTGGTTAAGCGTTTGGATCAGCAGAATTGCGAAAAATTGTATGCCTTCTCAACCATTTCTTGGCTTCAAACTCCCATATCTCGCGAACGGATAGACCTAACCCAAAAATTCCTGTTGCGTTGAAAGTAGAAGCTCGCCCGATTACAACGGTATGCGTATTTTTTCCCTAGTCCATTCTGGTTAAGCGTTTGGAGCAGCAGAATTGCGAAAAATTTGTTGTCTTCTCAACCATTTCTTAGTTTCAAACTCCCATATCTCGCGAACGGATTGACCTAACCCAAAAATTCCTATTGTATCTGCAAGTAGAAACTCGCCCGATTACAACGGTATGTGTATTTTTTCCCTGGGCCATTCTGGTTAAGCGTTTGGAGCAGCAGAATTGCGAAAAATGTTTTGCCTTCTCAACCATTTCTTGTCTTCAAACTCTCATATCTCGCGAATGGACTGACATAACCCAAAAATTCCTATTGCATCTGAAAGTAGAAACTCGCCCGATTACAACGGTACGTGTATTTTTCCCTTAGGCCATTCTGGTTAAGCGATTGGAGCAGCAGATGTGCGAAAAATTTATTGTCTTCTCAACCATTTCTTAGCTTCAAACTCCCATATCTCGCGAACGGATTGACCTAACCCAAAAATTCCTATTGCATCTGAAAGTAGAAACTCGCCCCATTACAACGTTATGTGTATTTTTTCCCGAGGCCATTCTGGTTAAGCGTTTGGAGCAGCAGAAATGCGAAAAATTTTTTGCCTTCTCAACCATTTCTTAGTTTCAAAGTCCCATATCTCGCGAACGGATTGACCAAACCCAAAAATTCCTGCTGCGTCTGAAAGTAGAAGCTCGCCCGATTACAACGGTATGCGTATTTTTTCCCTAGGCCATTCTGGTTAAGTGTTTGGAGCAGCAGAAATGCGAAAAATTTGTTGTCTTCTCAACCATTACTTAGCTTCAAAGTCCCATATCTCGCGAACGGATTGACCGAACCCAAAAATTCCTGCTTCGTCTGAAAGTAGAAACACGCCCGATTACAACGGTATGCGTATTTTTTCCCTAGGCCATTCTGGTTAAGCGTTTGGAGCAGCAGAAGTGCGAAAAATTTTTTGCCTCCTCAACCATTTCTTGGCTTCAAACTCCCATATCTCGCGAACGGATTGACCTAACCCAAAAATTCCTGTTGCATCTGAAAGTAGAAACTCGCCCAATTACAACGGTATGTGTATTTTTTCCCTAGGCCATTCTGGTTAAGCTTTTGGCGCGGCAGAATTGCGAAAAATTTTTTGCCTTCTCAACCATTTCTTAGCTTCAAACTCCCATATCTCGCGAACGGATTGACCTAACCCAAAAATTCCTATTGTATCTGAAAGTAGAAACTCGCCCGATTACAACGGTATGTGTATTTTTTCCTTGGCCATTCTGGTTAAGCGTTTGGAGCAGCAGAATTGCGAAAAGTTTTTTGCCTTCTCAACCATTTCTTGTCTTCAAACTCCCATATCTCGCGAACGGATAGACCTAACCCAAAAATTCCTGTTGCGTGTGAAAGTAGAAACTCGCCCGATTACAACGGTATGTGTATTTTTTCCCTAGTCCATTCTGGTTAAGCGTTTGGAGCAGCAGAATTGCGAAAAATTTGTTGTCTTCTCAACCATTTCTTAGCTTCAAACTCCCATATCTCGCGAACGGATTGACCAAACCCAAAAATTCCTGCTGCGTCTGAAAGTAGAAACTCGCCCCGATTATAACGATATGCGTATTTTTCCCATAGGCCATTCTGGTTAAGCGATTGGAGCAGCAGATGTGCGAAAAATTTATTGTCTTCTCAACCATTTCTTAGCTTCAAACTCCCATATCTGGCGAACGGATTGACCTAACCCAAAAATTCCTATTGCATCTGAAAGTAGAAACTCGCCCCATTACAACGTTATGTGTATTTTTTCCCGAGGCCATTCTGGTTAAGCGTTTGGAGCAGCAGAATTGCGAAAAATTTTTTGCCTTCTCAACCGTTTCTTAGCTTCAAAGTCCCATATCTCGCGAACGGATAGACCAAACCCAAAAATTCCTGCTGCGTCTGAAAGTAGAAGCTCGCCCGATTACAAAGGTATACGTATTTTTTCCCTAGGCCATTCTGGTTAAGCGTTTGGAGCAGCAGAAGTGCGAAAAATTTGTTGTCTTCTCAACCATTTCTTAGCTTCAAAGTCCCATATCTCGCGAACGGATTGACCGAACCCAAAAATTCCTGCTGCGTCTTAAAGTAGAAACACGCCCGATTACAACGGTATGCGTATTTTTTCCCTAGGCCATTCTGGTTAAGCGTTTGGAGCAGCAGAATTGCGAAAAATTTTTTGCCTTCTCAACCATTTCTTGGCTTCAAACTCCCATATCTCGCGAACGGATTGACCTAACCCAAAAATTCCTGTTGCGTCTGAAAGTAGAAACTCGCCCGATTACAACGCTATGTGTATTTTTTCCCTAGGCCATTCTGGTTAAGCGTTTGGAGCAGCAGAAGTGCGAAGAATTTGTTGTCTTCTCAACCATTTCTTAGCTTCAAACTCCCATATCTCGCGAACGGATTGACCAAACCCAGAAGTTCCTGTTGCATCTGAAAGTAGAAACTCGCCCCATTACAACGGTATGTGTATTTTTTCTCGGGGCCATTCTGGTTAAGCGTTTGGAGCAGCAGAAGTGTGAAAAATTTGTTGTCTTCTCAACCATTTCATAGCTTCAAACTCCCATATCTCGCGAACGGATTGACCTAACCCAAAAATTCCTGTTGCGTCTGAAAGTAGAAACTAGCCCGATTACAACGCTATGTGTATTTTTTCCCTAGGCCATTCTGGTTAAGCGTTTGGAGCAGCAGAAGTGCGAAGAATTTGTTGTCTTCTCAACCATTTCTTAGCTTCAAACTCCCATATCTCGCGAACGGATTGACCAAACCCAGAAGTTCCTGCTGTGTCTGAAAGTAGAAACTCGCCCGATTACAACGGTATGCGTATTTTTTCCCTAGGCCATTCTGGTTAAGCGTTTGGCGCGGCAGAATTGCGAAAAATTTTTTGCCTTCTCAACCATTTCTTAGCTTCAAACTCCCATATCTCGCGAACGGATTGACCTAACCCAAAAATTCCTATTGTATCTGAAAGTAGAAACTCGCCCGATTACAACGGTATGTGTATTTTTTCCTTGGCCATTCTGGTTAAGCGTTTGGAGCAGCAGAATTGCGAAAAGTTTTTTGCCTTCTCAACCATTTCTTGTCTTCAAACTCCCATATCTCGCGAACGGATTGACCTAACCCAAAAATTCCTATTGCATCTGAAAGTTGAAACTCGCCCGACTACAGCGGTATGTGTATTTTTTCCCTAGGGCATTCTGGTTAAGCGTTTGGATCAGCAGAATTGCGAAAAATTGTATGCCTTCTCGACCATTTCTTGGCTTCAAACTCCCATATCTCGTCAACGGATAGACCTAACCCAAAAATTCCTGTTGCATCTGAAAGTAGAAACTCGCCCGATTACAACGGTATGCGTATTTTTTCCCTAGGCCATTCTGGTTAAGCGTTTGGAGCAGCAGAATTGCGAAAAATGTTTTGCCTTCTCAACCATTCCTTGCCTTCAAACTCTCATATCTCGCGAATGGATTGACATAACCCAAATATTCCTATTGCATCTGAAAGTAGAAACTCGCCCGATTACAACGGTACGTGTATTTTTCCCTTGGGCCATTCTGGTTAAGCGACTGGAGCAGCAGATGTGCGAAAAATTTATTGTCTTCTCAACCATTTCTTAGCTTCAAACTCCCATATCTCGCGAACGGATTGACATAACCCAAAAATTCCTATTGCATCTGAAAGTAGAAACTTGCCCCATTACAACGTTATGTGTATTTTTTCCCGAGGCCATTCTGGTTAAGCGTTTGGAGCAGCAGAAATGCGAAAAATTTTTTGCCTTCTCAACCATTTCTTAGCTTCAAAGTCCCATATCTCGCGAACGGATAGACCAAACCCAAAAATTCCTACTGCGTCTGAAAGTAGAAGCTCGCCCGATTACAACGGTATACGTATTTTTTCCCTAGGCCATTCTGGTTAAGCGTTTGGAGCAGCAGAAGTGCGAAAAATTTGTTGTCTTCTCAACCATTTCTTAGCTTCAAAGTCCCATATCTCGCGAACGGATTGACCGAACCCAAAAATTCCTCCTGCGTCTTGAAGTAGAAACACGCCCGATTACAACGGTATGCGTATTTTTTCCCTAGGCCATTCTGGTTAAGCGTTTGGAGCAGCAGAATTGCGAAAAATTTTTTGCCTTCTCAACCATTTCTTGGCTTCAAACTCCCATATCTCGCGAACGGATTGACCTAACCCAAAAATTCCTGTTGCGTCTGAAAGTAGAAACTCGCCCGATTACAACGCTATGTGTATTTTTTCCCTAGGCCATTCTGGTTAAGCGTTTGGAGCAGCAGAAGTGCGAAGAATTTGTTGTCTTCTCAACCATTTCTTAGCTTCAAACTCCCATATCTCGCGAACGGATTGACCAAACCCAGAAGTTCCTGCTGCGTCTGAAAGTAGGAACTCGCCCGATTACAACGATATGCGTATTTTTTCCCTAGGGCATTCTGGTTAAGCGCTTGGAGCAGCAGAATTGCGAAAAATTTTTTGCCTTCTCAACCATTTCTTGGCTTCAAACTCCCATATCTCGCGAACGGATTGACCTAACCCAAAAATTCCTGTTGCATCTGAAAGTAGAAACTCGCCCGGTTACAACGGTATGTGTATTTTTTCCCTAGGCCATTCTGGTTAAGCGTTTGGAGCAGCAGAATTGCGAAAAATTTTTTGCCTTCTCAACCATTTCTTGGCTTCAAACTCCCATATCTCGCGAACGGATTGACCTAACCCAAAAATTCCTGTTGCGTCTGAAAGTAGAAACTCGCCCGATTACAACGGTAGGTGTATTTTTTCCCTAGGCCATTCTGGTTAAGCGTTTGGAGCAGCAGAATTGGGAAGAATTTGTTGTCTTCTCAACCATTTCTTAGCTTCAAACTCCCATATCTCACGAACGGATTGACCAAACCCAGAATTTCCTGCTGCGTCTGCAAGTAGGAACTCGCCCGATTAAAACGATATGCGTATTTTTTCCTTAGGGCATTCTGGTTAAGCGCTTGGAGCAGCAGAATTGCGAAAAATTTTTTGCCTTCTCAACCATTTCTTGGCTTCAAACTCCCATATCACGCGAACGGATTGACCTAACCCAAAAATTCCTATTGCATCTGAAAGTAGAAACTCGCCCCATTACAACGGTATGTGTATTTTTTCCCGAGGCCATTCTGGTTAAGCGTTTGGAGCAGCAGAATTGCGAAAAATTTTTTGCCTTCTCAACCATTTCTTAGCTTCAAAGTCCCATATCTCGCGAACGGATTGACCAAACCCAAAAATTCCTGCTGCCTCTGAAAGTAGAAACTCACCCGATTACAACGGTATGCGTATTTTTTCCCTAGGCCATTCTGGTTAAGCGTTTGGAGCAGCAGAAGTGCGAAAAATTTGTTGTCTTCTCAACCATTTCTTAGTTTCAAACTCCCATATCTCGCGAACGGATTGACGTAACTCAAAAATTCCAGTTGCATCTGAGAGTAGAAACTCGCCCGATTACAATGGTATGTGTATTTTTTCCCTAGGGCATTCTGGTTAAGCGTTTGGAGCAGCAGAATTGCGAAAAATTTTTTGCCTCCTCAACCATTTCTCGTCTTCAAACTCCCATATCTCGCGAACGGATAGACCTAACACAAAAATTCCTATTGCATCTGAAAGTAGAAACTCGCCCGATTACAGCGGTATTTGTATTTTTTCCCTAGGCCGTTCTGGTTAAGCGTTTGGAGCAGCAGAATTGCGAAAAATTTGTTGTCTTCTCAACCATTTCATAGCTTCAAACTCCCATATCTCGCGAACGGATTGACGTAACTCAAAAATTCCAGTTGCATCTGAGAGTAGAAACTCGCCCGATTACAACGGTATGTGTATTTTTTCCCTAGGCCATTCTGGTTAAGCGTTTGGAGCAGCAGAAGTGCGAAGAATTTGTTGTCTTCTCAACCATTTCTTAGCTTCAAACTCCCATATCTCGCGAACGGATTGACCAAACCCAGAATTTCCTGCTGCGTCTGAAAGTAGGAACTCGCCCGATTACAACGATATGCGTATTTTTTCCCTAGGGCATTCTGGTTAAGCGCTTGGAGCAGCAGAATTGCGAAAAATTTTTTGCCTTCTCAACCATTTCTTGGCTTCAAACTCCCATATCTCGCGAACGGATTGACCTAACCCAAAAATTCCTGTTGCACCTGAAAGTAGAAACTCGCCCGATTACAACGGTATGTGTATTTTTTCCCTAGGCCATTCTGATTAAGCGTTTGGAGCAGCAGAATTGCGAAAAATTTTTTGCCTCCTCAACCATTTCTTGTCTTCAAACTCCCATATCTCGCGAACGGATAGACCTAACACAAAAATTCCTATTGCATCTGAAAGTAGAAACTCGCCCGATTACAGCGGTATTTGTATTTTTTCCCTAGGCCGTTCTGGTTAAGCGTTTGGAGCAGCAGAAGTGCGAAAAATTTGTTGTCTTCTCAACCATTTCTTAGCTTCAAGCTCCCATATCTCGCGAACGGATTGACATAACTCAAAAATTCCAGTTGCATCTGAGAGTAGAAACTCGCCCGATTACAACGGTATGTGTATTTTTTCCCTAGGCCATTCTGGTTAAGCGTTTGGAGCAGCAGAAGTGCGAAGAATTTGTTGTCTTCTCAACCATTTCTTAGCTTCAAACTCCCATATCTCGCGAACGGATTGACCAAACCCAGAATTTCCTGCTGCGTCTGAAAGTAGGAACTCGCCCGATTGCAACGATATGCGTATTTTATCCCTAGGGCATTCTGGTTAAGCGCTTGGAGCAGCAGGATTGCGAAAAATTTTTTGCCTACTCAACCATTTCTTGGCTTCAAACTCCCATATCTCGCGAACGGATTGACCTAACCCAAAAATTCCTGCTGCGTCTGAAAGTAGGAACTCGCCCGATTACAACGATATGCGTATTTTTTCCTTAGGGCATTCTGGTTAAGCGCTTAGAGCAGCAGAATTGCGAAAAATTTTTTGCTTTCTCAACCATTTCTTGGCTTCAAACTCCCATATCACGCGAACGGATTGACCTAACCCAAAAATTCCTATTGCATCTGAAAGTAGAAACTCGCCCCATTACAACGGTATGTGTATTTTTTCCCGAGGCCATTCTGGTTAAGCGTTTGGAGCAGCAGAAGTGCGAAGATTTTGTTGCCTTCTCAACCATTTCTTAGCTTCAAAGTCCCATATCTCGCGAACGGATTGACCAAACCCAAAAATTCCTGCTGCGTCTGAAAGTAGAAACTCGCCCGATTACAACGGTATGCGTATTTTTTCCCTAGGCCATTCTGGTTAAGCGTTTGGAGCAGCACAAGTGCGAAAAATTTGTTGTCTTCTCAACCATTTCTTAGTTTCAAACTCCCATATCTCGCGAACGGATTGACGTAACTCAAAAATTCCAGTTGCATCTGAGAGTAGAAACTCGCCCGATTACAACGGTATGTGTATTTTTTCCCTAGGCCATTCTGGTTAAGCGTTTGGAGCAGCAGAAGTGCGAAGAATTTGTTGTCTTCTCAACCATTTCTTAGCTTCAAACTCCCATATCTCGCGAACGGATTGACCAAACCCAGAATTTCCTGCTGCGTCTGAAAGTAGGAACTCGCCCGATTACAACGATATGCGTATTTTATCCCTAGGGCATTCTGGTTAAGCGCTTGGAGCAGCAGGATTGCGAAAAATTTTTTGCCTTCTCAACCATTTCTTGGCTTCAAACTCCCATATCTCGCGAACGGATTGACCTAACCCAAAAATTCCTGTTGCATCTGAAAGTAGAAACTCGCCCGATTACAACGGTATGTGTATTTTTTCCCTAGGCCATTCTGGTTACGCGTTTGGAGCAGCAGAATTGCGAAAAATTTTTTGCCTTCTCAACCATTTCTTGGCTTCAAACTCCCATATCTCGCGAACGGATTGACCTAACCCAAAAATTCCTGTTGCGTCTGAAAGTAGAAACTCGCCCGTTTACAACGCTATGTGTATTTTTTCCCTAGGCCATTCTGGTTAAGCGTTTGGAGCAGCAGAAGTGCGAAGAATTTGTTGTCTTCTCAACCATTTCTTAGCTTCAAACTCCCATATCTCGCGAACGGATTGACCAAACCCAGAATTTCCTGCTGCGTCTGAAAGTAGGAACTCGCCCGATTACAACGATATGCGTATTTTTTCCTTAGGGCATTCTGGTTAAGCGCTTAGAGCAGCAGAATTGCGAAAAATTTTTTGCTTTCTCAACCATTTCTTGGCTTCAAACTCCCATATCACGCGAACGGATTGACCTAACCCAAAAATTCCTATTGCACCTGAAAGTAGAAACTCGCCCCATTACAACGGTATGTGTATTTTTTCCCGAGGCCATTCTGGTTAAGCGTTTGGAGCAGCAGAAGTGCGAAGATTTTGTTGCCTTCTCAACCATTTCTTAGCTTCAAAGTCCCATATCTCGCGAACGGATTGACCAAACCCAAAAATTCCTGCTGCGTCTGAAAGTAGAAACTCGCCCGATTACAACGGTATGCGTATTTTTTCCCTAGGCCATTCTGGTTAAGCGTTTGGAGCAGCAGAAGTGCGAAAAATTTGTTGTCTTCTCAACCATTTCTTAGTTTCAAACTCCCATATCTCGCGAACGGATTGACGTAACTCAAAAATTCCAGTTGCATCTGAGAGTAGAAACTCGCCCGATTACAACGGTATGTGTATTTTTTCCCTAGGCCATTCTGGTTAAGCGTTTGGAGCAGCAGAATTGCGAAAAATTTTTTGCCTCCTCAACCATTTCTTGTCTTCAAACTCCCATATCACGCGAACGGATTGACCTAACCCAAAAATTCCTATTGCATCTGAAAGTAGAAACTCGCCCCATTACAACGGTATGTGTATTTTTTCCCGAGGCCATTCTGGTTAAGCGTTTGGAGCAGCAGAAGTGCGAAGATTTTGTTGCCTTCTCAACCATTTCTTGGCTTCAAACTCCCATATCTCGCGAACGGATTGACCTAACCCAAAAATTCCTGTTGCATCTGAAAGTAGAAACTCGCCCGATTACAACGGTATGTGTATTTTTTCCCGAGGCCATTCTGGTTACGCGTTTGGAGCAGCAGAATTGCGAAAAATTTTTTGCCTTCTCAACCATTTCTTGGCTTCAAACTCCCATATCTCGCGAACGGATTGACCTAACCCAAAAATTCCTGTTGCGTCTGAAAGTAGAAACTCGCCCGTTTACAACGCTATGTGTATTTTTTCCCTAGGCCATTCTGGTTAAGCGTTTGGAGCAGCAGAAGTGCGAAGAATTTGTTGTCTTCTCAACCATTTCTTAGCTTCAAACTCCCATATCTCGCGAACGGATTGACCAAACCCAGAATTTCCTGCTGCGTCTGAAAGTAGGAACTCGCCCGATTACAACGATATGCGTATTTTTTCCTTAGGGCATTCTGGTTAAGCGCTTAGAGCAGCAGAATTGCGAAAAATTTTTTGCTTTCTCAACCATTTCTTGGCTTCAAACTCCCATATCACGCGAACGGATTGACCTAACCCAAAAATTCCTATTGCATCTGAAAGTAGAAACTCGCCCCATTACAACGGTATCTGTATTTTTTCCCGAGGCCATTCTGGTTAAGCGTTTGGAGCAGCAGAAGTGCGAAGATTTTGTTGCCTTCTCAACCATTTCTTGGCTTCAAACTCCCATATCTCGCGAACGGATTGACCTAACCCAAAAATTCCTGTTGCATCTGAAAGTAGAAACTCGCCCGATTACAACGGTATGTGTATTTTTTCCCGAGGCCATTCTGGTTACGCGTTTGGAGCAGCAGAATTGCGAAAAATTTTTTGCCTTCTCAACCATTTCTTGGCTTCAAACTCCCATATCTCGCGAACGGATTGACCTAACCCAAAAATTCCTGTTGCGTCTGAAAGTAGAAACTCGCCCGTTTACAACGCTATGTGTATTTTTTCCCTAGGCCATTCTGGTTAAGCGTTTGGAGCAGCAGAAGTGCGAAGAATTTGTTGTCTTCTCAACCATTTCTTAGCTTCAAACTCCCATATCTCGCGAACGGATTGACCAAACCCAGAATTTCCTGCTGCGTCTGAAAGTAGGAACTCGCCCGATTACAACGATATGCGTATTTTTTCCTTAGGGCATTCTGGTTAAGCGCTTAGAGCAGCAGAATTGCGAAAAATTTTTTGCTTTCTCAACCATTTCTTGGCTTCAAACTCCCATATCACGCGAACGGATTGACCTAACCCAAAAATTCCTATTGCATCTGAAAGTAGAAACTCGCCCCATTACAACGGTATGTGTATTTTTTCCCGAGGCCATTCTGGTTAAGCGTTTGGAGCAGCAGAAGTGCGAAGATTTTGTTGCCTTCTCAACCATTTCTTAGCTTCAAAGTCCCATATCTCGCGAACGGATTGACCAAACCCAAAAATTCCTGCTGCGTCTGAAAGTAGAAACTCGCCCGATTACAACGGTATGTGTATTTTTCCCCTAGGCCATTCTGGTTAAGCGTTTGGAGCAGCAGAAGTGCGAAAAAATTTTTGTCTTCTCAACCATTTCTTAGCTTCAAACTCCCATATCTCGCGAACGGATTGACGTAACTCAAAAATTCCAGTTGCATCTGAGAGTAGAAACTCGCCCGATTACAACGGTATGTGTATTTTTTCCCTAGGCCATTCTGGTTAAGCATTTGGAGCAGCAGAATTGCGAAAAATTTTTTGCCTCCTGAACCATTTCTTGTCTTCAAACTCCCATATCTCGCGAACGGATAGACCTAACACAAAAATTCCTATTGCATCTGAAAGTAGAAACTCGCCCGATTACAGCGGTATTTGTATTTTTTCCCTAGGCCGTTCTGGTTAAGCGTTTGGAGCAGCAGAAGTGCGAAAAATTTGTTGTCTTCTCAACCATTTCTTAGTTTCAAACTCCCATATCTCGCGAACGGATTGACGTAACTCAAAAATTCCAGTTGCATCTGAGAGTAGAAACTCGCCCGATTACAACGGTATGTGTATTTTTTCCCTAGGCCATTCTGGTTAAGCGTTTGGAGCAGCAGAATTGCGAAAAATTTTTTGCCTCCTCAACCATTTCTTGTCTTCAAACTCCCATATCTCGCGAACGGATAGACCTAACACAAAAATTCCTATTGCATCTGAAAGTAGAAACTCGCCCGATTACAGCGGTATTTGTATTTTTTCCCTAGGCCGTTCTGGTTAAGCGTTTGGAGCAGCAGAAGTGCGAAAAATTTGTTGTCTTCTCAACCATTTCTTAGCTTCAAGCTCCCATATCTCGCGAACGGATTGACGTAACTCAAAAATTCCTGTTGCATCTGAAAGTAGAAACTCGCCCGATTACAACGGTATGTGTATTTTTTCCTAGGCCATTCTGGTTACGCGTTTGGAGCAGCAGAATTGCGAAAAATTTTTTGCCTTCTCAACCATTTCTTGGCTTCAAACTCCCATATCTCGCGAACGGATTGACCTAACCCAAAAATTCCTGTTGCGTCTACAAGTAGAAAGTCGCCCGTTTACAACGCTATGTGTATTTTTTCCCTAGGCCATTCTGGTTAAGCGTTTGGAGCAGCAGAAGTGCGAAGAATTTGTTGTCTTCTCAACCATTTCTTAGCTTCAAACTCCCATATCTCGCGAACGGATTGACCAAACCCAGAATTTCCTGCTGCGTCTGAAAGTAGGAACTCGCCCGATTACAACGATATGCGTATTTTTTCCGTAGGGCATTCTGGTTAAGCGCTTGGAGCAGCAGAATTGCGAAAAATTTTTTGCTTTCTCAACCATTTCTTGGCTTCAAACTCCCATATCACGCGAACGGATTGACCTAACCCAAAAATTCCTATTGCATCTGAAAGTAGAAACTCGCCCCATTACAACGGTATGTGTATTTTTTCCCGAGGCCATTCTGGTTAAGCGTTTGGAGCAGCAGAAGTGCGAAGAATTTGTTGTCTTCTCAACCATTTCTTAGCTTCAAACTCCCATATCTCGCGAACGGATTGACCAAACCCAGAATTTCCTGCTGCGTCTGAAAGTAGGAACTCGCCCGATTACAACGATATGCGTATTTTTTCCCTAGGGCATTCTGGTTAAGCGCTTGGAGCAGCAGAATTGCGAAAAATTTGTTGTCTTCTCAACCATTTCTTAGCTTCAAACTCCCATATCTCGCGAACGGATTGACGTAACTCAAAAATTCCAGTTGCATCTGAGAGTAGAAACTCGCCCGATTACAACGGTATGTGTATTTTTTCCCTAGGCCATTCTGGTTAAGCGTTTGGAGCAGCAGAATTGCGAAAAATTTTCTGCCTTCTCAACCATTTCTTGTCTTCAAACTCCCATATCTCGCGAACGGATTGACCTAACACAAAAATTCCTATTGCATCTGAAAGTAGAAACTCGCCCGATTACAGCTGTATTCGTATTTTTTCCCTAGGCCGTTCTGGTTAAGCGTTTGGAGCAGCAGAAGTGCGAAAAATTTTTTGCCTTCTCAACCATTTTTTAGCTTCAAACTCCCATATCTCGCGAACGGATTGACCATACCCAGAAGTTCCTGCTGCGTCTGAAAGTAGGAACTAGCCCGATTACTACGATATGCGTATTTTTTCCCTAGGGCATTCTGGTTAAGCGCTTGGAGCAGCAGAATTGCGAAAAATTTTTTGCCTTCTCAACCATTTCTTGGCTTCAAACTCCCATATCTCGCGAACGGATAGACCTAACCCAAAAATTCCTATTGCATCTGACAGTAGAAACTTGCCCCATTACAACGGTATGTGTATTTTTTCCCGGGGCCATTCTGGTTAAGCGTTTGGAGCAGCGGAAGTGCGACGAATTTGTTGTCTTCTCAACCATTTCTTAGCTTCAAACTCCCATATCTCGCGAACGGATTGAACAAACCCAGAAGTTCCTGCTGCGTCTGAAAGTAGAAACTCGCCCGATTACAACGATATGCGTATTTTTTCCCTAGGGCATTCTGGTTAAGCGCTTTGAGCAACAGAATTGCGAAAAATTTTTTGCCTTCTCAACCATTTCTTGGCTTCAAACTCCCATATCTCGCGAACGGATTGACCTAACCCAAAAATTCCTATTGCATCTGAAAGTAGAAACTCGCCCCATTACAACGGTATGTGTATTTTTTCCCGAGGCCATTCTGGTTAAGCGTTTGGAGCAGCAGAAGTGCGAACAATTTGTTGTCTTCTCAACCATTTCTTAGCTTCAAAGTCCCATATCTCGCGAACGGATTGACCGAACCCAAAAATTCCTGCTGCGTCTGAAAGTAGAATCTCGCCCGATTACAACGGTATGCGTATTTTTTCCCTAGGCCATTCTGGTTAAGCGTTTGGAGCAGCAGAAGTGCGAAAAATTTGTTGTCTTCTCAACCATTTCTTAGCTTCAAACTCCCATATCTCGCGAACGGATTGACGTAACTCAAAAATTCCAGTTGCATCTGAGAGTAGAAACTCGCCCGATTACAACGGTATGTGTATTTTTTCCCTACGTCATTATGGTTAAGCGTTTGGAGCAGCAGAATTGCGAAAAATTTCTTGCCTTCTCAACCATTTGTTGGCTTCAAACTCCCATATCTCGCGAACGGATTGACCTAACCCAAAAATTCCTATTGCATCTGAAAGTAGAAACTCGCCCGATTACAACGGTATGAGTATTTTTTCCCTAGGCCATTCTGGTTAAGCGTTTGGAGCAGCAGAAGTGCGAAAAATTTGTTGTCTTCTCAACCATTTCTTAGTTTCAAACTCCCATATCTCGCGAACGGATTGACGTAACTCAAAAATTCCAGTTGCATCTGAGAGCAGAAACTCGCCCGATTACAACGGTATGTGTATTTTTTCCCTAGGCCATTCTGGTTAAGCGTTTGGAGCAGCAGAAGTGCGAAAAATTTGTTGTCTTCTCAACCATTTCTTAGTTTCAAACTCCCATATCTCGCGAACGGATTGACGTAACTCAAAAATTCCAGTTGCATCTGAGAGTAGAAACTCGCCCGATTACAACGGTATGTGTATTTTTTCCCAAGGCCATTCTGGTTAAGCGTTTGGAGCAGCAGAATTGCGAAAAATTTTTTGCCTCCTCAACCATTTCTTGTCTTCAAACTCCCATATCTCGCGAACGGATTGACCTAACCCAAAAATTCCTGTTGCATCTGAAAGTAGAAACTCGCCCGATTACAACGGTATGTGTATTTTTTCCCTAGGCCTTTCTGGTTACGCGTTTGGAGCAGCAGAATTGCGAAAAATTTTTTGCCTTCTCAACCATTTCTTGGCTTCAATCTCCCATATCTCGCGAACGGATTGACCTAACCCAAAAATTCCTGTTGCGTCTACAAGTAGAAAGTCGCCCGTTTACAACGCTATGTGTATTTTTTCCCTAGGCCATTCTGGTTAAGCGTTTGGAGCAGCAGAAGTGCGAAGAATTTGTTGTCTTCTCAACCATTTCTTAGCTTCAAACTCCCATATCTCGCGAACGGATTGACCAAACCCAGAATTTCCTGCTGCGTCTGAAAGTAGGAACTCGCCCGATTACAACGATATGCGTATTTTATCCCTAGGGCATTCTGGTTAAGCGCTTGGAGCAGCAGGATTGCGAAAAAATTTTTGCCTTCTCAACCATTTCTTGGCTTCAAACTCCCATATCTCGCGAACGGATTGACCTAACCCAAAAATTCCTGTTGCATCTGAAAGTAGAAACTCGCCCGATTACAACGGTATGTGTATTTTTTCCCTAGGCCATTCTGGTTACGCGTTTGGAGCAGCAGAATTGCGAAAAATTTTTTGCCTTCTCAACCATTTCTTGGCTTCAAACTCCCATATCTCGCGAACGGATTGACCTAACCCAAAAATTCCTGTTGCGTCTACAAGTAGAAAGTCGCCCGTTTACAACGCTATGTGTATTTTTTCCCTAGGCCATTCTGGTTAAGCGTTTGGAGCAGCAGAAGTGCGAAGAATTTGTTGTCTTCTCAACCATTTCTTAGCTTCAAACTCCCATATCTCGCGAACGGATTGACCAAACCCAGAATTTCCTGCTGCGTCTGAAAGTAGGAACTCGCCCGATTACAACGATATGCGTATTTTTTCCCTAGGGCATTCTGGTTAAGCGCTTGGAGCAGCAGAATTGCGAAAAATTTTTTGCTTTCTCAACCATTTCTTGGCTTCAAACTCCCATATCACGCGAACGGATTGACCTAACCCAAAAATTCCTATTGCATCTGAAAGTAGAAACTCGCCCCATTACAACGGTATGTGTATTTTTTCCCTAGGCCATTCTGGTTAAGCGTTTGGAGCAGCAGAATTGCGAAAAATTTTCTGCCTTCTCAACCATTTCTTGTCTTCAAACTCCCATACCTCGCGAACGGATTGACCTAACACAAAAATTCCTATTGCATCTGAAAGTAGAAACTCGCCCGATTACAGCTGTATTTGTATTTTTTCCCTAGGCCGTTCTGGTTAAGCGTTTGGAGCAGCAGAAGTGCGAAAAATTTTTTGCCTTCTCAACCATTTTTTAGCTTCAAACTCCCATATCTCGCGAACGGATTGACCATACCCAGAAGTTCCTGCTGCGTCTGAAAGTAGGAACTAGCCCGATTACTACGATATGCGTATTTTTTCCCTAGGGCATTCTGGTTAAGCGCTTGGAGCAGCAGAATTGCGAAAAATTTTTTGCCTTCTCAACCATTTCTTGGCTTCAAACTCCCATATCTCGCGAACGGATAGACCTAACCCAAAAATTCCTATTGCATCTGACAGTAGAAACTTGCCCCATTACAACGGTATGTGTATTTTTTCCCGGGGCCATTCTGGTTAAGCGTTTGGAGCAGCGGAAGTGCGACGAATTTGTTGTCTTCTCAACCATTTCTTAGCTTCAAACTCCCATATCTCGCGAATGGATTGACGTAACTCAAAAATTCCAGTTGCATCTGAGAGTAGAAACTCGCCCGATTACAACGGTATGTGTATTTTTTCCCTACGTCATTATGGTTAAGCGTTTGGAGCAGCAGAATTGCGAAAAATTTCTTGCCTTCTCAACCATTTGTTGGCTTCAAACTCCCATATCTCGCGAACGGATTGACCTAACCCAAAAATTCCTATTGCATCTGAAAGTAGAAACTCGCCCGATTACAACGGTATGAGTATTTTTTCCCTAGGCCATTCTGGTTAAGCGTTTGGAGCAGCAGAAGTGCGAAAAATTTGTTGTCTTCTCAACCATTTCTTAGCTTCAAAGTCCCATATCTCGCGAACGGATTGACCAAACCCAAAAATTCCTGCTGCGTCTGAAAGTAGAAACTCGCCCGATTACAACGGTATGCGTATTTTTTCCCTAGGCCATTCTGGTTAAGCGTTTGGAGCAGCAGAAGTGCGAAAAATTTGTTGTCTTCTCAACCATTTCTTAGTTTCAAACTCCCATATCTCGCGAACGGATTGACGTAACTCAAAAATTCCAGTTGCATCTGAGAGCAGAAACTCGCCCGATTACAACGGTATGTGTATTTTTTCCCTAGGCCATTCTGGTTAAGCGTTTGGAGCAGCAGAATTGCGAAAAATTTTTTGCCTCCTCAACCATTTCTTGTCTTCAAACTCCCATATCTCGCGAACGGATAGACCTAACACAAAAATTCCTATTGCACCTGAAAGTAGAAACTCGCCCGATTACAGCGGTATTTGTATTTTTTCCCTAGGCCGTTCTGGTTAAGCGTTTGGAGCAGCAGAAGTGCGAAAAATTTGTTGTCTTCTCAACCATTTCTTAGCTTCAAACTCCCATATCTCGCGAACGGATTGACCAAACCCAGAAGTTCCTGCTGCGTCTGAAAGTAGGAACTAGCCCGATTACTACGATATGCGTATTTTTTCCCTAGGGAAATCTGGTTAAGCGCTTGGAGCAGAAGAATTGCGAAAAATTTTTTGCCTTCTCAACCATTTCTTGGCTTCAAACTCCCATATCTCGCGAACGGATAGATCTAACCCAAAAATTCCTATTGCCTCTGAAAGTAGAAACTTGCCCCATTACAACGGTATGTGTATTTTTTCCCTAGGCCATTCTGGTTAAGCGTTTGGAGCAGCAGAAGTGCGAAAAATTTGTTGTCTTCTCAACCATTTCTTAGCATCAAACTTCCATATCTCGCGAACGGATTGACGTAACTCATAAATTCCAGTTGCATCTGAGAGTAGAAACTCGCCCGATTACAACGGTATGTGTATTTTTTCGCTAGGCCATTCTGGTTAAGCGTTTGGAGCAGCAGAATTGCGAAAAATTTTTTGCCTCCTCAACCATTTCTTGTCTTCAAACTCCCATATCTCGCGAACGGATTGACCTAACACAAAAATTCCTATTGCATCTGAAAGTAGAAACTCGCCCGATTACAGCGGTATTTGTATTTTTTCCCTAGGCCGTTCTGGTTAAGCGTTTGGAGCAGCAGAAGTGCGAAAAATTTGTTGTCTTCTCAACCATTTCTTAGCTTCAAGCTGCCATATCTCGCGAACGGATTGACGTAACTCAAAAATTCCAGTTGCATCTGAGAGTAGAAACTCGCCCGATTACAACGGTATGTGTATTTTTTCCCTAGGCCATTCTGGTTAAGCGTTTGGAGCAGCAGAAGTGCGAAAAATTTGTCGTCTTCTCAACCATTTCTTAGTTTCAAACTCCCATATCTCGCGACCGGATTGACCTAACCCAAAAATTCCTGTTGCGTCTGAAAGTAGAAACTCGCCCGATTACAACGCTATGTGTATTTTTTCCCTAGGCCATTCTGGTTAAGCGTTTGGAGCAGCAGAAGTGCGAAGAATTTGTTGTCTTCTCAACCATTTCTTGGCTTCAAACTCCCATATCTCGCGAACGGATTGACCAAACCCAGAAGTTCCTGCTGCGTCTGAAAGTAGAAGCTCGCCCGATTACAACGGTATACGTATTTTTTCCCTAGGCCATTCTGGTTAAGCGTTTGGAGCAGCAGAAGTGCGAAAAATTTGTTGTCTTCTCAACCATTTCTTAGCTTCAAAGTCCAATATCTCGCGAACGGATTGACCGAACCCAAAAATTCCTGCTGCGTCTGAAAGTAGAAACACGCCCGATTACAACGGTGTGCGTATTTTTTCCCTAGGCCATTCTGGTTAAGCGTTTGGAGCAGCAGAAGTGCGAAAAATTTTTTGCCTTCTCAACCATTTCTTTGCTTCAAACTCCCATATGTCGCGAACGGATTGACCTATCCCAAAAATTCCTGTTGCATCTGAAAGTAGAAACTCGCCCGATTACAACGGTATGTGTATTTTTTCCCTAGGCCATTCTGGTTAAGCGTTTGGAGCAGCAGAATTGCGAAAAATTTTTTGCCTTCTCAACCATTTCTTGGCTTCAAACTCCCATATCTCGCGAACGGATTGACCTAACCCAAAAATTCCTGTTGCGTCTGAAAGTAGAAACTCGCCCGATTACAACGCTATGTGTATTTTTTCCCTAGGCCATTCTGGTTAAGCGTTTGGAGCAGCAGAATTGCGAAGAGTTTGTTGTCTTCTCAACCATTTCTTAGCTTCAAACTCCCATATCTCGCGAACGGATTGACCAAACCCAGAAGTTCCTGCTGGTTCTGAAAGTAGGAACTCGCCCGATTACAACGATATGCGTATTTTTTCCCTAGGGCATTCTGGTTAAGCGCTTGGAGCAGCAGAATTGCGAAAAATTTTTTGCCTTCTCAACCATTTCTTGGCTTCAAACTCCCATATCTCGCGAACGGATTGACCTAACCCAAAAATTCCTGTTGCATCTGAAAGTAGAAACTCGCCCGATTACAACGGTATGTGTATTTTTTCCCTAGGCCATTCTGGTTAAGCGTTTGGAGCAGCAGAAGTGCGAAAAATTTGTTGTCTTCTCAACCATTTCTTAGCTTCAAAGTCCCATATCTCGCGAACGGATTGACCAAACCGAAAAATTCCTGCTGCGTCTGAAAGTAGAAACTCGCCCGATTACAACGGTATGCGTATTTTTTCCCTAGGCCATTCTGGTTAAGCGTTTGGAGCAGCAGAAGTGCGAAAAATTTGTTGTCTTCTCAACCATTTCTTAGTTTCAAACTCCCATATCTCGCGAACGGATTGACGTAACTCAAAAATTCCAGTTGCATCTGAGAGCAGAAACTCGCCCGATTACAACGGTATGTGTATTTTTTCCCTAGGCCATTCTGGTTAAGCGTTTGGAGCAGCAGAATTGCGAAAAATTTTTTGCCTCCTCAACCATTTCTTGTCTTCAAACTCCCATATCTCGCGAACGGATAGACCTAACACAAAAATTCCTATTGCATCTGAAAGTAGAAACTCGCCCGATTACAGCGGTATTTGTATTTTTTCCCTAGGCCGTTCTGGTTAAGCGTTTGGAGCAGCAGAAGTGCGAAAAATTTGTTGTCTTCTCAACCATTTCTTAGCTTCAAACTCCCATATCTCGCGAACGGATTGACCAAACCCAGAAGTTCCTGCTGCGTCTGAAAGTAGGAACTAGCCCGATTACTACGATATGCGTATTTTTTCCCTAGGGAAATCTGGTTAAGCGCTTGGAGCAGAAGAATTGCGAAAAATTTTTTGCCTTCTCAACCATTTCTTGGCTTCAAACTCCCATATCTCGCGAACGGATAGATCTAACCCAAAAATTCCTATTGCCTCTGAAAGTAGAAACTTGCCCCATTACAACGGTATGTGTATTTTTTCCCTGGGCCATTCTGGTTAAGCGTTTGGAGCAGCAGAAGTGCGAAAAATTTGTTGTCTTCTCAACCATTTCTTAGCATCAAACTTCCATATCTCGCGAACGGATTGACGTAACTCATAAATTCCAGTTGCATCTGAGAGTAGAAACTCGCCCGATTACAACGGTATGTGTATTTTCTCGCTAGGCCATTCTGGTTAAGCGTTTGGAGCAGCAGAATTGCGAAAAATTTTTTGCCTCCTCAACCATTTCTTGTCTTCAAACTCCCATATCTCGCGAACGGATTGACCTAACACAAAAATTCCTATTGCTTCTGAAAGTAGAAACTCGCCCGATTACAGCGGTATTTGTATTTTTTCCCTAGGCCGTTCTGGTTAAGCGTTTGGAGCAGCAGAAGTGCGAAAAATTTGTTGTCTTCTCAACCATTTCTTAGCTTCAAGCTCCCATATCTCGCGAACGGATTGACGTAACTCAAAAATTCCAGTTGCATCTGAGAGTAGAAACTCGCCCGATTACAACGGTATGTGTTTTTTTTTCCCTAGGCCATTCTGGTTAAGCGTTTGGAGCAGCAGAAGTGCGAAAAATTTGTCGTCTTCTCAACCATTTCTTAGTTTCAAACTCCCATATCTCGCGAACGGATTGACCTAACCCAAAAATTCCTGTTGCGTCTGAAAGTAGAAACTCGCCCGATTACAACGGTATGTGTATTTTTTCCCTAGGCTATTCTGGTTAAGCGTTTGGAGCAGCAGAATTGCGAAAAATTTTTTGCCTTCTCAACCATTTCTTGGCTTCAAACTCCCATATCTCGCGAACGGATTGACCTAACCCAAAAATTCCTGTTGCGTCTGAAAGTATAAACTCGCCCGATTACAACGGTATGTGTATTTTTTCGCTAGGCCATTCTGGTTAAGCGTTTGGAGCAGCAGAATTGCGAAAAATTTGTCGTCTTCTCAACCATTTCTTAGTTTCAAACTCCCATATCTCGCGAACGGATTGACCTAACCCAAAAATTCCTGTTGCGTCTGAAAGTAGAAACTCGCCCGATTACAACGGTATGTGTATTTTTTCGCTAGGCCATTCTGGTTAAGCGTTTGGAGCAGCAGAATTGCGAAAAATTTTTTGCCTCCTCAACCATTTCTTGTCTTCAAACTCCCATATCTCGCGAACGGATTGACCAAACCCAGAAGTTCCTGCTGCGTCTGAAAGTAGAAGCTCGCCCGATTACAACGGTATACGTATTTTTTCCCTAGGCCATTCTGGTTAAGCGTTTGGAGCAGCAGAAGTGCGAAAAATTTGTTGTCTTCTCAACCATTTCTTAGCTTCAAAGTCCCATATCTCGCGAACGGATTGACCGAACCCAAAAATTCCTGCTGCGTCTGAAAGTAGAAACACGCCCGATTACAACGGTGTGCGTATTTTTTCCCTAGGCCATTCTGGTTAAGCGTTTGGAGCAGCAGAAGTGCGAAAAATTTTTTGCCTTCTCAACCATTTCTTTGCTTCAAACTCCCATATGTCGCGAACGGATTGACCTATCCCAAAAATTCCTGTTGCATCTGAAAGTAGAAACTCGCCCGATTACAACGGTATGTGTATTTTTTCCCTAGGCCATTCTGGTTAAGCGTTTGGAGCAGCAGAATTGCGAAAAATTTTTTGCCTTCTCAACCATTTCTTGGCTTCAAACTCCCATATCGCGCGAACGGATTGACCTAACCCAAAAATTCCTGTTGCGTCTGAAAGTAGAAACTCGCCCGATTACAACGCTATGTGTATTTTTTCCCTAGGCCATTCTGGTTAAGCGTTTGGAGCAGCAGAATTGCGAAGAGTTTGTTGTCTTCTCAACCATTTCTTAGCTTCAAACTCCCATATCTCGCGAACGGATTGACCAAACCCAGAAGTTCCTGCTGGTTCTGAAAGTAGGAACTCGCCCGATTACAACGATATGCGTATTTTTTCCCTAGGGCATTCTGGTTAAGCGCTTGGAGCAGCAGAATTGCGAAAAATTTTTTGCCTTCTCAACCATTTCTTGGCTTCAAACTCCCATATCTCGCGAACGGATTGACCTAACCCAAAAATTCCTGTTGCATCTGAAAGTAGAAACTCGCCCGATTACAACGGTATGTGTATTTTTTCCCTAGGCCATTCTGGTTAAGCGTTTGGAGCAGCAGAATTGCGAAAAAATTTTTGCCTTCTCAACCATTTCTTAGCTTCAAAGTCCCATATCTCGCGAACGGATTGACCAAACCCAAAAATTCCTGCTGCGTCTGAAAGTAGAAACTCGCCCGATTACAACGGTATGCGTATTTTTTCCCTAGGCCATTCTGGTTAAGCGTTTGGAGCAGCAGAAGTGCGAAAAATTTGTTGTCTTCTCAACCATTTCTTAGCTTCAAACTCCCATATCTCGCGAACGGATTGACGTAACTCAAAAATTCCAGTTGCATCTGAGAGTAGAAGCTCGCCCGATTACAACGGTATGTGTATTTTTTCCCTAGGCCATTCTGGTTAAGCGTTTGGAGCAGCAGAATTGGGAAAAATTTTCTGCCTTCTCAACCATTTCTTGTCTTCAAACTCTCATATCTCGCGAACGGATTGACCTAACACAAAAATTCCTATTGCATCTGAAAGTAGAAACTCGCCCGATTACAGCTGTATTTGTATTTTTTCCCTAGGCCGTTCTGGTTAAGCGTTTGGAGCAGCAGAAGTGCGAAAAATTTTTTGCCTTCTCAACCATTTCTTAGCTTCAATCTCCCATATCTCGCGAACGGATTGACCAAACCCAGAAGTTCCTGCTGCGTCTGAAAGTAGGAACTAGCCCGATTACTACGATATGCGTATTTTTTCCCTAGGGCATTCTGGTTAAGCGTTTGGAGCAGCAGAATTGCGAAAAATTTGTTGTCTTCTCAACCATTTCTTAGCTTCAAACTCCCATATCTCGCGAACGGATTGACCTAACCCAAAAATTCCTATGGCATCTGAAAGTAGAAACTCACCCGATTACAACGGTATGTGTATTTTTTCCCTAGGCCATTCTGGTTAAGCGTTTGGAGCAGCGGAAGTGCGAAGAATTTGTTGTCTTCGCAACCATTTCTTAGCTTCAAACTCCCATATCTCGCGAACGGATTGACCAAACCCAGAAGTTCCTGCTGCGTCTGAAAGTAGAAACTCGCCCGATTACAACGATATGCGTATTTTTTCCCTAGGGCATTCTGGTTAAGCGCTTTGAGCAACAGAATTGCGAAAAATTTGTTGTCTTCTCAACCATTTCTTAGCTTCAAAGTCCCATATCTCGCGAACGGATTGACCGAACCCAAAAATTCCTGCTGCGTCTGAAAGTAGAATCTCGCCCGATTACAACGGTATGCGTATTTTTTCCCTAGGCCATTCTGGATAAGCGTTTGGAGCAGCAGAAGTGCGAAAAATTTGTTGTCTTCTCAACCATTTCTTAGCTTCAAACTCCCATATCTCGCGAACGGATTGACGTAACTCAAAAATTCCAGTTGCATCTGAGAGTAGAAACTCGCCCGATTACAACGGTATGTGTATTTTTTCCCTAGGCCATTCTGGTTAAGCGTTTGGAGCAGCAGAATTGCGAAAAATTTTTTGCCTTCTCAACCATTTCTTGTCTTCAATCTCCCATATCTCGCGAACGGATTGACGTAACTCAAAAATTCCAGTTGCATCTGAGAGTAGAAACTCGCCTGATTACAACGGTATGTGTATTTTTTCCCTAGGCCATTCTGGATAAGCGTTTGGAGCAGCAGAATTGCGAAAAATTTTCTGCCTTCTCAACCATTTCTTGTCTTCAAACTCCCATATCTCGCGAACGGATTGACCTAACACAAAAATTCCTATTGCATCTGAAAGTAGAAACTCGCCCGATTACAGCTGTATTTGTATTTTTTCCCTAGGCCGTTCTGGTTAAGCGTTTGGAGCAGCAGAAGTGCGAAAAATTTTTTGCCTTCTCAACCATTTCTTAGCTTCAAACTCCCATATCTCGCGAACGGATTGACCAAACCCAGAAGTTCCTGCTGCGTCTGAAAGTAGGAACTAGCCCGATTACTACGATATGCGTATTTTTTTCCCTAGGGAATTCTGGTTAAGCGCTTGGAGCAGCAGAATTGCGAAAAATTTTTTGCCTTCTCAACCATTTCTTGGCTTCAAACTCCCATATCTCGCGAACGGATAGACCTAACCCAAAAATTCCTATTGCGTCTGAAAGTAGAAACTTGCCCCATTACAACGGTATGTGTATTTTTTCCCTAGGCCATTCTGGTTAAGCGTTTGGAGCAGCAGAAGTGCGAAAAATTTGTTGTCTTCTCAACCATTTCTTAGCTTCAAACTCCCATATCTCGCGAACGGATTGACGTAACTCAAAAATTCCAGTTGCATCTGAGAGTAGAAACTCGCCCGATTACAACGGTATGTGTATTTTTTCCCTAGGCCATTCTGGTTAAGCGTTTGGAGCAGCAGAAGTGCGAAAAATTTGTCGTCTTCTCAACCATTTCTTAGTTTCAAAATCCCATATCTCGCGAAGGGTTTGACGTAACCCAAAGATTCCTGTTGCATCTGAAAGTAGAAACTCGCCCGATTACAACGGTATGTGTATTTTTTCCCTACGCCATTCTGGTTAAGCGTTTGGAGCAGCAGAATTGCGAAAAATTTCTTGCCTTCTCAACCATTTCTTGGCTTCAAACTCCCATATCTCGCGAACGGATTGACCAAACCCAGAAGTTCCTGCTGCGTCTGAAAGTAGAAGCTCGCCCGATTACAACGGTATACGTATTTTTTCCCTAGGCCATTCTGGTTAAGCGTTTGGAGCAGCAGAAGTGCGAAAAATTTGTTGTCTTCTCAACCATTTCTTGGCTTCAAACTCCCATATCTCGCGAACGGATTGACCAAACCCAGAAGTTCCTGCTGCGTCTGAAAGTAGAAGCTCGCCCGATTACAACGGTATACGTATTTTTTCCCTAGGCCATTCTGGTTAAGCGTTTGGAGCAGCAGAATGGCGAAAAATTTTTTGCCTTCTCAACCATTTCTTGGCTTCAAACTCCCATATCTCGCGAACGGATTGACCTAACCCAAAAATTCCTGTTGCGTCTGAAAGTAGAAACTCGCCCGATTACAACGCTATGTGTATTTTTTCCCTAGGCCATTCTGGTTAAGCCTTTGGAGCAGCAGAATTGCGAAGAGTTTGTTGTCTTCTCAACCATTTCTTAGCTTCAAACTCCCATATCTCGCGAACGGATTGACCAAACCCAGAAGTTCCTGCTGGTTCTGAAAGTAGGAACTCGCCCGATTACAACGATATGCGTATTTTTTCCCTAGGGCATTCTGGTTAAGCGCTTGGAGCAGCAGAAGTGCGAAAAATTTTTTGCCTTCTCAACCATTTCTTGGCTTCAAACTCCCATATCTCGCGAACGGATTGACCTAACCCAAAAATTCCTGTTGCATCTGAAAGTAGAAACTCGCCCGATTACAACGGTATGTGTATTTTTTCCCTAGGCCATTCTGGTTAAGCGTTTGGAGCAGCAGAATTGCGAAAAATTTTTTGCCTTCTCAACCATTTCTTAGTTTCAAAGTCCCATATCTCGCGAACGGATTGACCAAACCCAAATATTCCTGCTGCGTCTGAAAGTAGAAACTCGCCCGATTACAACGGTATGCGTATTTTTTCCCTATGCCATTGTGGTTAAGCGTTTGGAGCAGCAGAAGTGCGAAAAATTTGTTGTCTTCTCAACCATTTCTTAGCTTCAAACTCCCATATCTCGCGAACGGATTGACGTAACTCAAAAATTCCAGTTGCATCTGAGAGTAGAAGCTCGCCCGATTACAACGGTATGTGTATTTTTTCCCTAGGCCATTCTGGTTAAGCGTTTGGAGCAGCAGAATTGCGAAAAATTTTCTGCCTTCTCAACCATTTCTTGTCTTCAAACTCCCATATCTCGCGAACGGATTGACCTAACACAAAAATTCCTATTGCATCTGAAAGTAGAAACTCGCCCGATTACAGCTGTATTTGTATTTTTTCCCTAGGCCGTTCTGGTTAAGCGTTTGGAGCAGCAGAAGTGCGAAAAATTTTTTGCCTTCTCAACCATTTCTTAGCTTCAAACTCCCATATCTCGCGAACGGATTGACCAAACCCAAAAATTCCTGCTGCGTCTGAAAGTAGAAACTCGCCCGATTACAACGGTATGCGTATTTTTTCCCTAGGCCATTCTGGTTAAGCGTTTGGAGCAGCAGAAGTGCGAAAAATTTGTTGTCTTCTCAACCATTTCTTAGCTTCAAACTCCCATATCTCGCGAACGGATTGACGTAACTCAAAAATTCCAGTTGCATCTGAGAGTAGAAACTCGCCCGATTACAGCTGTATTTGTATTTTTTCCCTAGGCCATTCTGGTTAAGCGTTTGGAGCAGCAGAATTGCGAAAAATTTTTTGCCTTCTCAACCATTTCTTAGCTTCAAAGTCCCATATCTCGCGAACGGATTGACCAAACCCAAAAATTCCTGCTGCGTCTGAAAGTAGAAACTCGCCCGATTACAACGGTATGCGTATTTTTTCCCTAGGCCATTCTGGTTAAGCGTTTGGAGCAGCAGAAGTGCGAAAAATTTGTTGTCTTCTCAACCATTTCATAGCTTCAAACTCCCATATCTCGCGAACGGATTGACGTAACTCAAAAATTCCAGTTGCATCTGAGAGTAGAAGCTCGCCCGATTACAACGGTATGTGTATTTTTTCCCTAGGCCATTCTGGTTAAGCGTTTGGAGCAGCAGAATTGGGAAAAATTTTCTGCCTTCTCAACCATTTCTTGTCTTCAAACTCTCATATCTCGCGAACGGATTGACCTAACACAAAAATTCCTATTGCATCTGAAAGTAGAAACTCGCCCGATTACAGCTGTATTTGTATTTTTTCCCTAGGCCGTTCTGGTTAAGCGTTTGGAGCAGCAGAAGTGCGAAAAATTTTTTGCCTTCTCAACCATTTCTTAGCTTCAATCTCCCATATCTCGCGAACGGATTGACCAAACCCAGAAGTTCCTGCTGCGTCTGAAAGTAGGAACTAGCCCGATTACTACGATATGCGTATTTTTTCCCTAGGGCATTCTGGTTAAGCGCTTGGAGCAGCAGAATTGCGAAAAATTCTTTGCCTTCTCAACCATTTCTTGGCTTCAAACTCCCATATCTCGCGAACGGATAGACCTAACCCAAAAATTCCTATTGCATCTGAAAGTAGAAACTTGCCCCATTACAACGGTATGTGTATTTTTTCCCGGGGCCATTCTGGTTAAGAGTTTGGAGCAGCAGAAGTGCGAAAAATTTGTTGTCTTCTCAACCATTTCTTAGCATCAAACTTCCATATCTCGCGAACGGATTGACGTAACTCAAAAAGTCCAGTTGCATCTGAGACTAGAAACTCGCCCGATTACAACGGTATGTGCATTTTTTCCCTAGGCCATTCTGGTTAAGCGTTTGGAGCAGCAGAATTGCGAAAAATTTGTTGTCTTCTCAACCATTTCTTAGCTTCAAACTCCCATATCTCGCGAACGGATTGACCTAACCCAAAAATTCCTATGGCATCTGAAAGTAGAAACTCACCCGATTACAACGGTATGTGTATTTTTTCCCTAGGCCATTCTGGTTAAGCGTTTGGAGCAGCGGAAGTGCGAAGAATTTGTTGTCTTCTCAACCATTTCTTAGCTTCAAACTCCCATATCTCGCGAACGGATTGACCAAACCCAGAAGTTCCTGCTGCGTCTGAAAGTAGAAACTCGCCCGATTACAACGATATGCGTATTTTTTCCCTAGGGCATTCTGGTTAAGCGCTTTGAGCAACAGAATTGCGAAAAATTTGTTGTCTTCTCAACCATTTCTTAGCTTCAAAGTCCCATATCTCGCGAACGGATTGACCGAACCCAAAAATTCCTGCTGCGTCTGAAAGTAGAATCTCGCCCGATTACAACGGTATGCGTATTTTTTCCCTAGGCCATTCTGGATAAGCGTTTGGAGCAGCAGAAGTGCGAAAAATTTGTTGTCTGCTCAACCATTTCTTAGCTTCAAACTCCCATATCTCGCGAACGGATTGACGTAACTCAAAAATTCCAGTTGCATCTGAGAGTAGAAACTCGCCCGATTACAACGGTATGTGTATTTTTTCCCTAGGCCATTCTGGTTAAGCGTTGGGAGCAGCAGAATTGCGAAAAATTTTTTGCCTTCTCAACCATTTCTTGTCTTCAATCTCCCATATCTCGCGAACGGATTGACGTAACTCAAAAATTCCAGTTGCATCTGAGAGTAGAAACTCGCCTGATTACAACGGTATGTGTATTTTTTCCCTAGGCCATTCTGGATAAGCGTTTGGAGCAGCAGAATTGCGAAAAATTTTCTGCCTTCTCAACCATTTCTTGTCTTCAAACTCCCATATCTCGCGAACGGATTGACCTAACACAAAAATTCCTATTGCATTTGAAAGTAGAAACTCGCCCGATTACAGCTGTATTTGTATTTTTTCCCTAGGCCGTTCTGGTTAAGCGTTTGGAGCAGCAGAAGTGCGAAAAATTTTTTGCCTTCTCAACCATTTCTTAGCTTCAAACTCCCATATCTCGCGAACGGATTGACCAAACCCAGAAGTTCCTGCTGCGTCTGAAAGTAGGAACTAGCCCGATTACTACGATATGCGTATTTTTTTCCCTAGGGAATTCTGGTTAAGCGCTTGGAGCAGCAGAATTGCGAAAAATTTTTTGCCTTCTCAACCATTTCTTGGCTTCAAACTCCCATATCTCGCGAACGGATAGACCTAACCCAAAAATTCCTATTGCGTCTGAAAGTAGAAACTTGCCCCATTACAACGGTATGTGTATTTTTTCCCTAGGCCATTCTGGTTAAGCGTTTGGAGCAGCAGAAATGCGAAAAATTTGTTGTCTTCTCAACCATTTCTTAGCTTCAAACTCCCATATCTCGCGAACGGATTGACGTAACTCAAAAATTCCAGTTGCATCTGAGAGTAGAAACTCGCCCGATTACAACGGTATGTGTATTTTTTCCCTAGGCCATTCTGGTTAAGCGTTTGGAGCAGCAGAAGTGCGAAAAATTTGTCGTCTTCTCAACCATTTCTTAGTTTCAAAATCCCATATCTCGCGAAGGGATTGACGTAACCCAAAGATTCCTGTTGCATCTGAAAGTAGAAACTCGCCCGATTACAACGGTATGTGTATTTTTTCCCTACGCCATTCTGGTTAAGCGTTTGGAGCAGCAGAATTGCGAAAAATTTCTTGCCTTCTCAACCATTTCTTGGCTTCAAACTCCCATATCTCGCGAACGGATTGACCAAACCCAGAAGTTCCTGCTGCGTCTGAAAGTAGAAGCTCGCCCGATTACAACGGTATACGTATTTTTTCCCTAGGCCATTCTGGTTAAGCGTTTGGAGCAGCAGAAGTGCGAAAAATTTGTTGTCTTCTCAACCATTTCTTGGCTTCAAACTCCCATATCTCGCGAACGGATTGACCAAACCCAGAAGTTCCTGCTGCGTCTGAAAGTAGAAGCTCGCCCGATTACAACGGTATACGTATTTTTTCCCTAGGCCATTCTGGTTAAGCGTTTGGAGCAGCAGAATTGCGAAAAATTTTTTGCCTTCTCAACCATTTCTTGGCTTCAAACTCCCATATCTCGCGAACGGATTGACCTAACCCAAAAATTCCTGTTGCGTCTGAAAGTAGAAACTCGCCCGATTACAACGCTATGTGTATTTTTTCCCTAGGCCATTCTGGTTAAGCGTTTGGAGCATTAGAATTTCGAAGAGTTTGTTGTCTTCTCAACCATTTCTTAGCTTCAAACTCCCATATCTCGCGAACGGATTGACCAAACCCAGAAGTTCCTGCTGGTTCTGAAAGTAGGAACTCGCCCGATTACAACGATATGCGTATTTTTTCCCTAGGGCATTCTGGTTAAGCGCTTGGAGCAGCAGAAGTGCGAAAAATTTTTTGCCTTCTCAACCATTTCTTGGCTTCAAACTCCCACATCTCGCGAACGGATTGACCTAACCCAAAAATTCCTGTTGCATCTGAAAGTAGAAACTCGCCCGATTACAACGGTATGTGTATTTTTTCCCTAGGCCATTCTGGTTAAGCGTTTGGAGCAGCAGAATTGCGAAAAATTTTTTGCCTTCTCAACCATTTCTTAGTTTCAAAGTCCCATATCTCGCGAACGGATTGACCAAACCCAAATATTCCTGCTGCGTCTGAAAGTAGAAACTCGCCCGATTACAACGGTATGCGTATTTTTTCCCTATGCCATTCTGGTTAAGCGTTTGGAGCAGCAGAAGTGCGAAAAATTTGTTGTCTTCTCAACCATTTCTTAGCTTCAAACTCCCATATCTCGCGAACGGATTGACGTAACTCAAAAATTCCAGTTGCATCTGAGAGTAGAAGCTCGCCCGATTACAACGGTATGTGTATTTTTACCCTAGGCCATTCTGGTTAAGCGTTTGGAGCAGCAGAATTGCGAAAAATTTTCTGCCTTCTCAACCATTTCTTGTCTTCAAACTCCCATATCTCGCGAACGGATTGACCTAACACAAAAATTCCTATTGCATCTGAAAGTAGAAACTCGCCCGATTACAGCTGTATTTGTATTTTTTCCCTAGGCCGTTCTGGTTAAGCGTTTGGAGCAGCAGAAGTGCGAAAAATTTTTTGCCTTCTCAACCATTTCTTAGCTTCAAACTCCCATATCTCGCGAACGGATTGACCAAACCCAGAAGTTCCTGCTGCGTCTGAAAGTAGGAACTAGCCCGATTACTACGATATGCGTATTTTTTCCCTAGGGCATTCTGGTTAAGCGCTTGGAGCAGCAGAATTGCGAAAAATTTTTTGCCTTCTCAAACATTTCTTGGCTTCAAACTCCCATATCTCGCGAACGGATAGACCTAACCCAAAAATTCCTATTGCATCTGAAAGTAGAAACTTGCCCCATTACAACGGTATGTGTATTTTTTCCCGGGGCCATTCTGGTTAAGAGTTTGGAGCAGCAGAAGTGCGAAAAATTTGTTGTCTTCTCAACCATTTCTTAGCATCAAACTTCCATATCTCGCGAAGGGATTGACGTAACCCAAAGATTCCTGTTGCATCTGAAAGTAGAAACTCGCCCGATTACAACGGTATGTGTATTTTTTCCCTACGCCATTCTGGTTAAGCGTTTGGAGCAGCAGAATTGCGAAAAATTTCTTGCCTTCTCAACCACTTCTTGGCTTCAAACTCCCATATCTCGCGAACGGATTGACCAAACCCAGAAGTTCCTGCTGCGTCTGAAAGTAGAAGCTCGCCCGATTACAACGGTATACGTATTTTTTCCCTAGGCCATTCTGGTTAAGCGTTTGGAGCAGCAGAAGTGCGAAAAATTTGTTGTCTTCTCAACCATTTCTTGGCTTCAAACTCCCATATCTCGCGAACGGATTGACCAAACCCAGAAGTTCCTGCTGCGTCTGAAAGTAGAAGCTCGCCCGATTACAACGGTATACGTATTTTTTCCCTAGGCCATTCTGGTTAAGCGTTTGGAGCAGCAGAATTGCGAAAAATTTTTTGCCTTCTCAACCATTTCTTGGCTTCAAACTCCCATATCTCGCGAACGGATTGACCAAACCCAAATATTCCTGCTGCGTCTGAAAGTAGAAACTCGCCCGATTACAACGGTATGCGTATTTTTTCCCTATGCCATTCTGGTTAAGCGTTTGGAGCAGCAGAAGTGCGAAAAATTTGTTGTCTTCTCAACCATTTCTTAGCTTCAAACTCCCATATCTCGCGAACGGATTGACGTAACTCAAAAATTCCAGTTGCATCTGAGAGTAGAAGCTCGCCCGATTACAACGGTATGTGTATTTTTTCCCTAGGCCATTCTGGTTAAGCGTTTGGAGCAGCAGAATTGCGAAAAATTTTCTGCCTTCTCAACCATTTCTTGTCTTCAAACTCCCATATCTCGCGAACGGATTGACCTAACACAAAAATTCCTATTGCATCTGAAAGTAGAAACTCGCCCGATTACAGCTGTATTTGTATTTTTTCCCTAGGCCGTTCTGGTTAAGCGTTTGGAGCAGCAGAAGTGCGAAAAATTTTTTGCCTTCTCAACCATTTCTTAGCTTCAAACTCCCATATCTCGCGAACGGATTGACCAAACCCAGAAGTTCCTGCTGCGTCTGAAAGTAGGAACTAGCCCGATTACTACGATATGCGTATTTTTTCCCTAGGGCATTCTGGTTAAGCGCTTGGAGCAGCAGAATTGCGAAAAATTTTTTGCCTTCTCAACCATTTCTTGGCTTCAAACTCCCATATCTCGCGAACGGATAGACCTAACCCAAAAATTCCTATTGCATCTGAAAGTAGAAACTTGCCCCATTACAACGGTATGTGTATTTTTTCCCGGGGCCATTCTGGTTAAGAGTTTGGAGCAGCAGAAGTGCGAAAAATTTGTTGTCTTCTCAACCATTTCTTAGCATCAAACTTCCATATCTCGCGAACGGATTGACGTAACTCAAAAAGTCCAGTTGCATCTGAGACTAGAAACTCTCCCGATTACAACGGTATGTGTATTTTTTCCCTAGGCCATTCTGGTTAAGCGTTTGGAGCAGCAGAATTGCGAAAAATTTGTTGTCTTCTCAACCATTTCTTAGCTTCAAACTCCCATATCTCGCGAACGGATTGACCTAACCCAAAAATTCCTATGGCATCTGAAAGTAGAAACTCACCCGATTACAACGGTATGTGTATTTTTTCCCTAGGCCATTCTGGTTAAGCGTTTGGAGCAGCAGAATTGCGAAAAATTTTTTGCCTTCTCAACCATTTCTTGTCTTCAAACTCCCATATCTCGCGAACGGATTGACCTAACCCAAAAATTCCTATTGCATCTGAAAGTAGAAACTCGCCCGATTACAACGGTATGTGTATTTTTTCCCTAGGCCGTTCTGGTTAAGCGTTTGGAGCAGCAGAAGTGCGAAAAATTTGTTGTCTTCTCAACCATTTCTTAGCTTCAAACTCCCATATCTCGCGAACGGATTGACGTAACCCAAAGATTCCTGTTGCATCTGAAAGTAGAAACTCGCCCGATTACAACGGTATGTGTATTTTTTCCCTACGCCATTATGGTTAAGCGTTTGGAGCAGCAGAATTGCGAAAAATTTCTTGCCTTCTCAACCATTTGTTGGCATCAAACTTCCATATCTCGCGAACGGATTGACGTAACTCAAAAAGTCCAGTTGCATCTGAGAGTAGAAACTCGCCCGATTACAACGGTATGTGTATTTTTTCCCTAGGCCATTCTGGTTAAGCGTTTGGAGCAGCAGAATTGCGAAAAATTTGTTGTCTTCTCAACCATTTCTTAGCTTCAAACTCCCATATCTCGCGAACGGATTGACCTAACCCAAAAATTCCTATGGCATCTGAAAGTAGAAACTCGCCCGATTACAACGGTATGTGTATTTTTTCCCTAGGCCATTCTGGTTAAGCGTTTGGAGCAGCAGAAGTGCGAAAAATTTGTTGTCTTCTCAACCATTTCTTAGCTTCAAACTCCCATATCTCGCGAACGGATTGACGTAACCCAAAGATTCCTGTTGCATCTGAAAGTAGAAACTCGCCCGATTACAACGGTATGTGTATTTTTTCCCTACGCCATTATGGTTAAGCGTTTGGAGCAGCAGAATTGCGAAAAATTTCTTGCCTTCTCAACCATTTGTTGGCTTCAAACTCCCATATCTCGCGAACGGATTGACCTAACCCAAAAATTCCTATTGCATCTGAAAGTAGAAACTCGCCCGGTTACAGCGGTATTTGTATTCTTTCCCTAGGCCGTTCTGGTTAAGCGTTTGGAGCAGCAGAATTGCGAAAAATTTTTTGCCTTCTCAACCGTTTCTTGGCTTCAAAGTCCCATATCTCGCGAACGGATTGACATAACCCAAAAATTCCTATTGCATCTGAAAGTAGAAACTCGCCCGATTATAACGGTATGTGTATTTTTTCCCTAGGCCATTCTGGTTAAGCGTTTGGAGCAGCAGAAGTGCGAAAAATTTTTTGCCTTCTCAACCATTTCTTGGCTTCAAACTCCCATATCTCGCGAACGGATTGACCAAACCCAGAAGTTCCTGCTGCGTCTGAAAGTAGAAGCTCGCCCGATTACAACGGTATACGTATTTTTTCCCTAGGCCATTCTGGTTAAGCGTTTGGAGCAGCAGAAGTGCGAAAAATTTGTTGTCTTCTCAACCATTTCTTGGCTTCAAACTCCCATATCTCGCGAACGGATTGACCAAACCCAGAAGTTCCTGCTGCGTCTGAAAGTAGAAGCTCGCCCGATTACAACGGTATACGTATTTTTTCCCTAGGCCATTCTGGTTAAGCGTTTGGAGCAGCAGAATTGCGAAAAATTTGTTGTCTTCTCAACCATTTCTTAGCTTCAAACTCCCATATCTCGCGAACGGATTGACCTAACCCAAAAATTCCTATTGCATCTGAAAGTAGAAACTCGCCCGGTTACAGCGGTATTTGTATTCTTTCCCTAGGCCGTTCTGGTTAAGCGTTTGGAGCAGCAGAATTGCGAAAAATTTTTTGCCTTCTCAACCGTTTCTTGGCTTCAAAGTCCCATATCTCGCGTACGGATTGACCTAACCCAAAAATTCCTGTTGCATCTGAAAGTAGAAACTCGCCCGATTACAACGGTATGTGTATTTTTTCCCTAGGCCATTCTGGTTAAGCGTTTGGAGCAGCAGAATTGCGAAAAATTTTTTGCCTTCTCAACCATTTCTTAGCTTCAAAGTCCCATATCTCGCGAACGGATTGACCAAACCCAAATATTCCTGCTGCGTCTGAAAGTAGAAACTCGCCCGATTACAACGGTATGCGTATTTTTTCCCTATGCCATTCTGGTTAAGCGTTTGGAGCAGCAGAAGTGCGAAGAATTTGTTGTCTTCTCAACCATTTCTTAGCTTCAAACTCCCATATCTCGCGAACGGATTGACGTAACTCAAAAATTCCAGTTGCATCTGAGAGTAGAAGCTCGCCCGATTACAACGGTATGTGTATTTTTTCCCTAGGCCATTCTGGTTAAGCGTTTGGAGCAGCAGAATTGCGAAAAATTTTCTGCCTTCTCAACCATTTCTTGTCTTCAAACTCCCATATCTCGCGAACGGATTGACCTAACACAAAAATTCCTATTGCATCTGAATGTAGAAACTCGCCCGATTACAGCTGCATTTGTATTTTTTCCCTAGGCCGTTCTGGTTAAGCGTTTGGAGCAGCAGAAGTGCGAAAAATTTTTTGCCTTCTCAACCATTTCTTAGCTTCAAACTCCCATATCTCGCGAACGGATTGACCAAACCCAGAAGTTCCTGCTGCGTCTGAAAGTAGGAACTAGCCCGATTACTACGATATGCGTATTTTTTCCCTAGGGCATTCTGGTTAAGCGCTTGGAGCAGCAGAATTGCGAAAAATTTTTTGCCTTCTCAACCATTTCTTGGCTTCAAACTCCCATATCTCGCGAACGGATAGACCTAACCCAAAAATTCCTATTGCATCTGAAAGTAGAAACTTGCCCCATTACAACGGTATGTGTATTTATTCCCGGGGCCATTCTGGTTAAGAGTTTGGAGCAGCAGAAGTGCGAAAAATTTGTTGTCTTCTCAACCATTTCTTAGCATCAAACTTCCATATCTCGCGAACGGATTGACGTAACTCAAAAAGTCCAGTTGCATCTGAGAGTAGAAACTCGCCCGATTACAACGGTATGTGTATTTTTTCCCTAGGCCATTCTGGTTAAGCGTTTGGAGCAGCAGAATTGCGAAAAATTTGTTGTCTTCTCAACCATTTCTTAGCTTCAAACTCCCATATCTCGCGAACGGATTGACCTAACCCAAAAATTCCTATGGCATCTGAAAGTAGAAACTCACCCGATTACAAAGGTATGTGTATTTTTTCCCTAGGCCATTCTGGTTAAGCGTTTGGAGCAGCAGAATTGCGAAAAATTTTTTTCCTTCTCAACCATTTCTTGTCTTCAAACTCCCATATCTCGCGAACGGATTGACCTAACCCAAAAATTCCTATTGCATCTGAAAGTAGAAACTCGCCCGATTACAACGGTATGTGTATTTTTTCCCTACGCCATTATGGTTAAGCGTTTGGAGCAGCAGAATTGCGAAAAATTTCTTGCCTTCTCAACCATTTGTTGGCTTCAAACTCCCATATCTCGCGAACGGATTGACCTAACCCAAAAATTCCTATTGCATCTGAAAGTAGAAACTCGCCCGGTTACAGCGGTATTCGTATTCTTTCCCTAGGCCGTTCTGGTTAAGCGTTTGGAGCAGCAGAATTGCGAAAAATTGTTTGCCTTCTCAACCGTTTCTTGGCTTCAAAGTCCCATATCTCGCGAACGGATTGACATAACCCAAAAATTCCTATTGCATCTGAAAGTAGAAACTCGCCCGATTACAACGGTATGTGTATTTTTTCCCTAGGCCATTCTGGTTAAGCGTTTGGAGCAGCAGAAGTGCGAAAAATTTGTTGCCTTCTCAAGCATTTCTTGGCTTCAAACTCCCATATCTCGCGAACGGATTGACGTAACCCAAAGATTCCTGTTGCATCTGAAAGTAGAAACTCGCCCGATTACAACGGTATGTGTATTTTTTCCCTAGGCCATTCTGGTTAAGCGTTTGGAGCAGCAGAAGTGCGAAAAATTTGTTGCCTTCTCAAGCATTTCTTGGCTTCAAACTCCCATATCTCGCGAACGGATTGACCTAACCCAAAAATTCCTATTGCATCTGAAAGTAGAAACTTGCCCCATTACAACGGTATGTGTATTTATTCCCGGGGCCATTCTGGTTAAGAGTTTGGAGCAGCAGAAGTGCGAAAAATTTGTTGTCTTCTCAACCATTTCTTAGCATCAAACTTCCATATCTCGCGAACGGATTGACGTAACTCAAAAAGTCCAGTTGCATCTGAGAGTAGAAACTCGCCCGATTACAACGGTATGTGTATTTTTTCCCTAGGCCATTCTGGTTAAGCGTTTGGAGCAGCAGAAGTGCGAAAAATTTGTTGTCTTCTCAACCATTTCTTAGCTTCAAACTCCCATATCTCGCGAACGGATTGACGTAACCCAAAGATTCCTGTTGCATCTGAAAGTAGAAACTCGCCCGATTACAACGGTATGTGTATTTTTTCCCTACGCCATTATGGTTAAGCGTTTGGAGCAGCAGAATTGCGAAAAATTTCTTGCCTTCTCAACCATTTGTTGGCTTCAAACTCCCATATCTCGCGAACGGATTGACCTAACCCAAAAATTCCTATTGCATCTGAAAGTAGAAACTCGCCCGGTTACAGCGGTATTTGTATTCTTTCCCTAGGCCGTTCTGGTTAAGCGTTTGGAGCAGCAGAATTGCGAAAAATTTTTTGCCTTCTCAACCGTTTCTTGGCTTCAAAGTCCCATATCTCGCGAACGGATTGACATAACCCAAAAATTCCTATTGCATCTGAAAGTAGAAACTCGCCCGATTATAACGGTATGTGTATTTTTTCCCTAGGCCATTCTGGTTAAGCGTTTGGGGCAGCAGAAGTGCGAAAAATTTTTTGCCTTCTCAACCATTTCTTGGCTTCAAACTCCCATATCTCGCGAACGGATTGACCAAACCCAGAAGTTCCTGCTGCGTCTGAAAGTAGAAGCTCGCCCGATTACAACGGTATACGTATTTTTTCCCTAGGCCATTCTGGTTAAGCGTTTGGAGCAGCAGAAGTGCGAAAAATTTGTTGTCTTCTCAACCATTTCTTGGCTTCAAACTCCCATATCTCGCGAACGGATTGACCAAACCCAGAAGTTCCTGCTGCGTCTGAAAGTAGAAGCTCGCCCGATTACAACGGTATACGTATTTTTTCCCTAGGCCATTCTGGTTAAGCGTTTGGAGCAGCAGAATTGCGAAAAATTTTTTGCCTTCTCAACCATTTCTTGGCTTCAAACTCCCATATCTCGCGAACGGATTGTCCTAACCCAAAAATTCCTGTTGCGTCTGAAAGTAGAAACTCGCCCGATTACAACGCTATGTGTATTTTTTCCCTAGGCCATTCTGGTTAAGCGTTTGGAGCAGCAGAATTGCGAAGAGTTTGTTGTCTTCTCAACCATTTCTTAGCTTCAAACTCCCATATCTCGCGAACGGATTGACCAAACCCAGAAGTTCCTGCTGGTTCTGAAAGTAGGAACTCGCCCGATTACAACGATATGCGTATTTTTTCCCTAGGGCATTCTGGTTAAGCGCTTGGAGCAGCAGAATTGCGAAAAATTTTTTGCCTTCTCAACCATTTCTTGGCTTCAAACTCCCATATCTCGCGTACGGATTGACCTAACCCAAAAATTCCTGTTGCATCTGAAAGTAGAAACTCGCCCGATTACAACGGTATGTGTATTTTTTCCCTAGGCCATTCTGGTTAAGCGTTTGGAGCAGCAGAATTGCGAAAAATTTTTTGCCTTCTCAACCATTTCTTAGCTTCAAAGTCCCATATCTCGCGAACGGATTGACCAAACCCAAATATTCCTGCTGCGTCTGAAAGTAGAAACTCGCCCGATTACAACGGTATGCGTATTTTTTCCCTATGCCATTCTGGTTAAGCGTTTGGAGCAGCAGAAGTGCGAAGAATTTGTTGTCTTCTCAACCATTTCTTAGCTTCAAACTCCCATATCTCGCGAACGGATTGACGTAACTCAAAAATTCCAGTTGCATCTGAGAGTAGAAGCTCGCCCGATTACAACGGTATGTGTATTTTTTCCCTAGGCCATTCTGGTTAAGCGTTTGGAGCAGCAGAATTGCGAAAAATTTTCTGCCTTCTCAACCATTTCTTGTCTTCAAACTCCCATATCTCGCGAACGGATTGACCTAACACAAAAATTCCTATTGCATCTGAATGTAGAAACTCGCCCGATTACAGCTGCATTTGTATTTTTTCCCTAGGCCGTTCTGGTTAAGCGTTTGGGGCAGCAGAAGTGCGAAAAATTTTTTGCCTTCTCAACCATTTCTTAGCTTCAAACTCCCATATCTCGCGAACGGATTGACCAAACCCAGAAGTTCCTGCTGCGTCTGAAAGTAGGAACTAGCCCGATTACTACGATATGCGTATTTTTTCCCTAGGGCATTCTGGTTAAGCGCTTGGAGCAGCAGAATTGCGAAAAATTTTTTGCCTTCTCAACCATTTCTTGGCTTCAAACTCCCATACTCGCGAACGGATAGACCTAACCCAAAAATTCCTATTGCATCTGAAAGTAGAAACTTGCCCCATTACAACGGTATGTGTATTTATTCCCGGGGCCATTCTGGTTAAGAGTTTGGAGCAGCAGAAGTGCGAAAAATTTGTTGTCTTCTCAACCATTTCTTAGCATCAAACTTCCATATCTCGCGAACGGATTGACGTAACTCAAAAAGTCCAGTTGCATCTGAGAGTAGAAACTCGCCCGATTACAACGGTATGTGTATTTTTTCCGTAGGCCATTCTGGTTAAGCGTTTGGAGCAGCAGAATTGCGAAAAATTTGTTGTCTTCTCAACCATTTCTTAGCTTCAAACTCCCATATCTCGCGAACGGATTGACCTAACCCAAAAATTCCTATGGCATCTGAAAGTAGAAACTCACCCGATTACAAAGGTATGTGTATTTTTTCCCTAGGCCATTCTGGTTAAGCGTTTGGAGCAGCAGAATTGCGAAAAATTTTTTTCCTTCTCAACCATTTCTTGTCTTCAAACTCCCATATCTCGCGAACGGATTGACCTAACCCAAAAATTCCTATTGCATCTGAAAGTAGAAACTCGCCCGATTACAACGGTATGTGTATTTTTTCCCTACGCCATTATGGTTAAGCGTTTGGAGCAGCAGAAGTGCGAAAAATTTTTTGCCTTCTCAACCATTTCTTGTCTTCAAACTTCCATATCTCGCGAACGGATAGACCTAACCCAAAAATTCCTATTGCATCTGAAAGTAGAAACTCGCCCGATTACAGCGGTATTTGTATTCTTTCCCTAGGCCGTTCTGGTTAAGCGTTTGGAGCAGCATAATTGCGAAAAATTTTTTGCCTTCTCAACCGTTTCTTGGCTTCAAAGTCCCATATCTCGCGAACGGATTGACATAACCCAAAAATTCCTATTGCATCTGAAAGTAGAAACTCTCCCGATTATAACGGTATGTGTATTTTTTCCCTAGGCCATTCTGGTTAAGCGTTTGGAGCAGCAGAAGTGCGAAAAATTTTTTGCCTTCTCAACCATTTCTTGTCTTCAAACTCCCATATCTCCCGAACGGATTGACGTAACCCAAAAATTCCAGTTGCATCTGAAAGTAGAAACTCGCCCGATTACAACGGTATGTGTATTTTTTCCCTAGGCCATTCTGGTTAAGCGTTTGGAGCAGCAGAAGTGCGAAAAATTTTTTGCCTTCTCAACCATTTCTTGTCTTCAAACTTCCATATCTCGCGAACAGATTGACCAAACCCAAAAATTCCTGCTGCGTCTGAAAGTAGAAACTCGCCCGATTACAACGGTATGCGTATTTTTTCCCTAGGCCATTCTGGTTAAGCGTTTGGAGCAGCAGACTTGCGAAAAATTTGTTGTCTTCTCAACCATTTCTTAGCTTCAAAGTCCCATATCTCGCGAACGGATTGACCGAACCCAAAAATTCCTGCTGCGTCTGAAAGTAGAATCTCGCCCGATTACAACGGTATGTGTATTTTTTCCCTAGGCCATTCTGGTTATGCGTTTGGAGCAGCAGAAGTGCGAAAGTTTGTTGTCTTCTCAACCATTTCTTAACTTCAAACTCCCATATCTCGCGAACGGGTTTACGTAACCCAAAAATTCCAGTTGCATCTGAAAGTAGAAACTCGCCCGATTACAACGGTATGTGTATTTTTTCCATAGGCCATTCTGGTTAAGCGTTTGGAGCAGCAGAAGTGCGAAAAATTTGTAGTCTTCTCAACCATTTCTTGGCTTCAAACTCCCATATCTCGCGAACGGATTGACCTAACTCAAAAATTCCTGTTCCGTCTGAAAGTAGAAACTCGCCCGGTTACAACGGTATGTGTATTTTCTCCCTAGGCCATTCTGGTTAAGCGTTTGGAGCAGCAGAATTGCGAAAAATTTGTTGCCTTCTCAACCATTTCTTAGCTTCAAACTCCCATATCTCGCGAACGGATTGACGTAACCCAAAAATTCCAGTTGCATCTGAAAGTAGAAACTCGCCCGATTACAACGGTATGTGTATTTTTTCCCTAGGCCATTCTGGTTAAGCGTTTGGAGCAGCAGAATTGCGAAAAATTTTTTCCCTTCTCAACCATTTCTTGTCTTCAAACTCCCATATCTCGCGAACGGATTGACCCAACCCAAAAATTCCTATTGCACCTGAAAGTAGAAATTCGCCCGATTACAACGGTATGTGTATTTTTTCCCTAGGCCATTCTGGTTATGCGTTTGGAGCAGCAGAAGTGCGAAAGTTTGTTGTCTTCTCAACCATTTCTTAACTTCAAACTCCCATATCTCGCGAACGGATTTACGTAACCCAAAAATTCCAGTTGCATCTGAAAGTAGAAACTCGCCCGATTACAACGGTATGTGTATTTTTTCCATAGGCCATTCTGGTTAAGCGTTCGGAGCAGCAGAATTGCGAAAAATTTTTTGCCTTCTCAACCATTTCTTGTCTTCAAACTCCCATATCTCGCGAACGGATTGACCTAACCCAAAAATTCCTATTGCATCTGAAAGTAGAAACTCGCCCGATTACAACGGTATGTGTATTTTTTCCCTAGGCCATTCTGGTTAAGCGTTTGCAGCAGCAGAATTGCGAAAAATTATTTGCCCTCTCAACCATTTCGTGTCTTCAAACTCCCATATCTCCCGAACGGATTGACCTATCCCAAAAATTCCTGTTGCATCTGAAAGTAGAAACTCGCCCGATTACAACGGTATGTGAATTTTTCCCTAGGCCATTCTGGTTAAGCGTTTGAAGCAGCAGAATTGCGAAAAATTTTTTGCCTTCTCAACCATTTCTTGGCTTCAAACTCCCATATCTCGCGAACGGATTGACCTAACCCAAAAATTCCTATTGCATCTGAAAGTAGAAACTCGCCCGATTACAACGGTATGTGTATTTTTTCCCTAGGCCATTCTGGTTAAGCGTTTGGAGCAGCAGAATTGCGAAAAATTTGTTGCCTTCTCAACCATTTCTTAGCTTCAAACTCCCATATCTCGCGAACAGATTGACCAAGCCCAAAAATTCCTGCTGCGTCTGAAAGTTGAAACTCGCCCGATTACAACGGTATGTGTATTTTTTCCCTAGGCCATTCTGGATAAGCGTTTGGAGCAGCAGAATTGCGAAAAATTTTTTGCCTTCTCAACCATTTCTTAGCTTCAAAGTCCCATATCTCGCGAACGGATTGACCGAACCCAAAAATTCCTGCTGCGTCTGAAAGTAGAATCTCGCCCGATTACAACGGTATGTGTATTTTTTCCCTAGGCCATTCTGGTTATGCGTTTGGAGCAGCAGAAGTGCGAAAAATTTGTTGTCTTCTCAACCATTTCTTGGATTCAAACTCCTACATGTCGCGAACGGATTGACGTAACCCAAAGATTCCTGTTGCATCTGAAAGTAGAAACTCGCCCGATTACAACGGTATGTGTATTTTTTCCCTAGGCCATTCTGATTAAGCGTTTGGAGCAGCAGAATTGCGAAAAATTTTTTGCCTTCTCAACCATTTCTTGGCTTCAAACTCCCATATCTCGCAAACGGATTGACCTAACCCAAAAATTCCTGTTGCGTCTGAAAGTAGAAACTCGCCCGATTACCACGCTATGTGTATTTTTTCCCTAGGCCATTCTGGTTAAGCGTTTGGAGCAGCAGAAGTGCGAAGAATTTGTTGTCTTCTCAACCATTTCTTAGCTTCAAACTCCCATATCTCGCGAACGGATTGACCTAACCCAAAAATTCCTATTGCATCTGAAACTAGAAACTCGCCCGATTACAACGGTATGTGTATTTTCTCCCTAGGCCATTCTGGTTAAGCGTTTGGAGCAGCAGAATTGTGAAAAATTTTTTGCCTTCTCTACCATTTCTTGGCTTCAAACTCCCATATCTCGCGAACGGATTGACCTAACACAAAAATTCCTATTGCATCTGAAAGTAGAAACTCGCCCGATTACAACGGTATGTGTATTTTCTCCCTAGGCCATTCTGGTTAAGCGTTTGGAACAGCAGAAGTGCGAAAAACATGTTGTCTTCTCAACCATTTCTTAGCTTCAAACTCCCATATCTCGCGAACGGATTGACGTAACCCAAAGATTCCTGTTGCATCTGAAAGTAGAAACTCGCCCGATTACAACGGTATGTGTATTTTTTCCCTAGGCCATTCTGGTTAAGCGTTTGGAGCAGCAGAATTGTGAAAATTTTTTTGCCTTCTCTACCATTTCTTGGCTTCAAACTCCCATATCTCGCGAACGGATTGACCTAACCCAAAAATTCCTATTGCATCTGAAAGTAGAAACTCGCCCGATTACAACGGTATGTGTCTTTTTTCCCTAGGCCATTCTGGTTAAGCGTTTGGAGCAGCAGAATTGCGAAAAATTTTTTGCCTTCTCTACCATTTCTTTGCTTCAAACTCCTATATCTCGCGAACGGATTGACCTAACCCAAAAATTCCTATAGCATCTGAAAGTAGAAACTCGCCCGATTACAACGGTATGTGTATTTTTTCCCTAGGCCATCTGGTTAAGCGTTTGGAGCAGCAGAAGTGCGAAAAATTTGTTGTCTTCTCAACCATTTCTTAGCTTCAAACTCCCAAATCTCGCGAACGGATTGACGTCACCCAAAAATTCCTGTTGCATTTGAAAGTAGAAACTCGCCCGATTACAACGGTATGTGTATTTTTTCCCTAGGCCATTCTGGTTAAGCGTTTGGAGCAGCAGAATTGCGAAAAATTTTTTGCCTTCTCAACCACTTCTTGGCTTCAAAGTCCCATATCTCGCGAACGGATTGACCTAACCCAAAAATTCCTATTGCATCCGAAAGTAGAAACTCGCCCCATTACAACGGTATGTGTATTTTTTCCCTAGGCCATTCTGGTTAAGCGTTTGGAGCAGCAGAATTGCGAAAAATTTCTTGCCTTCTCAACGATTTCTTGGCTTCAAACTCCCATATATCGCGAACGGATTAACCTAACCCAAAAATTCCTATTGCATCTGAAAGTAGAAACACGCCCGATTACAACGGTATGTGTTTTTTTTCCCTAGGCCATTCTGGTTAAGCGTTTGGAGCAGCAGAATTGCGAAAAATTTTTTGCCTTCTCAACCATTTCTTGGCTTCAAACTCCCATATCTCGCAAACGGATTGACCTAACCCAAAAATTCCTGTTGCGTCTGAAAGTAGAAACTCGCCCGATTACAACGCTATGTGTATTTTTTCCCTAGGCCATTCTGGTTAAGCGTTTGGAGCAGCAGAATTGCGAAAAATTTTTTGCCTTCTCAACCACTTCTTGGCTTCAAAGTCCCATATCTCGCGAACGGATTGACCTAACCCAAAAATTCCTATTGCATCCGAAAGTAGAAACTCGCCCCATTACAACGGTATGTGTATTTTTTCCCTAGGCCATTCTGGTTAAGCGTTTGGAGCAGCAGAATTGCGAAAAATTTCTTGCCTTCTCAACGATTTCTTGGCTTCAAACTCCCATATATCGCGAACGGATTAACCTAACCCAAAAATTCCTATTGCATCTGAAAGTAGAAACACGCCCGATTACAACGGTATGTGTTTTTTTTCCCTAGGCCATTCTGGTTAAGCGTTTGGAGCAGCAGAATTGCGAAAAATTTTTTGCCTTCTCAACCATTTCTTGGCTTCAAACTCCCATATCTCGCAAACGGATTGACCTAACCCAAAAATTCCTGTTGCGTCTGAAAGTAGAAACTCGCCCGATTACAACGCTATGTGTATTTTTTCCCTAGGCCATTCTGGTTAAGCGTTTGGAGCAGCAGAAGTGCGAAGAATTTGTTGTCTTCTCAACCATTTCTTAGCTTCAAACTCCCATATCTCGCGAACGGATTGACCTAACCCAAAAATTCCTATTGCATCTGAAACTAGAAACTCGCCCGATTACAACGGTATGTGTATTTTTTCCCTAGGCCATTCTGGTTAAGCGTTTGGAGCAGCAGAATTGTGAAAAATTTTTTGCCTTCTCTACCATTTCTTGGCTTCAAACTCCCATATCTCGCGAACGGATTGACCTAACCCAAAAATTCCTATTGCATCTGAAAGTAGAAACTCGCCCGATTACAACGGTATGTGTATTTTCTCCCTAGGCCATTCTGGTTAAGCGTTTGGAGCAGCAGAAGTGCGAAAAACATGTTGTCTTCTCAACCATTTCTTAGCTTCAAACTCCCATATCTCGCGAACGGATTGACGTAACCCAAAGATTCCTGTTGCATCTGAAAGTAGAAACTCGCCCGATTACAACGGTATGTGTATTTTTTCCCTAGGCCATTCTGGTTAAGCGTTTGGAGCAGCAGAATTGTGAAAAATTTATTGCCTTCTCTACCATTTCTTGGCTTCAAACTCCCATATCTCGCGAACGGATTGACCTAACCCAAAAATTCCTATTGCATCTGAAAGTAGAAACTCGCCCGATTACAACAGTATGTGTCTTTTTTCCCTAGGCCATTCTGGTTAAGCGTTTGGAGCAGCAGAATTGCGAAAAATTTTTTGCCTTCTCTACCATTTCTTGGCTTCAAACTCCTATATCTCGCGAACGGATTGACCTAACCCAAAAATTCCTATAGCATCTGAAAGTAGAAACTCGCCCGATTACAACGGTATGTGTATTTTTTCCCTAGGCCATTCTGGTTAAGCGTTTGGAGCAGCAGAAGTGCGAAAAATTTGTTGTCTTCTCAACCATTTCTTAGCTTCAAACTCCCAAATCTCGCGAACGGATTGACGTCACCCAAAAATTCCTGTTGCATTTGAAAGTAGAAACTCGCCCGATTACAACGGTATGTGTATTTTTTCCCTAGGCCATTCTGGTTAAGCGTTTGGAGCAGCAGAATTGCGAAAAATTTTTTGCCTTCTCAACCACTTCTTGGCTTCAAAGTCCCATATCTCGCGAACGGATTGACCTAACCCAAAAATTCCTATTGCATCCGAAAGTAGAAACTCGCCCCATTACAACGGTATGTGTATTTTTTCCCTAGGCCATTCTGGTTAAGCGTTTGGAGCAGCAGAATTGCGAAAAATTTCTTGCCTTCTCAACCATTTCTTGGCTTCAAACTCCCATATATCGCGAACGGATTAACCTAACCCAAAAATTCCTATTGCATCTGAAAGTAGAAACACGCCCGATTACAACGGTATGTGTTTTTTTTCCCTAGGCCATTCTGGTTAAGCGTTTGGAGCAGCAGAATTGCGAAAAATTTTTTGCCTTCTCAACCATTTCTTGGCTTCAAACTCCCATATCTCGCAAACGGATTGACCTAACCCAAAAATTCCTGTTGCGTCTGAAAGTAGAAACTCGCCCGATTACAACGCTATGTGTATTTTTTCCCTAGGTCATTCTGGTTAAGCGTTTGGAGCAGCAGAAGTGCGAAGAATTTGTTGTCTTCTCAACCATTTCTTAGCTTCAAACTCCCATATCTCGCGAACGGATTGACCTAACCCAAAAATTCCTATTACATCTGAAACTAGAAACTCGCCCGATTACAACGGTATGTGTATTTTTTCCCTAGGCCATTCTGGTTAAGCGTTTGGAGCAGCAGAATTGCGAAAAATTTTTTGCCTTCTCTACCATTTCTTGGCTTCAAACTCCTATATCTCGCGAACGGATTGACCTAACCCAAAAATTCCTATAGCATCTGAAAGTAGAAACTCGCCCGATTACAACGGTATGTGTATTTTTTCCCTAGGCCATTCTGGTTAAGCGTTTGGAGCAGCAGAAGTGCGAAAAATTTGTTGTCTTCTCAACCATTTCTTAGCTTCAAACTCCCAAATCTCGCGAACGGATTGACGTCACCCAAAAATTCCTATTGCATCGGAAGGTAGAAACTCGCCCGATTACACCGGTATGTGTATTTTTTCCCTAGGCCATTCTGGTTAAGCGTTTGGAGCAGCAGAAGTGCGAAAAATTTGTTGTCTTCTCAAGCATTTCTTGGCTTCAAACTCCCATATCTCGCGAACGGATTGACCTAACCCAAAAATTCCTATTGCACCTGAAAGTAGAAACTCGCCCGATTACAACGGTATGTGTATTTTTTCCCTAGGCGATTCTGGTTAGGCGTTTGGAGCAGCAGAAGTGCGAAAAATTTGTTGTCTTCTCAACCATTTCTTAGCTTCAAACTCCCATATCTCGCGAACGGATTGACCTAACCCAAAAATTTCTATTGCATCTGAAAGTAGAAACTCGCCCGATTACAACGGTATGTGTATTTTTTCCATAGGTCATTCTGGTTAAGCGTTTGGAGCAGCATAATTGTGAAAATTTTTTTGCCTTCTCTACCATTTCTTGGCTTCAAACTCCCATATCTCGCGAACGGATTGACCTAACCCAAAAATTCCTATTGCATCTGAAAGTAGAAACTCGCCCGATTACAACGGTCTGTGTATTTTTTCCCTAGGCCATTCTGGTTAAGCGTTTGGAGGAACAGAATTGCGAAAAATTTTTTGCCTTCTCAAGCATTTCTTGGCTTCAAACTCCCATATCTCGCGAACGGATTGACCTAACCCAAAAATTCCTATTGCACCTGAAAGTAGAAACTCGCCCGATTACAACGGTATGTGTATTTTTTCCCTAGGCGATTCTGGTTAGGCGTTTGGAGCAGCAGAAGTGCGAAAAATTTGTTGTCTTCTCAACCATTTCTTAGCTTCAAACTCCCATATCTCGCGAACGGATTGACGTAACCCAAAATTTCCTATTGCATCTGAAAGTAGAAACTCGCCCGATTATAACGGTATGTGTATTTTTTCCCTAGGCCATTCTTCTTAAGCGTTTGGAGCAGCAGAAGTGCGAAAAATTTTTTGCCTTCTCAACCATTTCTTGTCTTCAAACTCCCATATCTCGCGAACGGATTGACGTAACCCAAAAATTCCAGTTGCATCTGAAAGTAGAAACTCGCCCGATTACAACGGTATGTGTATTTTTTCCCTAGGCCATTCTGGTTAAGCGTTTGGAGCAGCAGAAGTGCGAAAAATTTTTTGCCTTCTCAACCATTTCTTGTCTTCAAACCCCCATATCTCGCGAACGGATTGACCAAACCCAAAAATTCCTGCTGCGTCTGAAAGAAGAAACTCGCCCGATTACAACGGTATGCGTATTTTTTCCCTAGGCCATTCTGGTTAAGCGTTTGGAGCAGCAGAAGTGCGAAAAATTTGTTGTCTTCTCAACCATTTCTTAGCTTCAAAGTCCCATATCTCGCGAACGGATTGACCGAACCCAAAAATTCCTGCTGCGTCTGAAAGTAGAATCTCGCCCGATTACAACGGTATGCGTATTTTTTCCCTAGGCCATTCTGGTTAAGCGTTTGGAGCAGCAGAAGTGCGAAAAATTTGTTGTCTTCTCAACCATTTCTCGGCTTCAAACTCCCATATCTCGCGAACGGATTGACCTAACCCAAAAATTCCTATTGCATCGGAAGGTAGAAACTCGCCCGATTACACCGGTATGTGTATTTTTTCCCTAGGCCATTCTGGTTAAGCGTTTGGAGCAGCAGAAGTGCGAAAAATTTTTTGCCTTCTCAACCATTTCTTGTCTTCAAACTCCCATATCTCGCGAACGGATTGACCTAACCCAAAAATTCCTATTGCATCCGAAAGTAGAAACTCGCCCCATTACAACGGTATGTGTATTTTTTCCCAAGGCCATTCTGGTTAAGCGTTTGGAGCAGCAGAATTGCGAAAAATTTCTTGCCTTCTCAACTATTTCTTGGCTTCAAACTCCCATATCTCGCGTACGGATTAACCTAACCCAAAAATTCCTATTGCATCTGAAAGTAGAAACTCGCCCGATTACAACGGTATGTGTATTTTTTCCCTAGGCCATTCTGGTTAAGCGTTTGGAGCAGCAGAATTGCGAAAAATTTCTTGCCTTCTCAACCATTTCTTGGCTTCAAACTCCCATATCTCGCGTACGGATTAACCTAACCCAAAAATTCCTATTGCATCTGAAAGTAGAAACTCGCCCGATTACAACGGTATGTGTATTTTTTCCCTAGGCCATTCTGGTTAAGCGTTTGGAGCAGCAGAATTGCGAAAAATTTGTTGTCTTCTCAACCATTTCTTAGCTTCAAAGTCCCATATCTCGCGAACGGATTGACCGAACCCAAAAATTCCTGCTGCGTCTGAAAGTAGAATCTCGCCCGATTACAACGGTATGCGTATTTTTTCCCTAGGCCATTCTGGTTAAGCGTTTGGAGCAGCAGAAGTGCGAAAAATTTGTTGTCTTCTCAACCATTTCTCGGCTTCAAACTCCCATATCTCGCGAACGGATTGACCTAACCCAAAAATTCCTATTGCATCGGAAGGTAGAAACTCGCCCGATTACAACGGTATGTGTATTTTTTCCCTAGGCCATTCTGGTCAAGCGTTTGGAGCAGCAGAAGTGCGAAAAATTTTTTGCCTTCTCAACCATTTCTTGTCTTCAAACTCCCATATCTCGCGAACGGATTGACCTAACCCAAAAATTCCTATTGCATCCGAAAGTAGAAACTCGCCCCATTACAACGGTATGTGTATTTTTTCCCTAGGCCATTCTGGTTAAGCGTTTGGAGCAGCAGAATTGCGAAAAATTTCTTGCCTTCTCAACCATTTCTTGGCTTCAAACTCCCATATCTCGCGTACGGATTAACCTAACCCAAAAATTCCTATTGCATCTGAAAGTAGAAACTCGCCCGATTACAACGGTATGTGTATTTCTTCCCTAGGCCATTCTGGTTAAGCGTTTGGAGCAGCAGAATTGCGAAAAATTTTTTGCCTTCTCAACTATTTCTTGGCTTCAAAGTCCCATATCTCGCGAACGGATTGACCTAACCCAAAAATTCCTATTGCATCTGAAAGTAGAAACTCGCCCGATTACAACGGTATGTGTATTTTTTCCCTAGGCCATTCTGGTTAAGCGTTTGGAGCAGCAGAATTGCGAAAAGTTTTTTGCCTTCTCAACCATTTCTTGTCTTCAAGCTCCCATATCTCGCGAACGGATTGACCTAACACAAAAATTCCTATTGCATCCGGAAGTAGAAACTCGCCCCATTACAACGGTATGTGTATTTTTTCCCTAGGCCATTCTGGTTAAGCGTTTGGAGCAGCAGAAGTGCGAAAAATTTCTTGCCTTCTCAACCATTTCTTGTCTTCAAACTCCCATATCTCGCGAACGGATTGACGTAACCCAAAAATTCCAGTTGCATCTGAAAGTAGAAACTCGCCCGATTACAACGGTATGTGTATTTTTTCCCTAGGCCATTCTGGTTAAGCGTTTGGAGCAGCAGAAGTGCGAAAAATTTTTTGCCTTCTCAACCATTTCTTGTCTTCAAACCCCCATATCTCGCGAACGGATTGACCAAACCCAAAAATTCCTATTGCATCTGAAAGTAGAAACTCGCCCGATTACAACGGTATGTGTATTTTTCCCTAGGCCATTCTGGTTAAGCGTTTGGAGCAGCAGAATTGTGAAAAATTTTTTGCCTTCTCTACCATTTCTCGGCTTCAAACTCCCATATCTCGCGAACGGATTGACGTAACCCAAAATTTCCTATTGCATCTGAAAGTAGAAACTCGCCCGATTATAACGGTATGTGTATTTTTTCCCTAGGCCATTCTGGTTAAGCGTTTGGAGCAGCAGAAGTGCAAAAAATTTGTTGTCTTCTCAACCATTTCTCGGCTTCAAACTCCCATATCTCGCGAACGGATTGACCTAACCCAAAAATTCCTATTGCATCGGAAGGTAGAAACTCGCCCGATTACACCGGTATGTGTATTTTTTCCCTAGGCCATTCTGGTTAAGCGTTTGGAGCAGCAGAAGTGCGAAAAATTTGTTGTCTTCTCAACCATTTCTTAGCTTCAAACTCCCATATCTCGCGAACGGATTGACGTAACCCAAAATTTCCTATTGCATCTGAAAGTAGAAACTCGTCCGATTATAACGGTATGTCTATTTTTTCCCTAGGCCATTCTGGTTAAGCGTTTGGAGCAGCAGAATTGCGAAAAATTTTTTGCCTTCTCAACCATTTCTTGTCTTCAAACTCCCATATCTCGCGAACGGATTGACCTAACCCAAAAATTCCTGTTGCATCCGAAAGTAGAAACTCGCCCCATTACAACGGTATGTGTATTTTTTCCCTAGGCCATTCTGGTTAAGCGTTTGGAGCAGCAGAATTGCGAAAAATTTCTTGCCTTCTCAACCATTTCTTGGCTTCAAACTCCCATATCTCGCGTACGGATTAACCTAACCCAAAAATTCCTATTGCATCTGAAAGTAGAAACTCGCCCGATTACAACGGTATGTGTATTTTTTCCCTAGGCCATTCTGGTTAAGCGTTTGGAGCAGCAGAATTGCGAAAAATTTCTTGCCTTCTCAACCATTTCTTGGCTTCAAACTCCCATATCTCGCGTACGGATTAACCTAACCCAAAAATTCCTATTGCGTCTGAAAGTAGAAACTCGCCCGATTACAACGGTATGTGTATTTTTTCCCTAGGCCATTCTGGTTAAGCGTTTGGAGCAGCAGAATTGCGAAAAATTTGTTGTCTTCTCAACCATTTCTTAGCTTCAAAGTCCCATATCTCGCGAACGGATTGACCGAACCCAAAAATTCCTGCTGCGTCTGAAAGTAGAATCTCGCCCGATTACAACGGTATGCGTATTTTTTCCCTAGGCCATTCTGGTTAAGCGTTTGGAGCAGCAGAAGTGCGAAAAATTTGTTGTCTTCTCAACCATTTCTCGGCTTCAAACTCCCATATCTCGCGAACGGATTGACCTAACCCAAAAATTCCTATTGCATCGGAAGGTAGAAACTCGCCCGATTACAACGGTATGTGTATTTTTTCCCTAGGCCATTCTGGTTAAGCGTTTGGAGCAGCAGAAGTGCGAAAAATTTGTTGTCTTCTCAACCATTTCTTAGCTTCAAACTCCCATATCTCGCGAACGGATTGACGTAACCCAAAATTTCCTATTGCATCTGAAAGTAGAAACTCGTCCGATTATAACGGTTTGTCTATTTTTTCCCTAGGCCATTCTGGTTAAGCGTTTGGAGCAGCAGAATTGCGAAAAATTTTTTGCCTTCTCAACCATTTCTTGTCTTCAAACTCCCATATCTCGCGAACGGATTGACCTAACCCAAAAATTCCTATTGCATCCGAAAGTAGAAACTCGCCCCATTACATCGGTATGTGTATTTTTTCCCTAGGCCATTCTGGTTAAGCGTTTGGAGCAGCAGAATTGCGAAAAATTTCTTGTCTTCTCAACCATTTCTTGGCTTCAAACTCCCATATCTCGCGTACGGATTAACCTAACCCAAAAATTCCTATTGCATCTGAAAGTAGAAACTCGCCCGATTACAACGGTATGTGTATTTTTTCCCTAGGCCATTCTGGTTAAGCGTTTGGAGCAGCAGAATTGCGAAAAATTTTTTGCCTTCTCAACTATTTCTTGGCTTCAAAGTCCCATATCTCGCGAACGGATTGACCTAACCCAAAAATTCCTATTGCATCTGAAAGTAGAAACTCGCCCGATTACAACGGTATGTGTATTTTTTCCCTAGGCCATTCTGGTTAAGCGTTTGGAGCAGCAGAATTGTGAAAAATTTTTTGCCTTCTCTACCATTTCTCGGCTTCAAACTCCCATATCTCGCGAACGGATTGACCTAACACAAAAATTCCTATTGCATCGGAAAGTAGAAACTCGCTCGATTACAACGGTATGTGTATTTTTTCCCTAGGCCATTCTGGTTAAGCGTTTGGAGCAGCAGAATTGCGAAAAATTTTTTGCCTTCTCAACCATTTCTTGGCTTCAAACTCTCATATCTCGCGAACGGATTGACCTAACCCAAATATTCCTATTGCTCCTGAAAGTAGAAACTCGCCCGATTACAACGGTATGTGTATTTTTTCCATAGGCGATTCTGGTTAAGCGTTTGGAGCAGCAGAAGTGCGAAAAATTTGTTGTCTTCTCAACCATTTCTTAGCTTCAAACTCCCATATCTCGCGAACGGATTGACGTAACCCAAAATTTCCTATTGCATCTGAAAGTAGAAACTCGCCCGATTATAACGGTATGTGTATTTTTTCCCTAGGCCATTCTGGTTAAGCGTTTGGAGCAGCAGAAGTGCGAAAAATTTTTTGCCTTCTCAACCATTTCTTGTCTTCAAACTCCCATATCTCGCGAACGGATTGACGTAACCCAAAAATTCCAGTTGCATCTGAAAGTAGAATCTCGCCCGATTACAACGGTATGTGTATTTTTTCCCTAGGCCATTCTGGTTAAGCGTTTGGAGCAGCAGAAGTGCGAAAAATTTTTTCCCTTGTCAACCATGTCTTGTCTTCAAACTCCCTTATCTCGCGAACGGATTGACCAAACCCAAAAATTCCTGCTGCGTCTGAAAGAAGAAACTCGCCCGATTACAACGGTATGCGTATTTTTTCCCTAGGCCATTCTGGTTAAGCGTTTGGAGCAGCAGAAGTGCGAAAAATTTGTTGTCTTCTCAACCATTTCTTAGCTTCAAAGTCCCATATCTCGCGAACGGATTGACCGAACCCAAAAATTCCTGCTGCGTCTGAAAGTAGAATCTCGCCCGATTACAACGGTATGCGTATTTTTTCCCTAGGCCATTCTGGTTAAGCGTTTGGAGCAGCAGAATTGCGAAAAATTTTTTGCCTTCTCAACCATTTCTTGGCTTCAAAGTCCCATATCTCGCGAACGGATTGATATAACCCAAAAATTCCTATTGCATCGGAAGGTAGAAACTCGCCCGATTACAACGGTATGTGTATTTTTTCCCTAGGCCATTCTGGTTAAGCGTTTGGAGCAGCAGAAGTGCGAAAAATTTGTTGTCTTCTCAACCATTTCTTAGCTTCAATCTCCCATATCTCGCGAACGGATTGACGTAAACCAAAATTTCCTATTGCATCTGAAAGTAGAAACTCGTCCGATTATAACGGTATGTGTATTTTTTCCCTAGGCCATTCTGGTTAAGCGTTTGGAGCAGCAGAATTGCGAAAAATTTTTTGCCTTCTCAACTATTTCTTGGCTTCAAAGTCCCATATCTCGCGAAAGGATTGACCTAACCCAAAAATTCCAGTTGCATCTGAAAGTAGAAACTCGCCCGATTACAACGGTATGTGTATTTTTTCCCTAGGCCATTCTGGTTAAGCGTTTGGAGGAACAGAATTGCGAAAAATTTTTTGCCTTCTCAAGCATTTCTTGGCTTCAAACTCCCATATCTCGCGAACGGATTGACCTAACCCAAAAATTCCTATTGCACCTGAAAGTAGAAACTCGCCCGATTACAACGGTATGTGTATTTTTTCCCTAGGCCATTCTGGTTAAGCGTTTGGAGCAGCAGAATTGCGAAAAATTTTTTGCCTTCTCAACCATTTCTTGTCTTCAAACTCCCATATCTCGCGAACGGATTGACCAAACCCAAAAATTCCTGCTGCGTCTGAAAGAAGAAACTCGCCCGATTACAACGGTATGCGTATTTTTTCCTTAGGCCATTCTGGTTAAGCGTTTGGAGCAGCAGAAGTGCGAAAAATTTGTTGTCTTCCCAACCATTTCTCGGCTTCAAACTCCCATATCTCGCGAACGGATTGACCTAACCCAAAAATTCCTATTGCATCGGAAGGTAGAAACTCGCCCAATTACAACGGTATGTGTATTTTTTCCCTAGGCCATTCTGGTTAAGCGTTTGGTGCAGCAGAAGTGCGAAAAATTTGTTGTCTTCTCAACCATTTCTTAGCTTCAAACTCCCATATCTCGCGAACGGATTGACGTAACCCAAAATTTCCTATTGCATCTGAAAGTAGAAACTCGTCCGATTATAACGGTATGTGTATTTTTTCCCTAGGCCATTCTGGTTAAGCGTTTGGAGCAGCAGAATTGCGAAAAATTTTTTGCCTTCTCAACCATTTCTTGTCTTCAAACTCCCATATCTCGCGAACGGATTGACCTAATCCAAAAATTCCTATTGCACCTGAAAGTAGAAACTCGCCCGATTACAGCGGTATTTGTATTTTTTCCCTAGGCCGTTCTGGTTAAGCGTTTGGAGCAGCAGAATTGCGAAAAGTTTTTTGCCTTCTCAACCATTTCTTGTCTTCAAACTCCCATATCTCGCGAACGGATTGACTTAACACAAAAATTCCTATTGCATCCGGAAGTAGAAACTCGCCCCATTACAACGGTATGTGTATTTTTTCCCTAGGCCATTCTGGTTAAGCGTTTGGAGCAGCAGAAGTGCGAAAAATTTCTTGCCTTCTCAACCATTTCTTGTCTTCAAACTCCCATATCTCGCGAACGGATTGACGTAACCCAAAAATTCCAGTTGCATCTGAAAGTAGAAACTCGCCCGATTACAACGGTATGTGTATTTTTTCCCTAGGCCATTCTGGCTAAGCGTTTGGAGCAGCAGAAGTGCGAAAAATTTTTTGCCTTCTCAACCATTTCTTGTCTTCAAACCCCCATATCTCGCGAACGGATTGACCAAACCCAAAAATTCCTATTGCATCTGAAAGTAGAAACTCGCCCGATTACAACGGTATGTGTATTTTTCCCTAGGCCATTCTGGTTAAGCGTTTGGAGCAGCAGAATTGTGAAAAATTTTTTGCCTTCTCTACCATTTCTCGGCTTCAAACTCCCATATCTCGCGAACGGATTGACGTAACCCAAAATTTCCTATTGCATCTGAAAGTAGAAACTCGCCCGATTATAACGGTATGTGTATTTTTTCCCTAGGCCATTCTGGTTAAGCGTTTGGAGCAGCAGAAGTGCAAAAAATTTGTTGTCTTCTCAACCATTTCTCGGCTTCAAACTCCCATATCTCGCGAACGGATTGACCTAACCCAAAAATTCCTATTGCATCGGAAGGTAGAAACTCGCCCGATTACACCGGTATGTGTATTTTTTCCCTAGGCCATTCTGGTTAAGCGTTTGGAGCAGCAGAAGTGCGAAAAATTTGTTGTCTTCTCAACCATTTCTTAGCTTCAAACTCCCATATCTCGCGAACGGATTGACGTAACCCAAAATTTCCTATTGCATCTGAAAGTAGAAACTCGTCCGATTATAACGGTATGTCTATTTTTTCCCTAGGCCATTCTGGTTAAGCGTTTGGAGCAGCAGAATTGCGAAAAATTTTTTGCCTTCTCAACCATTTCTTGTCTTCAAACTCCCATATCTCGCGAACGGATTGACCTAACCCAAAAATTCCTGTTGCATCCGAAAGTAGAAACTCGCCCCATTACAACGGTATGTGTATTTTTTCCCTAGGCCATTCTGGTTAAGCGTTTGGAGCAGCAGAATTGCGAAAAATTTCTTGCCTTCTCAACCATTTCTTGGCTTCAAACTCCCATATCTCGCGTACGGATTAACCTAACCCAAAAATTCCTATTGCATCTGAAAGTAGAAACTCGCCCGATTACAACGGTATGTGTATTTTTTCCCTAGGCCATTCTGGTTAAGCGTTTGGAGCAGCAGAATTGCGAAAAATTTCTTGCCTTCTCAACCATTTCTTGGCTTCAAAATCCCATATCTCGCGTACGGATTAACCTAACCCAAAAATTCCTATTGCATCTGAAAGTAGAAACTCGCCCGATTACAACGGTATGTGTATTTTTTCCCTAGGCCATTCTGGTTAAGCGTTTGGAGCAGCAGAATTGCGAAAAATTTGTTGTCTTCTCAACCATTTCTTAGCTTCAAAGTCCCATATCTCGCGAACGGATTGACCGAACCCAAAAATTCCTGCTGCGTCTGAAAGTAGAATCTCGCCCGATTACAACGGTATGCGTATTTTTTCCCTAGGCCATTCTGGTTAAGCGTTTGGAGCAGCAGAAGTGCGAAAAATTTGTTGTCTTCTCAACCATCTCTCGGCTTCAAACTCCCATATCTCGCGAACGGATTGACCTAACCCAAAAATTCCTATTGCATCGGAAGGTAGAAACTCGCCCGATTACAACGGTATGTGTATTTTTTCCCTAGGCCATTCTGGTTAAGCGTTTGGAGCAGCAGAAGTGCGAAAAATTTGTTGTCTTCTCAACCATTTCTTAGCTTCAAACTCCCATATCTCGCGAACGGATTGACGTAACCCAAAATTTCCTATTGCATCTGAAAGTAGAAACTCGTCCGATTATAACGGTTTGTCTATTTTTTCCCTAGGCCATTCTGGTTAAGCGTTTGGAGCAGCAGAATTGCGAAAAATTTTTTGCCTTCTCAACCATTTCTTGTCTTCAAACTCCCATATCTCGCGAACGGATTGACCTAACCCAAAAATTCCTATTGCATCCGAAAGTAGAAACTCGCCCCATTACATCGGTATGTGTATTTTTTCCCTAGGCCATTCTGGTTAAGCGTTTGGAGCAGCAGAATTGCGAAAAATTTCTTGTCTTCTCAACCATTTCTTGGCTTCAAACTCCCATATCTCGCGTACGGATTAACCTAACCCAAAAATTCCTATTGCATCTGAAAGTAGAAACTCGCCCGATTACAACGGTATGTGTATTTTTTCCCTAGGCCATTCTGGTTAAGCGTTTGGAGGAACAGAATTGCGAAAAATTTTTTGCCTTCTCAAGCATTTCTTGGCTTCAAACTCCCATATCTCGCGAACGGATTGACCTAACCCAAAAATTCCTATTGCATCTGAAAGTAGAAACTCGCCCGATTACAACGGTATGTGTATTTTTTCCCTAGGCCATTCTGGTTAAGCGTTTGGAGCAGCAGAATTGCGAAAAATTTTTTGCCTTCTCAACCATTTCTTGTCTTCAAACTCCCATATCTCGCGAACGGATTGACCAAACCCAAAAATTCCTGCTGCGTCTGAAAGAAGAAACTCGCCCGATTACAACGGTATGCGTATTTTTTCCTTAGGCCATTCTGGTTAAGCGTTTGGAGCAGCAGAAGTGCGAAAAATTTGTTGTCTTCCCAACCATTTCTCGGCTTCAAACTCCCATATCTCGCGAACGGATTGACCTAACCCAAAAATTCCTATTGCATCGGAAGGTAGAAACTCGCCCGATTACAACGGTATGTGTATTTTTTCCCTAGGCCATTCTGGTTAAGCGTTTGGTGCAGCAGAAGTGCGAAAAATTTGTTGTCTTCTCAACCATTTCTTAGCTTCAAACTCCCATATCTCGCGAACGGATTGACGTAACCCAAAATTTCCTATTGCATCTGAAAGTAGAAACTCGTCCGATTATAACGGTATGTGTATTTTTTCCCTAGGCCATTCTGGTTAAGCGTTTGGAGCAGCAGAATTGCGAAAAATTTTTTGCCTTCTCAACCATTTCTTGTCTTCAAACTCCCATATCTCGCGAACGGATTGACCTAATCCAAAAATTCCTATTGCACCTGAAAGTAGAAACTCGTCCGATTATAACGGTATGTGTATTTTTTCCCTAGGCCGTTCTGGTTAAGCGTTTGGAGCAGCAGAATTGCGAAAAGTTTTTTGCCTTCTCAACCATTTCTTGTCTTCAAACTCCCATATCTCGCGAACGGATTGACTTAACACAAAAATTCCTATTGCATCCGGAAGTAGAAACTCGCCCCATTACAACGGTATGTGTATTTTTTCCCTAGGCCATTCTGGTTAAGCGTTTGGAGCAGCAGAAGTGCGAAAAATTTCTTGCCTTCTCAACCATTTCTTGTCTTCAAACTCCCATATCTCGCGAACGGATTGACGTAACCCAAAAATTCCAGTTGCATCTGAAAGTAGAAACTCGCCCGATTACAACGGTATGTGTATTTTTTCCCTAGGCCATTCTGGCTAAGCGTTTGGAGCAGCAGAAGTGCGAAAAATTTTTTGCCTTCTCAACCATTTCTTGTCTTCAAACCCCCATATCTCGCGAACGGATTGACCAAACCCAAAAATTCCTATTGCATCTGAAAGTAGAAACTCGCCCGATTACAACGGTATGTGTATTTTTCCCTAGGCCATTCTGGTTAAGCGTTTGGAGCAGCAGAATTGTGAAAAATTTTTTGCCTTCTCTACCATTTCTCGGCTTCAAACTCCCATATCTCGCGAACGGATTGACGTAACCCAAAATTTCCTATTGCATCTGAAAGTAGAAACTCGCCCGATTATAACGGTATGTGTATTTTTTCCCTAGGCCATTCTGGTTAAGCGTTTGGAGCAGCAGAAGTGCAAAAAATTTGTTGTCTTCTCAACCATTTCTCGGCTTCAAACTCCCATATCTCGCGAACGGATTGACCTAACCCAAAAATTCCTATTGCATCGGAAGGTAGAAACTCGCCCGATTACACCGGTATGTGTATTTTTTCCCTAGGCCATTCTGGTTAAGCGTTTGGAGCAGCAGAAGTGCGAAAAATTTGTTGTCTTCTCAACCATTTCTTAGCTTCAAACTCCCATATCTCGCGAACGGATTGACGTAACCCAAAATTTCCTATTGCATCTGAAAGTAGAAACTCGTCCGATTATAACGGTATGTCTATTTTTTCCCTAGGCCATTCTGGTTAAGCGTTTGGAGCAGCAGAATTGCGAAAAATTTTTTGCCTTCTCAACCATTTCTTGTCTTCAAACTCCCATATCTCGCGAACGGATTGACCTAACCCAAAAATTCCTGTTGCATCCGAAAGTAGAAACTCGCCCCATTACAACGGTATGTGTATTTTTTCCCTAGGCCATTCTGGTTAAGCGTTTGGAGCAGCAGAATTGCGAAAAATTTCTTGCCTTCTCAACCATTTCTTGGCTTCAAACTCCCATATCTCGCGTACGGATTAACCTAACCCAAAAATTCCTATTGCATCTGAAAGTAGAAACTCGCCCGATTACAACGGTATGTGTATTTTTTCCCTAGGCCATTCTGGTTAAGCGTTTGGAGCAGCAGAATTGCGAAAAATTTCTTGCCTTCTCAACCATTTCTTGGCTTCAAAATCCCATATCTCGCGTACGGATTAACCTAACCCAAAAATTCCTATTGCATCTGAAAGTAGAAACTCGCCCGATTACAACGGTATGTGTATTTTTTCCCTAGGCCATTCTGGTTAAGCGTTTGGAGCAGCAGAATTGCGAAAAATTTGTTGTCTTCTCAACCATTTCTTAGCTTCAAAGTCCCATATCTCGCGAACGGATTGACCGAACCCAAAAATTCCTGCTGCGTCTGAAAGTAGAATCTCGCCCGATTACAACGGTATGCGTATTTTTTCCCTAGGCCATTCTGGTTAAGCGTTTGGAGCAGCAGAAGTGCGAAAAATTTGTTGTCTTCTCAACCATCTCTCGGCTTCAAACTCCCATATCTCGCGAACGGATTGACCTAACCCAAAAATTCCTATTGCATCGGAAGGTAGAAACTCGCCCGATTACAACGGTATGTGTATTTTTTCCCTAGGCCATTCTGGTTAAGCGTTTGGAGCAGCAGAAGTGCGAAAAATTTGTTGTCTTCTCAACCATTTCTTAGCTTCAAACTCCCATATCTCGCGAACGGATTGACGTAACCCAAAATTTCCTATTGCATCTGAAAGTAGAAACTCGTCCGATTATAACGGTTTGTCTATTTTTTCCCTAGGCCATTCTGGTTAAGCGTTTGGAGCAGCAGAATTGCGAAAAATTTTTTGCCTTCTCAACCATTTCTTGTCTTCAAACTCCCATATCTCGCGAACGGATTGACCTAACCCAAAAATTCCTATTGCATCCGAAAGTAGAAACTCGCCCCATTACATCGGTATGTGTATTTTTTCCCTAGGCCATTCTGGTTAAGCGTTTGGAGCAGCAGAATTGCGAAAAATTTCTTGTCTTCTCAACCATTTCTTGGCTTCAAACTCCCATATCTCGCGTACGGATTAACCTAACCCAAAAATTCCTATTGCATCTGAAAGTAGAAACTCGCCCGATTACAACGGTATGTGTATTTTTTCCCTAGGCCATTCTGGTTAAGCGTTTGGAGCAGCAGAATTGCGAAAAATTTTTTGCCTTCTCAACTATTTCTTGGCTTCAAAGTCCCATATCTCGCGAACGGATTGACCTAACCCAAAAATTCCTATTGCATCTGAAAGTAGAAACTCGCCCGATTACAACGGTATGTGTATTTTTTCCCTAGGCCATTCTGGTTAAGCGTTTGGAGCAGCAGAATTGTGAAAAATTTTTTGCCTTCTCTACCATTTCTCGGCTTCAAACTCCCATATCTCGCGAACGGATTGACCTAACACAAAAATTCCTATTGCATCGGAAAGTAGAAACTCGCTCGATTACAACGGTATGTGTATTTTTTCCCTAGGCCATTCTGGTTAAGCGTTTGGAGCAGCAGAATTGCGAAAAATTTTTTGCCTTCTCAACCATTTCTTGGCTTCAAACTCTCATATCTCGCGAACGGATTGACCTAACCCAAATATTCCTATTGCACCTGAAAGTAGAAACTCGCCCGATTACAACGGTATGTGTATTTTTTCCCTAGGCGATTCTGGTTAAGCGTTTGGAGCAGCAGAAGTGCGAAAAATTTGTTGTCTTCTCAACCATTTCTTAGCTTCAAACTCCCATATCTCGCGAACGGATTGACGTAACCCAAAATTTCCTATTGCATCTGAAAGTAGAAACTCGCCCGATTATAACGGTATGTGTATTTTTTCCCTAGGCCATTCTGGTTAAGCGTTTGGAGCAGCAGAAGTGCGAAAAATTTTTTGCCTTCTCAACCATTTCTTGTCTTCAAACTCCCATATCTCGCGAACGGATTGACGTAACCCAAAAATTCCAGTTGCATCTGAAAGTAGAATCTCGCCCGATTACAACGGTATGTGTATTTTTTCCCTAGGCCATTCTGGTTAAGCGTTTGGAGCAGCAGAAGTGCGAAAAATTTTTTCCCTTCTCAACCATGTCTTGTCTTCAAACTCCCTTATCTCGCGAACGGATTGACCAAACCCAAAAATTCCTGCTGCGTCTGAAAGAAGAAACTCGCCCGATTACAACGGTATGCGTATTTTTTCCCTAGGCCATTCTGGTTAAGCGTTTGGAGCAGCAGAAGTGCGAAAAATTTGTTGTCTTCTCAACCATTTCTTAGCTTCAAAGTCCCATATCTCGCGAACGGATTGACCGAACCCAAAAATTCCTGCTGCGTCTGAAAGTAGAATCTCGCCCGATTACAACGGTATGCGTATTTTTTCCCTAGGCCATTCTGGTTAAGCGTTTGGAGCAGCAGAATTGCGAAAAATTTTTTGCCTTCTCAACCATTTCTTGGCTTCAAAGTCCCATATCTCGCGAACGGATTGATATAACCCAAAAATTCCTATTGCATCGGAAGGTAGAAACTCGCCCGATTACAACGGTATGTGTATTTTTTCCCTAGGCCATTCTGGTTAAGCGTTTGGAGCAGCAGAAGTGCGAAAAATTTGTTGTCTTCTCAACCATTTCTTAGCTTCAATCTCCCATATCTCGCGAACGGATTGACGTAACCCAAAATTTCCTATTGCATCTGAAAGTAGAAACTCGTCCGATTATAACGGTATGTGTATTTTTTCCCTAGGCCATTCTGGTTAAGCGTTTGGAGCAGCAGAATTGCGAAAAATTTTTTGCCTTCTCAACTATTTCTTGGCTTCAAAGTCCCATATCTCGCGAAAGGATTGACCTAACCCAAAAATTCCAGTTGCATCTGAAAGTAGAAACTCGCCCGATTACAACGGTATGTGTATTTTTTCCCTAGGCCATTCTGGTTAAGCGTTTGGAGGAACAGAATTGCGAAAAATTTTTTGCCTTCTCAATCATTTCTTGGCTTCAAACTCCCATATCTCGCGAACGGATTGACCTAACCCAAAAATTCCTATTGCACCTGAAAGTAGAAACTCGCCCGATTACAACGGTATGTGTATTTTTTCCCTAGGCCATTCTGGTTAAGCGTTTGGAGCAGCAGAATTGCGAAAAATTTTTTGCCTTCTCAACCATTTCTTATCTTCAAACTCCCATATCTCGCGAACGGATTGACCAAACCCAAAAATTCCTGCTGCGTCTGAAAGAAGAAACTCGCCCGATTACAACGGTATGCGTATTTTTTCCTTAGGCCATTCTGGTTAAGCGTTTGGAGCAGCAGAAGTGCGAAAAATTTGTTGTCTTCCCAACCATTTCTCGGCTTCAAACTCCCATATCTCGCGAACGGATTGACCTAACCCAAAAATTCCTATTGCATCGGAAGGTAGAAACTCGCCCGATTACAACGGTATGTGTATTTTTTCCCTAGGCCATTCTGGTTAAGCGTTTGGTGCAGCAGAAGTGCGAAAAATTTGTTGTCTTCTCAACCATTTCTTAGCTTCAAACTCCCATATCTCACGAACGGATTGACGTAACCCAAAATTTCCTATTGCATCTGAAAGTAGAAACTCGTCCGATTATAACGGTATGTGTATTTTTTCCCTAGGCCATTCTGGTTAAGCGTTTGGAGCAGCAGAATTGCGAAAAATTTTTTGCCTTCTCAACCATTTCTTGTCTTCAAACTCCCATATCTCGCGAACGGATTGACCTAATCCAAAAATTCCTATTGCACCTGAAAGTAGAAACTCGCCCGATTACAGCGGTATTTGTATTTTTTCCCTAGGCCGTTCTGGTTAAGCGTTTGGAGCAGCAGAATTGCGAAAAATTTTTTGCCTTCTCAACTATTTCTTGGCTTCAAAGTCCCATATCTCGCGAACGGATTGATATAACCCAAAAATTCCTATTGCACCTGAAAGTAGAAACTCGCCCGATTACAACGGTATGTGTATTTTTTCCCTAGGCCATTCCGGTTAAGCGTTTGGAGCAGCAGAATTGCGAAAAATTTTTTGCCTTCTCAACTATTTCTTGGCTTCAAAGTCCCATATCTCGCGAACGGATTGACCTAACCCAAAAATTCCAGTTGCATCTGAAAGTAGAAACTCGCCCGATTACAACGGTATGTGTATTTTTTCCCTAGGCCATTCTGGTTAAGCGTTTGGAGGAACAGAATTGCGAAAAATTTTTTGCCTTCTCAAGCATTTCTTGGCTTCAAACTCCCATATCTCGCGAACGGATTGACCTAACCCAAAAATTCCTATTGCACCTGAAAGTAGAACCTCGCCCGATTACAACGGTATGTGTATTTTTTCCCTAGGCCATTCTGGTTAAGAGTTTGGAGCAGCAGAATTGCGAAAAATTTTTTGCCTTCTCAACCATTTCTTGGCTTCAAAGTCCCATATCTCGCGAACGGATTGACCTAACCCAAATATTCCTATTGCACCTGAAAGTAGAAACTCGCCCGATTACAACGGTATGTGTATTTTTTCCCTAGGCGATTCTGGTAAGGCGTTTGGAGCAGCAGAAGTGCGAAAAATTTGTTGTCTTCTCAACCATTTCTTAGCTTCAAACTCCCATATCTCGTGAACGGATTGACGTAACCCAAAATTTCTTATTGCATCTGAAAGTAGAAACTCGCCCGATTATAACGGTATGTGTATTTTTTCCCTAGGCCATTCTGGTTAAGCGTTTGGAGCAGCAGAAGTGCGAAAAATTTTTTGCCTTCTCAACCATTTCTTGTCTTCAAACTCCCATATCTCGCGAACGGATTGACCTAACCCAAAAATTCCTATTGCACCTGCATGTAGAAACTCGCCCGATTACAACGGTATGTGTATTTTTTCCCTAGGCCATTCTTGTTATGCGTTTGGAGCAGCAGAATTGCGAAAAATTTTTTGCCATCTCAACCATTTCTTGGCTTCAAACTCCCATATCTCGCGAACGGATTGACCTAACTCAAAAATTCCTGTTGCGTCTGGAAATAGAAACTCGCCCGGTTACAACGGTATGTGTATTTTTTCCCTAGGACATTCTGGTTAAGCGTTTGGAGCAGCAGAAGTGCGAAAAATTTGTTGCATTCTCAACCATTTCTTAGATTCAAACTCCCATATCTCGCGAACGGATTGACGTAACCCAAAAATTCCAGTTGCATCTGAAAGTAGAAACTCGCCCGATTACAACGGTATGTGAATTTTTCCCTAGGCCATTCTGGTTAAGCGTTCGGAGCAGCAAAATTGCGAAAAATTTTTTGCCTTCTCAACCATTTCTTGGCTTCAAACTCCCATATCTCGCGAACGGATTGACCTAACCCAAAAATTCCTATTGCATCTGAAAGTAGAATCTCGCCCCATTACAACGGTATGTGTATTTTTTCCCTAGGCCATTCTGGTTAAGCGTTTGGAGCAGCAGAATTGCGAAAAATTTCTTGCCTTCTCAACCATTTCTTGGCTTCAAACTCCCATATCTCGCGTACGGATTAACCTAACCCAAAAATTCCTATTGCATCTGAAAGTAGAAACTCGCCCGATTACAACGGTATGTGTATTTTTTCCCTAGGCCATTCTGGTTAAGCGTTTGGAGCAGCAGAATTGCGAAAAATTTTTTGCCTTCTCAACTATTTCTTGGCTTCAAAGTCCCATATCTCGCGAACGGATTGACCTAACCCAAAAATTCCTATTGCATCTGAAAGTAGAAACTCGCCCGATTACAACGGTATGTGTATTTTTTCCCTAGGCCATTCTGGTTAAGAGTTTGGAGCAGCAGAATTGCGAAAAATTTTTTGCCTTCTCAACCATTTCTTGGCTTCAAAGTCCCATATCTCGCGAACGGATTGACCTAACCCAAATATTCCTATTGCACCTGAAAGTAGAAACTCGCCCGATTACAACGGTATGTGTATTTTTTCCCTAGGCGATTCTGGTAAGGCGTTTGGAGCAGCAGAAGTGCGAAAAATTTGTTGTCTTCTCAACCATTTCTTAGCTTCAAACTCCCATATCTCGTGAACGGATTGACGTAACCCAAAATTTCCTATTGCATCTGAAAGTAGAAACTCGCCCGATTATAACGGTATGTGTATTTTTTCCCTAGGCCATTCTGGTTAAGCGTTTGGAGCAGCAGAAGTGCGAAAAATTTTTTGCCTTCTCAACCATTTCTTGTCTTCAAACTCCCATATCTCGCGAACGGATAGACCTAACCCAAAAATTCCTATTGCACCTGCATGTAGAAACTCGCCCGATTACAACGGTATGTGTATTTTTTCCCTAGGCCATTCTTGTTATGCGTTTGGAGCAGCAGAATTGCGAAAAATTTTTTGCCATCTCAACCATTTCTTGGCTTCAAACTCCCATATCTCGCGAACGGATTGACCTAACTCAAAAATTCCTGTTGCGTCTGGAAATAGAAACTCGCCCGGTTACAACGGTATGTGTATTTTTTCCCTAGGACATTCTGGTTAAGCGTTTGGAGCAGCAGAAGTGCGAAGAATTTGTTGCATTCTCAACCATTTCTTAGATTCAAACTCCCATATCTCGCGAACGGATTGACGTAACCCAAAAATTCCAGTTGCATCTGAAAGTAGAAACTCGCCCGATTACAACGGTATGTGAATTTTTCCCTAGGCCATTCTGGTTAAGCGTTCGGAGCAGCAAAATTGCGAAAAATTTTTTGCCTTCTCAACCATTTCTTGGCTTCAAACTCCCATATCTCGCGAACGGATTGACCTAACCCAAAAATTCCTATTGCATCTGAAAGTAGAAACTCGCCCGATTACAACGGTATGTGTATTTTTTCCCTAGGCCATTCTGGTTAAGCGTTTGGAGCAGCAGAATTGTGAAAAATTTTTTGCCTTCTCTACCATTTCTTGGCTTCAAACTCCCATATCTCGCGAACGGATTGACCTAACCCAAATATTCCTATTGCACCTGAAAGTAGAAACTCGCCCGATTACAACGGTATGCGTATTTTTTCCCTAGGCGATTCTGGTTAAGCGTTTGGAGCTGCAGAAGTGCGAAAAATTTGTTGTCTTCTCAACCATTTCTTAGCTTCAAACTCCCATATCTCGCGAACGGATTGACGTAACCCAAAATTTCCTATTCCATCTGAAAGTAGAATCTCGCCCCATTACAACGGTATGTGTATTTTTTCCCTAGGCCATTCTGGTTAAGCGTTTGGAGCAGCAGAATTGCGAAAAATTTCTTGCCTTCTCAACCATTTCTTGGCTTCAAACTCCCATATCTCGCGTACGGATTAACCTAACCCAAAAATTCCTATTGCATCTGAAAGTAGAAACTCGCCCGATTACAACGGTATGTGTATTTTTTCCCTAGGCCATTCTGGTTAAGCGTTTGGAGCAGCAGAATTGCGAAAAATTTTTTGCCTTCTCAACTATTTCTTGGCTTCAAAGTCCCATATCTCGCGAACGGATTGACCTAACCCAAAAATTCCTATTGCATCTGAAAGTAGAAACTCGCCCGATTACAACGGTATGTGTATTTTTTCCCTAGGCCATTCTGGTTAAGCGTTTGGAGCAGCAGAATTGTGACAAATTTTTTGCCTTCTCTACCATTTCTCGGCTTCAAACTCCCATATCTCGCGAACGGATTGACCTAACACAAAAATTCCTATTGCATCGGAAAGTAGAAACTCGCCCGATTACAACGGTATGTGTATTTTTTCCCTAGGCCATTCTGGTTAAGCGTTTGGAGCAGCAGAATTGCGAAAAATTTTTTGCCTTCTCAACCATTTCTTGGCTTCAAACTCTCATATCTCGCGAACGGATTGACCTAACCCAAATATTCCTATTGAACCTGAAAGTAGAAACTCGCCCGATTACAACGGTATGTGTATTTTTTCCCTAGGCGATTCTGGTTAAGCGTTTGGAGCAGCAGAAGTGCGAAAAATTTGTTGTCTTCTCAACCATTTCTTAGCTTCAAACTCCCATATCTCGCGAACGGATTGACGTAACCCAAAATTTCCTATTGCATCTGAAAGTAGAAACTCGCCCGATTATAACGGTATGTGTATTTTTTCCCTAGGCCATTCTGGTTAAGCGTTTGGAGCAGCAGAAGTGCGAAAAATTTTTTGCCTTCTCAACCATTTCTTGTCTTCAAACTCCCATATCTCGCGAACGGATTGACGTAACCCAAAAATTCCAGTTGCATCTGAAAGTAGAATCTCGCCCGATTACAACGGTATGTGTATTTTTTCCCTAAGCCATTCTGGTTAAGCGTTTGGAGCAGCAGAAGTGCGAAAAATTTTTTCCCTTCTCAACCATGTCTTGTCTTCAAACTCCCTTATCTCGCGAACGGATTGACCAAACCCAAAAATTCCTGCTGCGTCTGAAAGAAGAAACTCGCCCGATTACAACGGTATGCGTATTTTTTCCCTAGGCCATTCTTGTTAAGCGTTTGGAGCAGCAGAAGTGCGAAAAATTTGTTGTCTTCTCAACCATTTCTTAGCTTCAAAGTCCCATATCTCGCGAACGGATTGACCGAACCCAAAAATTCCTGCTGCGTCTGAAAGTAGAATCTCGCCCGATTACAACGGTATGCGTATTTTTTCCCTAGGCCATTCTGGTTAAGCGTTTGGAGCAGCAGAAGTGCGAAAAATTTGTTGTCTTCTCAACCATTTCTCGGCTTCAAACTCCCATATCTCGCGAACGGATTGACCTAACCCAAAAATTCCTATTGCATCGGAAGGTAGAAACTCGCCCGATTACAACGGTATGTGTATTTTTTCCCTAGGCCATTCTGGTTAAGCGTTTGGAGCAGCAGAAGTGCGAAAAATTTGTTGTCTTCTCAACCATTTCTTAGCTTCAAACTCCCATATCTCGCGAACGGATTGACGTAACCCAAAATTTCCTATTCCATCTGAAAGTAGAATCTCGCCCCATTACAACGGTATGTGTATTTTTTCCCTAGGCCATTCTGGTTAAGCGTTTGGAGCAGCAGAATTGCGAAAAATTTGTTGCATTCTCAACCATTTCTTAGATTCAAACTCCCATATCTCGCGAACGGATTGACCTAACCCAAATATTCCTATTGCACCTGAAAGTAGAAACTCGCCCGATTACAACGGTATGCGTATTTTTTCCCTAGGCGATTCTGGTTAAGCGTTTGGAGCTGCAGAAGTGCGAAAAATTTGTTGTCTTCTCAACCATTTCTTAGCTTCAAACTCCCATATCTCGCGAACGGATTGACGTAACCCAAAATTTCCTATTTCATCTGAAAGTAGAATCTCGCCCCATTACAACGGTATGTGTATTTTTTCCCTAGGCCATTCTGGTTAAGCGTTTGGAGCAGCAGAATTGCGAAAAATTTTTTGCCTTCTCAACTATTTCTTGGCTTCAAAGTCCCATATCTCGCGAACGGATTGACCTAACCCAAAAATTCCTATTGCATCTGAAAGTAGAAACTCGCCCGATTACAACGGTATGTGTATTTTTTCCCTAGGCCATTCTGGTTAAGCGTTTGGAGCAGCAGAATTGTGAAAAATTTTTTGCCTTCTCTACCATTTCTCGGCTTCAAACTCCCATATCTCGCGAACGGATTGACCTAACACAAAAATTCCTATTGCATCGGAAAGTAGAAACTCGCCCGATTACAACGGTATGTGTATTTTTTCCCTAGGCCATTCTGGTTAAGCGTTTGGAGCAGCAGAATTGCGAAAAATTTTTTGCCTTCTCAACCATTTCTTGGCTTCAAACTCTCATATCTCGCGAACGGATTGACCTAACCCAAATATTCCTATTGCACCTGAAAGTAGAAACTCGCCCGATTACAACGGTATGTGTATTTTTTCCCTAGGCGATTCTGGTTAAGCGTTTGGAGCAGCAGAAGTGCGAAAAATTTGTTGTCTTCTCAACCATTTCTTAGCTTCAAACTCCCATATCTCGCGAACGGATTGACGTAACCCAAAATTTCCTATTGCATCTGAAAGTAGAAACTCGCCCGATTATAACGGTATGTGTATTTTTTCCCTAGGCCATTCTGGTTAAGCGTTTGGAGCAGCAGAAGTGCGAAAAATTTTTTGCCTTCTCAACCATTTCTTGTCTTCAAACTCCCATATCTCGCGAACGGATTGACGTAACCCAAAAATTCCAGTTGCATCTGAAAGTAGAATCTCGCCCGATTACAACGGTATGTGTATTTTTTCCCTAAGCCATTCTGGTTAAGCGTTTGGAGCAGCAGAAGTGCGAAAAATTTTTTCCCTTCTCAACCATGTCTTGTCTTCAAACTCCCTTATCTCGCGAACGGATTGACCAAACCCAAAAATTCCTGCTGCGTCTGAAAGAAGAAACTCGCCCGATTACAACGGTATGCGTATTTTTTCCCTAGGCCATTCTTGTTAAGCGTTTGGAGCAGCAGAAGTGCGAAAAATTTGTTGTCTTCTCAACCATTTCTTAGCTTCAAAGTCCCATATCTCGCGAACGGATTGACCGAACCCAAAAATTCCTGCTGCGTCTGAAAGTAGAATCTCGCCCGATTACAACGGTATGCGTATTTTTTCCCTAGGCCATTCTGGTTAAGCGTTTGGAGCAGCAGAAGTGCGAAAAATTTGTTGTCTTCTCAACCATTTCTCGGCTTCAAACTCCCATATCTCGCGAACGGATTGACCTAACCCAAAAATTCCTATTGCATCGGAAGGTAGAAACTCGCCCGATTACAACGGTATGTGTATTTTTTCCCTAGGCCATTCTGGTTAAGCGTTTGGAGCAGCAGAAGTGCGAAAAATTTGTTGTCTTCTCAACCATTTCTTAGCTTCAAACTCCCATATCTCGCGAACGGATTGACGTAACCCAAAATTTCCTATTGCATCTGAAAGTAGAAACTCGTCCGATTATAACGGTATGTGTATTTTTTCCCTAGGCCGTTCTGGTTAAGCGTTTGGAGCAGCAGAATTGCGAAAAATTTTTTCCCTTCTCAACCATTTCTTGGCTTCAAAGTCCCATATCTCGCGAACGGATTGATATAACCCAAAAATTCCTATTCCACCTGAAAGTAGAAACTCGCCCGATTACAACGGTATGTGTATTTTTTCCCTAGGCCATTCTGGTTAAGCGTTTGGAGCAGCAGAATTGCGAAAAATTTTTTGCCTTCTCAACTATTTCTTGGCTTCAAAGTCCCATATCTCGCGAAAGGATTGACCTAACCCAAAAATTCCAGTTGCATCTGAAAGTAGAAACTCGCCCGATTACAACGGTATGTGTATTTTTTCCCTAGGCCATTCTGGTTAAGCGTTTGGAGGAACAGAATTGCGAAAAATTTTTTGCCTTCTCAAGCATTTCTTGGCTTCAAACTCCCATATCTCGCGAACGGATTGACCTAACCCAAAAATTCCTATGGCACCTGAAAGTAGAAACTCGCCCGATTACAACGGTATGTGTATTTTTTCCCTAGGCCATTCTGGTTAAGCGTTTGGAGCAGCAGAATTGCGAAAAATTTTTTGCCTTCTCAACCATTTCTTGTCTTCAAACTCCCATATCTCGCGAACGGATTGACCAAACCCAAAAATTCCTGCTGCGTCTGAAAGAAGAAACTCGCCCGATTACAACGGTATGCGTATTTTTTCCTTAGGCCATTCTGGTTAAGCGTTTGGAGCAGCAGAAGTGCGAAAAATTTGTTGTCTTCTCAACCATTTCTCGGCTTCAAACTCCCATATCTCGCGAACGGATTGACCTAACCCAAAAATTCCTATTGCATCGGAAGGTAGAAACTCGCCCGATTACAACGGTATGTGTATTTTTTCCCTAGGCCATTCTGGTTAAGCGTTTGGTGCAGCAGAAGTGCGAAAAATTTGTTGTCTTCTCAACCATTTCTTAGCTTCAAACTCCCATATCTCGCGAACGGATTGACGTAACCCAAAATTTCCTATTGCATCTGAAAGTAGAAACTCGTCCGATTATAACGGTATGTGTATTTTTTCCCTAGGCCATTCTGGTTAAGCGTTTGGAGCAGCAGAATTGCGAAAAATTTTTTGCCTTCTCAACCATTTCTTGTCTTCAAACTCCCATATCTCGCGAACGGATTGACATAACCCAAAAATTCCTATTGCATCTGAAAGTAGAAACTCGCCCGATTACAACGGTATGTGTATTTTTTCCCTAGGCCATTCTGGTTAAGCGTTTGGAGCAGCAGAAGTGCGAAAAATTTGTTGCCTTCTCAAGCATTTCTTGGCTTCAAACTCCCATATCTCGCGAACGGATTGACCTAACCCAAAAATTCCTATTGCACCTGAAAGTAGAAACTCGCCCGATTACAACGGTATGTGTATTTTTTCCCTACGCCATTATGGTTAAGCGTTTGGAGCAGCAGAATTGCGAAAAATTTCTTGCCTTCTCAACCATTTGTTGGCTTCAAACTCCCATATCTCGCGAACGGATAGACCTAACCCAAAAATTCCTATTGCATCTGAGAGTAGAAACTCGCCCGATTACAGCGGTATTTGTATTCTTTCCCTAGGCCGTTCTGGTTAAGCGTTTGGAGCAGCAGAATTGCGAAAAATTTTTTGCCTTCTCAACCGTTTCTTGGCTTCAAAGTCCCATATCTCGCGAACGGATTGACATAACCCAAAAATTCCTATTGCATCAGAAAGTAGAAACTCGCCCGATTATAACGGTATGTGTATTTTTTCCCTAGGCCATTCTGGTTAAGCGTTTGGAGCAGCAGAAGTGCGAAAAATTTTTTGCCTTCTCAACCATTTCTTGTCTTCAAACTCCCATATCTCCCGAACGGATTGACGTAACCCAAAAATTCCAGTTGCATCTGAAAGTAGAAACTCGCCCAATTACAACGGTATGTGTATTTTTTCCCTAGGCCATTCTGGTTAAGCGTTTGGAGCAGCAGAAGTGCGAAAAATTTTTTGCCTTCTCAACCATTTCTTGTCTTCAAACTTCCATATCTCGCGAACGGATAGACCTAACCCAAAAATTCCTATTGCATCTGAAAGTAGAAACTCGCCCGATTACAGCGGTATTTGTTTTCTTTCCCTAGGCCGTTCTGGTTAAGCGTTTGGAGCAGCAGAATTGCGAAAAATTTTTTGCCTTCTCAACCGTTTCTTGGCTTCAAAGTCCCATATCTCGCGAACGGATTGACATAACCCAAAAATTCCTATTGCATCTGAAAGTAGAAACTCGCCCGATTATAACGGTATGTGTATTTTTTCCCTAGGCCATTCTGGTTAAGCGTTTGGAGCAGCAGAAGTGCGAAAAATTTTTTGCCTTCTCAACCATTTCTTGTCTTCAAACTTCCATATCTCGCGAACAGATTGACCAAACCCAAAAATTCCTGCTGCGTCTGAAAGTAGAAACTCGCCCGATTACAACGGTATGCGTATTTTTTCCCTAGGCCATTCTGGTTAAGCGTTTGGAGCAGCAGACGTGCGAAAAATTTGTTGTCTTCTCAACCATTTCTTAGCTTCAAAGTCCCATATCTCGCGAACGGATTGACCAAACCCAAAAATTCCTGCTGCGTCTGAAAGTAGAATCTCGCCCGATTACAACGGTATGTGTATTTTTTCCCTAGGCCATTCTGGTTATGCGTTTGGAGCAGCAGAAGTGCGAAAGTTTGTTGTCTTCTCAACCATTTCTTAACTTCAAACTCCCATATCTCGCGAACGGGTTTACGTAACCCAAAAATTCCAGTTGCATCTGAAAGTAGAAACTCGCCCGATTACAACGGTATGTGTATTTTTTCCATAGGCTATTCTGGTTAAGCGTTTGGAGCAGCAGAAGTGCGAAAAATTTGTAGTCTTCTCAACCATTTCTTGGCTTCAAACTCCCATATCTCGCGAACGGATTGACCTAACTCAAAAATTCCTGTTCCGTCTGAAAGTAGAAACTCGCCCGGTTACAACGGTATGTGTATTTTCTCCCTAGGCCATTCTGGTTAAGCGTTTGGAGCAGCAGAATTGCGAAAAATTTGTTGCCTTCTCAACCATTTCTTAGCTTCAAACTCCCATATCTCGCGAACGGATTGACGTAACCCAAAAATTCCAGTTGCATCTGAAAGTAGAAACTCGCCCGATTACAACGGTATGTGTATTTTTTCCCTAGGCCATTCTGGTTAAGCGTTTGGAGCAGCAGAATTGCGAAAAATTTTTTCCCTTCTCAACCATTTCTTGTCTTCAAACTCCCATATCTCGCGAACGGATTGACCCAACCCAAAAATTCCTATTGCACCTGAAAGTAGAAACTCGCCCGATTACAACGGTATGTGTATTTTTTCCCTAGGCCATTCTGGTTATGCGTTTGGAGCAGCAGAAGTGCGAAAGTTTGTTGTCTTCTCAACCATTTCTTAACTTCAAACTCCCATATCTCGCGAACGGATTTACGTAACCCAAAAATTCCAGTTGCATCTGAAAGTAGAAACTCGCCCGATTACAACGGTATGTGTATTTTTTCCATAGGCCATTCTGGTTAAGCGTTCGGAGCAGCAGAATTGCGAAAAATTTTTTGCCTTCTCAACCATTTCTTGTCTTCAAACTCCCATATCTCGCGAACGGATTGACCTAACCCAAAAATTCCTATTGCATCTGAAAGTAGAAACTCGCCCGATTACAACGGTATGTGTATTTTTTCCCTAGGCCATTCTGGTTAAGCGTTTGCAGCAGCAGAATTGCGAAAAATTATTTGCCCTCTCAACCATTTCGTGTCTTCAAACTCCCATATCTCCCGAACGGATTGACCTAACCCAAAAATTCCTGTTGCATCTGAAAGTAGAAACTCGCCCGATTACAACGGTATGTGAATTTTTCCCTAGGCCATTCTGGTTAAGCGTTTGAAGCAGCAGAATTGCGAAAAATTTTTTGCCTTCTCAACCATTTCTTGGCTTCAAACTCCCATATCTCGCGAACGGATTGACCTAACCCAAAAATTCCTATTGCATCTGAAAGTAGAAACTCGCCCGATTACAACGGTATGTGTATTTTTTCCCTAGGCCATTCTGGTTAAGCGTTTGGAGCAGCAGAAGTGCGAAAAATTTGTTGTCTTCTCAACCATTTCTTAGCTTCAAACTCCCATATCTCGCGAACGGATTGACGTAGCCCAAAAATTCCAGTTGCGTCTGAAAGTTGAAACTCGCCCGATTACAACGGTATGTGTATTTTTTCCCTAGGCCATTCTGGATAAGCGTTTGGAGCAGCAGAATTGCGAAAAATTTTTTGCCTTCTCAACCATTTCTTGTCTTCAAACTCCCATATCTCGCGAACGGATTGACCTAACCCAAAAATTCCTATTGCATCTGAAAGTAGAAACTCGCCCGATTACAGCGGTATTTGTATTTTTTCCCTAGGCCGTTCTGGTTAAGCGTTTGGAGCAGCAGAAGTGCGAAAAATTTGTTGTCTTCTCAACCATTTCTTAGATTCAAACTCCTACATCTCGCGAACGGATTGACGTAACCCAAAGATTCCTGTTGCATCTGAAAGTAGAAACTCGCCCGATTACAACGGTATGTGTATTTTTTCCCTAGGCCATTCTGGTTAAGCGTTTGGAGCAGCAGAATTGCGAAAAATTTTTTGCCTTCTCAACCATTTCTTGGCTTCAAACTCCCATATCTCGCAAACGGATTGACCTAACCCAAAAATTCCTGTTGCGTCTGAAAGTAGAAACTCGCCCGATTACCACGCTATGTGTATTTTTTCCCTAGGCCATTCTGGTTAAGCGTTTGGAGCAGCAGAAGTGCGAAGAATTTGTTGTCTTCTCAACCATTTCTTAGCTTCAAACTCCCATATCTCGCGAACGGATTGACCTAACCCAAAAATTCCTATTGCATCTGAAACTAGAAACTCGCCCGATTACAACGGTATGTGTATTTTCTCCCTAGGCCATTCTGGTTAAGCGTTTGGAGCAGCAGAATTGTGAAAAATTTTTTGCCTTCTCTACCATTTCTTGGTTTCAAACTCCCATATCTCGCGAACGGATTGACCTAACCCAAAAATTCCTATTGCATCTGAAAGTAGAAACTCGCCCGATTACAACGGTATGTGTATTTTCTCCCTAGGCCATTCTGGTTAAGCGTTTGGAGCAGCAGAAGTGCGAAAAACATGTTGTCTTCTCAACCATTTCTTAGCTTCAAACTCCCATATCTCGCGAACGGATTGACGTAACCCAAAGATTCCTGTTGCATCTGAAAGTAGAAACTCGCCCGATTACAACGGTATGTGTATTTTTTCCCTAGGCCATTCTGGTTAAGCGTTTGGAGCAGCAGAATTGTGAAAAATTTTTTGCCTTCTCTACCATTTCTTGGCTTCAAACTCCCATATCTCGCGAACGGATTGACCTAACCCAAAAATTCCTATTGCATCTGAAAGTAGAAACTCGCCCGATTACAACGGTATGTGTCTTTTTTCCCTAGGCCATTCTGGTTAAGCGTTTGGAGCAGCAGAATTGCGAAAAATTTCTTGCCTTCTCTACCATTTCTTTGCTTCAAACTCCTATATCTCGCGAACGGATTGACCTAACCCAAAAATTCCTATAGCATCTGAAAGTAGAAACTCGCCCGATTACAACGGTATGTGTATTTTTTCCCTAGGCCATTCTGGTTAAGCGTTTGGAGCAGCAGAAGTGCGAAAAATTTGTTGTCTTCTCAACCATTTCTTAGCTTCAAACTCCCAAATCTCGCGAACGGATTGACGTCACCCAAAAATTCCTGTTGCATTTGAAAGTAGAAACTCGCCCGATTACAACGGTATGTGTATTTTTTCCCTAGGCCATTCTGGTTAAGCGTTTGGAGCAGCAGAATTGCGAAAAATTTTTTGCCTTCTCAACCACTTCTTGGCTTCAAAGTCCCATATCTCGCGAACGGATTGACCTAACCCAAAAATTCCTATTGCATCCGAAAGTAGAAACTCGCCCCATTACAACGGTATGTGTATTTTTTCCCTAGGCCATTCTGGTTAAGCGTTTGGAGCAGCAGAATTGCGAAAAATTTCTTGCCTTCTCAACCATTTCTTGGCTTCAAACTCCCATATATCGCGAACGGATTAACCTAACCCAAAAATTCCTATTGCATCTGAAAGTAGAAACACGCCCGATTACAACGGTATGTGTTTTTTTTCCCTAGGCCATTCTGGTTAAGCGTTTGGAGCAGCAGAATTGCGAAAAATTTTTTGCCTTCTCTACCATTTCTTGGCTTCAAACTCCTATATCTCGCGAACGGATTGACCTAACCCAAAAATTCCTATAGCATCTGAAAGTAGAAACTCGCCCGATTACAACGGTATGTGTATTTTTTCCCTAGGCCATTCTGGTTAAGCGTTTGGAGCAGCAGAAGTGCGAAAAATTTGTTGTCTTCTCAACCATTTCTTAGCTTCAAACTCCCAAATCTCGCGAACGGATTGACGTCACCCAAAAATTCCTGTTGCATTTGAAAGTAGAAACTCGCCCGATTACAACGGTATGTGTATTTTTTCCCTAGGCCATTCTGGTTAAGCGTTTGGAGCAGCAGAATTGCGAAAAATTTTTTGCCTTCTCAACCACTTCTTGGCTTCAAAGTCCCATATCTCGCGAACGGATTGACCTAACCCAAAAATTCCTATTGCATCCGAAAGTAGAAACTCGCCCCATTACAACGGTATGTGTATTTTTTCCCTAGGCCATTCTGGTTAAGCGTTTGGAGCTGCAGAATTGCGAAAAATTTCTTGCCTTCTCAACCATTTCTTGGCTTCAAACTCCCATATATCGCGAACGGATTAACCTAACCCAAAAATTCCTATTGCATCTGAAAGTAGAAACACGCCCGATTACAACGGTATGTGTTTTTTTTCCCTAGGCCATTCTGGTTAAGCGTTTGGAGCAGCAGAATTGCGAAAAATTTTTTGCCTTCTCAACTATTTCTTGGCTTCAAAGTCCCATATCTCGCGAACGGATTGACCTAACCCAAAAATTTCTATTGCATCTGAAAGTAGAAACTCGCCCGATTACAACGGTATGTGTATTTTTTCCATAGGTCATTCTGGTTAAGCGTTTGGAGCAGCATAATTGTGAAAATTTTTTTGCCTTCTCTACCATTTCTTGGCTTCAAACTCCCATATCTCGCGAACGGATTGACCTAACCCAAAAATTCCTATTGCATCTGAAAGTAGAAACTCGCCCGATTACAACGGTCTGTGTATTTTTTCCCTAGGCCATTCTGGTTAAGCGTTTGGAGGAACAGAATTGCGAAAAATTTTTTGCCTTCTCAAGCATTTCTTGGCTTCAAACTCCCATATCTCGCGAACGGATTGACCTAACCCAAAAATTCCTATTGCACCTGAAAGTAGAAACTCGCCCGATTACAACGGTATGTGTATTTTTTCCCTAGGCGATTCTGGTTAGGCGTTTGGAGCAGCAGAAGTGCGAAAAATTTGTTGTCTTCTCAACCATTTCTTAGCTTCAAACTCCCATATCTCGCGAACGGATTGACGTAACCCAAAATTTCCTATTGCATCTGAAAGTAGAAACTCGCCCGATTATAACGGTATGTGTATTTTTTCCCTAGGCCATTCTTCTTAAGCGTTTGGAGCAGCAGAAGTGCGAAAAATTTTTTGCCTTCTCAACCATTTCTTGTCTTCAAACTCCCATATCTCGCGAACGGATTGACGTAACCCAAAAATTCCAGTTGCATCTGAAAGTAGAAACTCGCCCGATTACAACGGTATGTGTATTTTTTCCCTAGGCCATTCTGGTTAAGCGTTTGGAGCGGCAGAAGTGCGAAAAATTTTTTGCCTTCTCAACCATTTCTTGTCTTCAAACCCCCATATCTCGCGAACGGATTGACCAAACCCAAAAATTCCTGCTGCGTCTGAAAGAAGAAACTCGCCCGATTACAACGGTATGCGTATTTTTTCCCTAGGCCATTCTGGTTAAGCGTTTGGAGCAGCAGAAGTGCGAAAAATTTGTTGTCTTCTCAACCATTTCTTAGCTTCAAAGTCCCATATCTCGCGAACGGATTGACCGAACCCAAAAATTCCTGCTGCGTCTGAAAGTAGAATCTCGCCCGATTACAACGGTATGCGTATTTTTTCCCTAGGCCATTCTGGTTAAGCGTTTGGAGCAGCAGAAGTGCGAAAAATTTGTTGTCTTCTCAACCATTTCTCGGCTTCAAACTCCCATATCTCGCGAACGGATTGACCTAACCCAAAAATTCCTATTGCATCGGAAGGTAGAAACTCGCCCGATTACACCGGTATGTGTATTTTTTCCGTAGGCCATTCTGGTTAAGCGTTTGGAGCAGCAGAAGTGCGAAAAATTTGTTGTCTTCTCAACCATTTCTTAGCTTCAAACTCCCATATCTCGCGAACGGATTGACGTAACCCAAAATTTCCTATTGCATCTGAAAGTAGAAACTCGTCCGATTATAACGGTATGTCTATTTTTTCCCTAGGCCATTCTGGTTAAGCGTTTGGAGCAGCAGAATTGCGAAAAATTTTTTGCCTTCTCAACCATTTCTTGTCTTCAAACTCCCATATCTCGCGAACGGATTGACCTAACCCAAAAATTCCTATTGCATCCGAAAGTAGAAACTCGCCCCATTACAACGGTATGTGTATTTTTTCCCTAGGCCATTCTGGTTAAGCGTTTGGAGCAGCAGAATTGCGAAAAATTTCTTGCCTTCTCAACTATTTCTTGGCTTCAAACTCCCATATCTCGCGTACGGATTAACCTAACCCAAAAATTCCTATTGCATCTGAAAGTAGAAACTCGCCCGATTACAACGGTATGTGTATTTTTTCCCTAGGCCATTCTGGTTAAGCGTTTGGAGCAGCAGAATTGCGAAAAATTTCTTGCCTTCTCAACCATTTCTTGGCTTCAAACTCCCATATCTCGCGTACGGATTAACCTAACCCAAAAATTCCTATTGCATCTGAAAGTAGAAACTCGCCCGATTACAACGGTATGTGTATTTTTTCCCTAGGCCATTCTGGTTAAGCGTTTGGAGCAGCAGAATTGCGAAAAATTTGTTGTCTTCTCAACCATTTCTTAGCTTCAAAGTCCCATATCTCGCGAACGGATTGACCGAACCCAAAAATTCCTGCTGCGTCTGAAAGTAGAATCTCGCCCGATTACAACGGTATGCGTATTTTTTCCCTAGGCCATTCTGGTTAAGCGTTTGGAGCAGCAGAAGTGCGAAAAATTTGTTGTCTTCTCAACCATTTCTCGGCTTCAAACTCCCATATCTCGCGAACGGATTGACCTAACCCAAAAATTCCTATTGCATCGGAAGGTAGAAACTCGCCCGATTACAACGGTATGTGTATTTTTTCCCTAGGCCATTCTGGTTAAGCGTTTGGAGCAGCAGAAGTGCGAAAAATTTTTTGCCTTCTCAACCATTTCTTGTCTTCAAACTCCCATATCTCGCGAACGGATTGACCTAACCCAAAAATTCCTATTGCATCCGAAAGTAGAAACTCGCCCCATTACAACGGTATGTGTATTTTTTCCCTAGGCCATTCTGGTTAAGCGTTTGGAGCAGCAGAATTGCGAAAAATTTCTTGCCTTCTCAACCATTTCTTGGCTTCAAACTCCCATATCTCGCGTACGGATTAACCTAACCCAAAAATTCCTATTGCATCTGAAAGTAGAAACTCGCCCGATTACAACGGTATGTGTATTTTTTCCCTAGGCCATTCTGGTTAAGCGTTTGGAGCAGCAGAATTGCGAAAAATTTTTTGCCTTCTCAACTATTTCTTGGCTTCAAAGTCCCATATCTCGCGAACGGATTGACCTAACCCAAAAATTCCTATTGCATCTGAAAGTAGAAACTCGCCCGATTACAACGGTATGTGTATTTTTTCCCTAGGCCATTCTGGTTAAGCGTTTGGAGCAGCAGAATTGCGAAAAGTTTTTTGCCTTCTCAACCATTTCTTGTCTTCAAACTCCCATATCTCGCGAACGGATTGACCTAACACAAAAATTCCTATTGCATCCGGAAGTAGAAACTCGCCCCATTACAACGGTATGTGTATTTTTTCCCTAGGCCATTCTGGTTAAGCGTTTGGAGCAGCAGAAGTGCGAAAAATTTCTTGCCTTCTCAACCATTTCTTGTCTTCAAACTCCCATATCTCGCGAACGGATTGACGTAACCCAAAAATTCCAGTTGCATCTGAAAGTAGAAACTCGCCCGATTACAACGGTATGTGTATTTTTTCCCTAGGCCATTCTGGTTAAGCGTTTGGAGCAGCAGAAGTGCGAAAAATTTTTTGCCTTCTCAACCATTTCTTGTCTTCAAACCCCCATATCTCGCGAACGGATTGACCAAACCCAAAAATTCCTATTGCATCTGAAAGTAGAAACTCGCCCGATTACAACGGTATGTGTATTTTTCCCTAGGCCATTCTGGTTAAGCGTTTGGAGCAGCAGAATTGTGAAAAATTTTTTGCCTTCTCTACCATTTCTCGGCTTCAAACTCCCATATCTCGCGAACGGATTGACGTAACCCAAAATTTCCTATTGCATCTGAAAGTAGAAACTCGCCCGATTATAACGGTATGTGTATTTTTTCCCTAGGCCATTCTGGTTAAGCGTTTGGAGCAGCAGAAGTGCGAAAAATTTGTTGTCTTCTCAACCATTTCTTAGCTTCAAACTCCCATATCTCGCGAACGGATTGACGTAACCCAAAATTTCCTATTGCATCTGAAAGTGGAAACTCGTCCGATTATAACGGTATGTCTATTTTTTCCCTAGGCCATTCTGGTTAAGCGTTTGGAGCAGCAGAATTGCGAAAAATTTTTTGCCTTCTCAACCATTTCTTGTCTTCAAACTCCCATATCTCGCGAACGGATTGACCTAACCCAAAAATTCCTGTTGCATCCGAAAGTAGAAACTCGCCCCATTACAACGGTATGTGTATTTTTTCCCTAGGCCATTCTGGTTAAGCGTTTGGAGCAGCAGAATTGCGAAAAATTTCTTGCCTTCTCAACCATTTCTTGGCTTCAAACTCCCATATCTCGCGTACGGATTAACCTAACCCAAAAATTCCTATTGCATCTGAAAGTAGAAACTCGCCCGATTACAACGGTATGTGTATTTTTTCCCTAGGCCATTCTGGTTAAGCGTTTGGAGCAGCAGAATTGCGAAAAATTTCTTGCCTTCTCAACCATTTCTTGGCTTCAAACTCCCATATCTCGCGTACGGATTAACCTAACCCAAAAATTCCTATTGCATCTGAAAGTAGAAACTCGCCCGATTACAACGGTATGTGTATTTTTTCCCTAGGCCATTCTGGTTAAGCGTTTGGAGCAGCAGAATTGCGAAAAATTTGTTGTCTTCTCAACCATTTCTTAGCTTCAAAGTCCCATATCTCGCGAACGGATTGACCGAACCCAAAAATTCCTGCTGCGTCTGAAAGTAGAATCTCGCCCGATTACAACGGTATGCGTATTTTTTCCCTAGGCCATTCTGGTTAAGCGTTTGGAGCAGCAGAAGTGCGAAAAATTTGTTGTCTTCTCAACCATTTCTCGGCTTCAAACTCCCATATCTCGCGAACGGATTGACCTAACCCAAAAATTCCTATTGCATCGGAAGTTAGAAACTCGCCCGATTACAACGGTATGTGTATTTTTTCCCTAGGCCATTCTGGTTAAGCGTTTGGAGCAGCAGAAGTGCGAAAAATTTGTTGTCTTCTCAACCATTTCTTAGCTTCAAACTCCCATATCTCGCGAACGGATTGACGTAACCCAAAATTTCCTATTGCATCTGAAAGTAGAAACTCGTCCGATTATAACGGTTTGTCTATTTTTTCCCTAGGCCATTCTGGTTAAGCGTTTGGAGCAGCAGAATTGCGAAAAATTTTTTGCCTTCTCAACCATTTCTTGTCTTCAAACTCCCATATCTCGCGAACGGATTGACCTAACCCAAAAATTCCTATTGCATCCGAAAGTAGAAACTCGCCCCATTACATCGGTATGTGTATTTTTTCCCTAGGCCATTCTGGTTAAGCGTTTGGAGCAGCAGAATTGCGAAAAATTTCTTGTCTTCTCAACCATTTCTTGGCTTCAAACTCCCATATCTCGCGTACGGATTAACCTAACCCAAAAATTCCTATTGCATCTGAAAGTAGAAACTCGCCCGATTACAACGGTATGTGTATTTTTTCCCTAGGCCATTCTGGTTAAGCGTTTGGAGCAGCAGAATTGCGAAAAATTTTTTGCCTTCTCAACTATTTCTTGGCTTCAAAGTCCCATATCTCGCGAACGGATTGACCTAACCCAAAAATTCCTATTGCATCTGAAAGTAGAAACTCGCCCGATTACAACGGTATGTGTATTTTTTCCCTAGGCCATTCTGGTTAAGCGTTTGGAGCAGCAGAATTGTGAAAAATTTTTTGCCTTCTCTACCATTTCTCGGCTTCAAACTCCCATATCTCGCGAACGGATTGACCTAACACAAAAATTCCTATTGCATCGGAAAGTAGAAACTCGCTCGATTACAACGGTATGTGTATTTTTTCCCTAGGCCATTCTGGTTAAGCGTTTGGAGCAGCAGAATTGCGAAAAATTTTTTGCCTTCTCAACCATTTCTTGGCTTCAAACTCTCATATCTCGCGAACGGATTGACCTAACCCAAATATTCCTATTGCACCTGAAAGTAGAAACTCGCCCGATTACAACGGTATGTGTATTTTTTCCCTAGGCGATTCTGGTTAAGCGTTTGGAGCAGCAGAAGTGCGAAAAATTTGTTGTCTTCTCAACCATTTCTTAGCTTCAAACTCCCATATCTCGCGAACGGATTGACGTAACCCAAAATTTCCTATTGCATCTGAAAGTAGAAACTCGCCCGATTATAACGGTATGTGTATTTTTTCCCTAGGCCATTCTGGTTAAGCGTTTGGAGCAGCAGAAGTGCGAAAAATTTTTTGCCTTCTCAACCATTTCTTGTCTTCAAACTCCCATATCTCGCGAACGGATTGACGTAACCCAAAAATTCCAGTTGCATCTGAAAGTAGAATCTCGCCCGATTACAACGGTGTGTGTATTTTTTCCCTAGGCCATTCTGGTTAAGCGTTTGGAGCAGCAGAAGTGCGAAAAATTTTTTCCCTTCTCAACCATGTCTTGTCTTCAAACTCCCTTATCTCGCGAACGGATTGACCAAACCCAAAAATTCCTGCTGCGTCTGAAAGAAGAAACTCGCCCGATTACAACGGTATGCGTATTTTTTCCCTAGGCCATTCTGGTTAAGCGTTTGGAGCAGCAGAAGTGCGAAAAATTTGTTGTCTTCTCAACCATTTCTTAGCTTCAAAGTCCCATATCTCGCGAACGGATTGACCGAACCCAAAAATTCCTGCTGCGTCTGAAAGTAGAATCTCGCCCGATTACAACGGTATGCGTATTTTTTCCCTAGGCCATTCTGGTTAAGCGTTTGGAGCAGCAGAATTGCGAAAAATTTTTTGCCTTCTCAACCATTTCTTGGCTTCAAAGTCCCATATCTCGCGAACGGATTGATATAACCCAAAAATTCCTATTGCATCGGAAGGTAGAAACTCGCCCGATTACAACGGTATGTGTATTTTTTCCCTAGGCCATTCTGGTTAAGCGTTTGGAGCAGCAGAAGTGCGAAAAATTTGTTGTCTTCTCAACCATTTCTTAGCTTCAATCTCCCATATCTCGCGAACGGATTGACGTAACCCAAAATTTCCTATTGCATCTGAAAGTAGAAACTCGTCCGATTATAACGGTATGTGTATTTTTTCCCTAGGCCATTCTGGTTAAGCGTTTGGAGCAGCAGAATTGCGAAAAATTTTTTGCCTTCTCAACCATTTCTTGGCTTCAAAGTCCCATATCTCGCGAAAGGATTGACCTAACCCAAAAATTCCAGTTGCATCTGAAAGTAGAAACTCGCCCGATTACAACGGTATGTGTATTTTTTCCCTAGGCCATTCTGGTTAAGCGTTTGGAGGAACAGAATTGCGAAAAATTTTTTGCCTTCTCAAGCATTTCTTGGCTTCAAACTCCCATATCTCGCGAACGGATTGACCTAACCCAAAAATTCCTATTGCACCTGAAAGTAGAAACTCGCCCGATTACAACGGTATGTGTATTTTTTCCCTAGGCCATTCTGGTTAAGCGTTTGGAGCAGCAGAATTGCGAAAAATTTTTTGCCTTCTCAACCATTTCTTGTCTTCAAACTCCCATATTTCGCGAACGGATTGACCAAACCCAAAAATTCCTGCTGCGTCTGAAAGAAGAAACTCGCCCGATTACAACGGTATGCGTATTTTTTCCTTAGGCCATTCTGGTTAAGCGTTTGGAGCAGCAGAAGTGCGAAAAATTTGTTGTCTTCCCAACCATTTCTCGGCTTCAAACTCCCATATCTCGCGAACGGATTGACCTAACCCAAAAATTCCTATTGCATCGGAAGGTAGAAACTCGCCCGATTACAACGGTATGTGTATTTTTTCCCTAGGCCATTCTGGTTAAGCGTTTGGTGCAGCAGAAGTGCGAAAAATTTGTTGTCTTCTCAACCATTTCTTAGCTTCAAACTCCCATATCTCGCGAACGGATTGACGTAACCCAAAATTTCCTATTGCATCTGAAAGTAGAAACTCGTCCGATTATAACGGTATGTGTATTTTTTCCCTAGGCCATTCTGGTTAAGCGTTTGGAGCAGCAGAATTGCGAAAAATTTTTTGCCTTCTCAACCATTTCTTGTCTTCAAACTCCCATATCTCGCGAACGGATTGACCTAATCCAAAAATTCCTATTGCACCTGAAAGTAGAAACTCGCCCGACTACAGCGGTATTTCTATTTTTTCCCTAGGCCGTTCTGGTTAAGCGTTTGGAGCAGCAGAATTGCGAAAAATTGTTTGCCTTCTCAACTATTTCTTGGCTTCAAAGTCCCATATCTCGCGAACGGATTGATATAACCCAAAAATTCCTATTGCACCTGAAAGTAGAAACTCGCCCGATTACAACGGTATGTGTATTTTTTCCCTAGGCCATTCCGGTTAAGCGTTTGGAGCAGCAGAATTGCGAAAAATTTTTTGCCTTCTCAACTATTTCTTGGCTTCAAAGTCCCATATCTCGCGAACGGATTGACCTAACCCAAAAATTCCAGTTGCATCTGAAAGTAGAAACTCGCCCGATTACAACGGTATGTGTATTTTTTCCCTAGGCCATTCTGGTTAAGCGTTTGGAGGAACAGAATTGCGAAAAATTTTTTGCCTTCTCAAGCATTTCTTGGCTTCAAACTCCCATATCTCGCGAACGGATTGACCTAACCCAAAAATTCCTATTGCACCTGAAAGTAGAACCTCGCCCGATTACAACGGTATGTGTATTTTTTCCCTAGGCCATTCTGGTTAAGAGTTTGGAGCAGCAGAATTGCGAAAAATTTTTTGCCTTCTCAACCATTTCTTGGCTTCAAAGTCCCATATCTCGCGAACGGATTGACCTAACCCAAATATTCCTATTGCACCTGAAAGTAGAAACTCGCCCGATTACAACGGTATGTGTATTTTTTCCCTAGGCGATTCTGGTAAGGCGTTTGGAGCAGCAGAAGTGCGAAAAATTTGTTGTCTTCTCAACCATTTCTTAGCTTCAAACTCCCATATCTCGTGAACGGATTGACGTAACCCAAAATTTCCTATTGCATCTGAAAGTAGAAACTCGCCCGATTATAACGGTATGTGTATTTTTTCCCTAGGCCATTCTGGTTAAGCGTTTGGAGCAGCAGAAGTGCGAAAAATTTTTTGCCTTCTCAACCATTTCTTGTCTTCAAACTCCCATATCTCGCGAACGGATTGACCTAACCCAAAAATTCCTATTGCACCTGCATGTAGAAACTCGCCCGATTACAACGGTATGTGTATTTTTTCCCTAGGCCATTCTTGTTATGCGTTTGGAGCAGCAGAATTGCGAAAAATTTTTTGCCATCTCAACCATTTCTTGGCTTCAAACTCCCATATCTCGCGAACGGATTGACCTAACTCAAAAATTCCTGTTGCGTCTGGAAATAGAAACTCGCCCGGTTACAACGGTATGTGTATTTTTTCCCTAGGACATTCTGGTTAAGCGTTTGGAGCAGCAGAAGTGCGAAAAATTTGTTGCATTCTCAACCATTTCTTAGATTCAAACTCCCATATCTCGCGAACGGATTGACGTAACCCAAAAATTCCAGTTGCATCTGAAAGTAGAAACTCGCCCGATTACAACGGTATGTGAATTTTTCCCTAGGCCATTCTGGTTAAGCGTTTGGAGCAGCAGAATTGTGAAAAATTTTTTGCCTTCTCTACCATTTCTTGGCTTCAAACTCCCATATCTCGCGAACGGATTGACCTAACCCAAATATTCCTATTGCACCTGAAAGTAGAAACTCGCCCGATTACAACGGTATGCGTATTTTTTCCCTAGGCGATTCTGGTTAAGCGTTTGGAGCTGCAGAAGTGCGAAAAATTTGTTGTCTTCTCAACCATTTCTTAGCTTCAAACTCCCATATCTCGCGAACGGATTGACGTAACCCAAAATTTCCTATTCCATCTGAAAGTAGAATCTCGCCCCATTACAACGGTATGTGTATTTTTTCCCTAGGCCATTCTGGTTAAGCGTTTGGAGCAGCAGAATTGCGAAAAATTTCTTGCCTTCTCAACCATTTCTTGGCTTCAAACTCCCATATCTCGCGTACGGATTAACCTAACCCAAAAATTCCTATTGCATCTGAAAGTAGAAACTCGCCCGATTACAACGGTATGTGTATTTTTTCCCTAGGCCATTCTGGTTAAGCGTTTGGAGCAGCAGAATTGCGAAAAATTTTTTGCCTTCTCAACTATTTCTTGGCTTCAAAGTCCCATATCTCGCGAACGGATTGACCTAACCCAAAAATTCCTATTGCATCTGAAAGTAGAAACTCGCCCGATTACAACGGTATGTGTATTTTTTCCCTAGGCCATTCTGGTTAAGAGTTTGGAGCAGCAGAATTGCGAAAAATTTTTTGCCTTCTCAACCATTTCTTGGCTTCAAAGTCCCATATCTCGCGAACGGATTGACCTAACCCAAATATTCCTATTGCACCTGAAAGTAGAAACTCGCCCGATTACAACGGTGTGTGTATTTTTTCCCTAGGCGATTCTGGTAAGGCGTTTGGAGCAGCAGAAGTGCGAAAAATTTGTTGTCTTCTCAACCATTTCTTAGCTTCAAACTCCCATATCTCGTGAACGGATTGACGTAACCCAAAATTTCCTATTGCATCTGAAAGTAGAAACTCGCCCGATTATAACGGTATGTGTATTTTTTCCCTAGGCCATTCTGGTTAAGCGTTTGGAGCAGCAGAAGTGCGAAAAATTTTTTGCCTTCTCAACCATTCCTTGTCTTCAAACTCCCATATCTCGCGAACGGATTGACCTAACCCAAAAATTCCTATTGCACCTGCATGTAGAAACTCGCCCGATTACAACGGTATGTGTATTTTTTCCCTAGGCCATTCTTGTTATGCGTTTGGAGCAGCAGAATTGCGAAAAATTTTTTGCCATCTCAACCATTTCTTGGCTTCAAACTCCCATATCTCGCGAACGGATTGACCTAACTCAAAAATTCCTGTTGCGTCTGGAAATAGAAACTCGCCCGGTTACAACGGTATGTGTATTTTTTCCCTAGGACATTCTGGTTAAGCGTTTGGAGCAGCAGAAGTGCGAAAAATTTGTTGCATTCTCAACCATTTCTTAGCTTCAAACTCCCATATCTCGCGAACGGATTGACGTAACCCAAAAATTCCAGTTGCATCTGAAAGTAGAAACTCGCCCGATTACAACGGTATGTGAATTTTTCCCTAGGCCATTCTGGTTAAGCGTTCGGAGCAGCAAAATTGCGAAAAATTTTTTGCCTTCTCAACCATTTCTTGGCTTCAAACTCCCATATCTCGCGAACGGATTGACCTAACCCAAAAATTCCTATTGCATCTGAAAGTAGAAACTCGCCCGATTACAACGGTATGTGTATTTTTTCCCTAGGCCATTCTGGTTAAGCGTTTGGAGCAGCAGAATTGTGAAAAATTTTTTGCCTTCTCTACCATTTCTTGGCTTCAAACTCCCATATCTCGCGAACGGATTGACCTAACCCAAATATTCCTATTGCACCTGAAAGTAGAAACTCGCCCGATTACAACGGTATGCGTATTTTTTCCCTAGGCGATTCTGGTTAAGCGTTTGGAGCTGCAGAAGTGCGAAAAATTTGTTGTCTTCTCAACCATTTCTTAGCTTCAAACTCCCATATCTCGCGAACGGATTGACGTAACCCAAAATTTCCTATTCCATCTGAAAGTAGAATCTCGCCCCATTACAACGGTATGTGTATTTTTTCCCTAGGCCATTCTGGTTAAGCGTTTGGAGCAGCAGAATTGCGAAAAATTTCTTGCCTTCTCAACCATTTCTTGGCTTCAAACTCCCATATCTCGCGTACGGATTAACCTAACCCAAAAATTCCTATTGCATCTGAAAGTAGAAACTCGCCCGATTACAACGGTATGTGTATTTTTTCCCTAGGCCATTCTGGTTAAGCGTTTGGAGCAGCAGAATTGCGAAAAATTTTTTGCCTTCTCAACTATTTCTTGGCTTCAAAGTCCCATATCTCGCGAACGGATTGACCTAACCCAAAAATTCCTATTGCATCTGAAAGTAGAAACTCGCCCGATTACAACGGTATGTGTATTTTTTCCCTAGGCCATTCTGGTTAAGCGTTTGGAGCAGCAGAATTGTGAAAAATTTTTTGCCTTCTCTACCATTTCTCGGCTTCAAACTCCCATATCTCGCGAACGGATTGACCTAACACAAAAATTCCTATTGCATCGGAAAGTAGAAACTCGCCCGATTACAACGGTATGTGTATTTTTTCCCTAGGCCATTCTGGTTAAGCGTTTGGAGCAGCAGAATTGCGAAAAATTTTTTGCCTTCTCAACCATTTCTTGGCTTCAAACTCTCATATCTCGCGAACGGATTGACCTAACCCAAATATTCCTATTGCACCTGAAAGTAGAAACTCGCCCGATTACAACGGTATGTGTATTTTTTCCCTAGGCGATTCTGGTTAAGCGTTTGGAGCAGCAGAAGTGCGAAAAATTTGTTGTCTTCTCAACCATTTCTTAGCTTCAAACTCCCATATCTCGCGAACGGATTGACGTAACCCAAAATTTCCTATTGCATCTGAAAGTAGAAACTCGCCCGATTATAACGGTATGTGTATTTTTTCCCTAGGCCATTCTGGTTAAGCGTTTGGAGCAGCAGAAGTGCGAAAAATTTTTTGCCTTCTCAACCATTTCTTGTCTTCAAACTCCCATATCTCGCGAACGGATTGACGTAACCCAAAAATTCCAGTTGCATCTGAAAGTAGAATCTCGCCCGATTACAACGGTATGTGTATTTTTTCCCTAAGCCATTCTGGTTAAGCGTTTGGAGCAGCAGAAGTGCGAAAAATTTTTTCCCTTCTCAACCATGTCTTGTCTTCAAACTCCCTTATCTCGCGAACGGATTGACCAAACCCAAAAATTCCTGCTGCGTCTGAAAGAAGAAACTCGCCCGATTACAACGGTATGCGTATTTTTTCCCTAGGCCATTCTTGTTAAGCGTTTGGAGCAGCAGAAGTGCGAAAAATTTGTTGTCTTCTCAACCATTTCTTAGCTTCAAAGTCCCATATCTCGCGAACGGATTGACCGAACCCAAAAATTCCTGCTGCGTCTGAAAGTAGAATCTCGCCCGATTACAACGGTATGCGTATTTTTTCCCTAGGCCATTCTGGTTAAGCGTTTGGAGCAGCAGAAGTGCGAAAAATTTGTTGTCTTCTCAACCATTTCTCGGCTTCAAACTCCCATATCTCGCGAACGGATTGACCTAACCCAAAAATTCCTATTGCATCGGAAGGTAGAAACTCGCCCGATTACAACGGTATGTGTATTTTTTCCCTAGGCCATTCTGGTTAAGCGTTTGGAGCAGCAGAAGTGCGAAAAATTTGTTGTCTTCTCAACCATTTCTTAGCTTCAAACTCCCATATCTCGCGAACGGATTGACGTAACCCAAAATTTCCTATTGCATCTGAAAGTAGAAACTCGTCCGATTATAACGGTATGTGTATTTTTTCCCTAGGCCATTCTGGTTAAGCGTTTGGAGCAGCAGAAGTGCGAAAAATTTTTTCCCTTCTCAACCATTTCTTGTCTTCAAACTCCCATATCTCGCGAACGGATTGACCAAACCCAAAAATTCCTGCTGCGTCTGAAAGAAGAAACTCGCCCGATTACAACGGTATGCGTATTTTTTCCCTAGGCCATTCTGGTTAAGCGTTTGGAGCAGCAGAAGTGCGAAAAATTTGTTGTCTTCTCAACCATTTCTCGGCTTCAAACTCCCATATCTCGCGAACGGATTGACCTAACCCAAAAATTCCTATTGCATCGGAAGGTAGAAACTCGCCCGATTACAGCGGTATGTGTATTTTTTCCCTAGGCCATTCTGGTTAAGCGTTTGGAGCAGCAGAAGTGCGAAAAATTTGTTGTCTTCTCAACCATTTCTTAGCTTCAATCTCCCATATCTCGCGAACGGATTGACGTAACCCAAAATTTCCTATTGCATCTGAAAGTAGAAACTCGTCCGATTATAACGGTATGTGTATTTTTTCCCTAGGCCATTCTGGTTAAGCGTTTGGAGCAGCAGAATTGCGAAAAATTTTTTGCCTTCTCAACCATTTCTTGTCTTCAAACTCCCATATCTCGCGAACGGATTGACCTAACCCAAAAATTCCTATTGCACCTGAAAGTAGAAACTCGCCCGATTACAGCGGTATTTGTATTTTTTCCCTAGGCCGTTCTGGTTAAGCGTTTGGAGCAGCAGAATTGCGAAAAATTTTTTGCCTTCTCAACCATTTCTTGGCTTCAAAGTCCCATATCTCGCGAACGGATTGATATAACCCAAAAATTCCTATTCCACCTGAAAGTAGAAACTCGCCCGATTACAACGGTATGTGTATTTTTTCCCTAGGCCATTCTGGTTAAGCGTTTGAAGCAGCAGAATTGCGAAAAATTTTTTGCCTTCTCAACTATTTCTTGGCTTCAAAGTCCCATATCTCGCGAAAGGATTGACCTAACCCAAAAATTCCAGTTGCATCTGAAAGTAGAAACTCGCCCGATTACAACGGTATGTGTATTTTTTCCCTAGGCCATTCTGGTTAAGCGTTTGGAGGAACAGAATTGCGAAAAATTTTTTGCCTTCTCAAGCATTTCTTGGCTTCAAACTCCCATATCTCGCGAACGGATTGACCTAACCCAAAAATTCCTATGGCACCTGAAAGTAGAAACTCGCCCGATTACAACGGTATGTGTATTTTTTCCCTAGGCCATTCTGGTTAAGCGTTTGGAGCAGCAGAATTGCGAAAAATTTTTTGCCTTCTCAACCATTTCTTGTCTTCAAACTCCCATATCTCGCGAACGGATTGACCAAACCCAAAAATTCCTGCTGCGTCTGAAAGAAGAAACTCGCCCGATTACAACGGTATGCGTATTTTTTCCTTAGGCCATTCTGGTTAAGCGTTTGGAGCAGCAGAAGTGCGAAAAATTTGTTGTCTTCTCAACCATTTCTCGGCTTCAAACTCCCATATCTCGCGAACGGATTGACCTAACCCAAAAATTCCTATTGCATCGGAAGTTAGAAACTCGCCCGATTACAACGGTATGTGTATTTTTTCCCTAGGCCATTCTGGTTAAGCGTTTGGTGCAGCAGAAGTGCGAAAAATTTGTTGTCTTCTCAACCATTTCTTAGCTTCAAACTCCCATATCTCGCGAACGGATTGACGTAACCCAAAATTTCCTATTGCATCTGAAAGTAGAAACTCGTCCGATTATAACGGTATGTGTATTTTTTCCCTAGGCCATTCTGGTTAAGCGTTTGGAGCAGCAGAATTGCGAAAAATTTTTTGCCTTCTCAACCATTTCTTGTCTTCAAACTCCCATATCTCGCGAACGGATTGACCTAACCCAAAAATTCCTATTGCACCTGAAAGTAGAAACTCGCCCGATTACAGCGGTATTTGTATTTTTTCCCTAGGCCGTTCTGGTTAAGCGTTTGGAGCAGCAGAATTGCGAAAAATTTTTTGCCTTCTCAACTATTTCTTGGCTTCAAAGTCCCATATCTCGCGAACGGATTGACCTAACCCAAAAATTCCTATTGCATCTGAAAGTAGAAACTCGCCCGATTACAACGGTATGTGTATTTTTTCCCTAGGCCATTCTGGTTAAGCGTTTGGAGAAGCAGAATTGCGAAAAATTTTTTGCCTTCTCAACCATTTCTTGTCTTCAAACTCCCATATCTCGCGAACGGATAGACCTAACACAAAAATTCCTATTGCATCCGAAAGTAGAAACTCGCCCCATTACAACGGTATGTGTATTTTTTCCCTAGGCCATTCTGGTTAAGCGTTTGGAGCAGCAGAATTGCGAAAAATTTCTTGCCTTCTCAACCATTTCTTGGCTTCAAACTCCCATATCTCGCGTACGGATTAACCTAACCCAAAAATTCCTATTGCATCTGAAAGTAGAAACTCGCCCGATTACAACGGTATGTGTATTTTTTCCCTAGGCCATTCTGGTTAAGCGTTTGGAGCAGCAGAATTGCGAAAAATTTTTTGCCTTCTCAACCATTTCTTGGCTTCAAAGTCCCATATCTCGCGAACGGATTGATATAACCCAAAAATTCCTATTGCACCTGAAAGTAGAAACTCGCCCGATTACAACGGTATGTGTATTTTTTCCCTAGGCCATTCCGGTTAAGCGTTTGGAGCAGCAGAATTGTGAAAAATTTTTTGCCTTCTCTACCATTTCTTGGCTTCAAACTCCCATATCTCGCGAACGGATTGACCTAACCCAAATATTCCTATTGCACCTGAAAGTAGAAACTCGCCCGATTACAACGGTATGTGTATTTTTTCCCTAGGCGATTCTGGTTAAGCGTTTGGAGCTGCAGAAGTGCGAAAAATTTGTTGTCTTCTCAACCATTTCTTAGCTTCAAACTCCCATATCTCGCGAACGGATTGACGTAACCCAAAATTTCCTATTCCATCTGAAAGTAGAAACTCGCCCGATTATAACGGTATGTGTATTTTTTCCCTAGGCCATTCTGGTTAAGCGTTTGGAGCAGCAGAAGTGCGAAAAATTTTTTGCCTTCTCAACCATTTCTTGTCTTCAAACTCCCATATCTCGCGAACGGATTCACGTAACCCAAAAATTCCAGTTGCATCTGAAAGTAGAAACTCGCCCGATTACAACGGCATGTGTATTTCTTCCCTAGGCCATTCTGGTTAAGCGTTTGGAGCAGCAGAAGTGCGAAAAATTTGTTGTCTTCTCAACCATTTCTTAGCTTCAAAGTCCCATATCTCGCGAACGGATTGACCGAACCCAAAAATTCCTGCTGCGTCTGAAAGTAGAATCTCGCCCGATTACAACGGTATGCGAATTTTTTCCCTAGGCCATTCTGGTTAAGCGTTTGGAGCAGCAGAAGTGCGAAAAATTTGTTGTCTTCTCAACCATTTCTCGGCTTCAAACTCCCATATCTCGCGAACGGATTGACCTAACCCAAAAATTCCTATTGCATCGGAAAGTAGAAACTCGCCCGATTACAACGGTATGTGTATTTTTTCCCTAGGCCATTCTGGTTAAGCGTTTGGAGCAGCAGAAGTGCGAAAAATTTGTTGTCTTCTCAACCATTTCTTAGCTTCAAACTCCCATATCTCGCGAACGGATTGACGTAACCCAAAATTTCCTATTGCATCTGAAAGTAGAAACTCGCCCGATTATAACGGTATGTGTATTTTTTCCCTAGGCCATTCTGGTTAAGCGTTTGGAGCAGCAGAATTGCGAAAAATTTTTTGCCTTCTCAACCATTTCTTGTCTTCAAACTCCCATATCTCGCGAACGGATTGACCGAACCCAAAAATTCCTGCTGCGTCTGAAAGTAGAATCTCGCCCGATTACAACGGTATGCGTATTTTTTCCCTAGGCCATACTGGTTAAGCGTTTGGAGCAGCAGAAGTGCGAAAAATTTGTTGTCTTCTCAACCATTTCTCGGCTTCAAACTCCCATATCTCGCGAACGGATTGACCTAACCCAAAAATTCCTATTGCATCGGAAGGTAGAAACTCGCCCTATTACAACGGTATGTGTATTTTTTCCCTAGGCCATTCTGGTTAAGCGTTTGGAGCAGCAGAAGTGCGAAAAATTTGTTGTCTTCTCAACCATTTCTTAGCTTCAAACTCCCATATCTCGCGAACGGATTGACGTAACCCAAAATTTCCTATTGCATCTGAAAGTAGAAACTCGTCCGATTATAACGGTATGTGTATTTTTTCCCTAGGCCATTCTGGTTAAGCGTTTGGAGCAGCAGAATTGCGAAAAATTTTTTGCCTTCTCAACCATTTCTTGTCTACAAACTCCCATATCTCGCAAACGGATTGACCTAACCCAAAAATTCCTATTGCATCCGAAAGTAGAAACTCGCCCCATTACAACGGTATGTGTATTTTTTCCCTAGGCCATTCTGGTTAAGCGTTTGGAGCAGCAGAATTGCGAAAAATTTCTTGCCTTCTCAACCATTTCTTGGCTTCAAACTCCCATATCTCGCGAACGGATTAACCTAACCCAAAAATTCCTATTGCATCTGAAAGTAGAAACTCGCCCGATTACAACGGTATGTGTATTTTTTCCCTAGGACATTCTGGTTAAGCGTTTGGAGCAGCAGAAGTGCGAAAAATTTGTTGCATTCTCAACCATTTCTTAGATTCAAACTCCCATATCTCGCGAACGGATTGACGTAACCCAAAAATTCCAGTTGCATCTGAAAGTAGAAACTCGCCCGATTACAACGGTATGTGAATTTTTCCCTAGGCCATTCTGGTTAAGCGTTCGGAGCAGCAAAATTGCGAAAAATTTTTTGCCTTCTCAACCATTTCTTGGCTTCAAACTCCCATATCTGGCGAACGGATTGACCTAACCCAAAAATTCCTATTGCATCTGAAAGTAGAAACTCGCCCGATTACAACGGTATGTGTATTTTTTCCCTAGGCCATTCTGGTTAAGCGTTTGGAGCAGCAGAATTGTGAAAAATTTTTTGCCTTCTCTACCATTTCTTGGCTTCAAACTCCCATATCTCGCGAACGGATTGACCTAACCCAAATATTCCTATTGGACCTGAAAGTAGAAACTCGCCCGATTACAACGGTATGTGTATTTTTTCCCTAGGCGATTCTGGTTAAGCGTTTGGAGCTGCAGAAGTGCGAAAAATTTGTTGTCTTCTCAACCATTTCTTAGCTTCAAACTCCCATATCTCGCGAACGGGTTTACGTAACCCAAAAATTCCAGTTGCATCTGAAAGTAGAAACTCGCCCGATTACAACGGTATGTGTATTTTTTCCCTAGGCCATTCTGGTTAAGCGTTTGGAGCAGCAGAAGTGCGAAAAATTTGTTGTCTTCTCAACCATTTCTTAGCTTCAAAGTCCTATATCTCGCGAACGGATTGACCGAACCCAAAAATTCCTGCTGCGTCTGAAAGTAGAATCTCGCCCGATTACAACGGTATGCGTATTTTTTCCCTAGGCCATTCTGGTTAAGCGTTTGGAGCAGCAGAAGTGCGAAAAATTTGTTGTCTTCTCAACCATTTCTCGGCTTCAAACTCCCATATCTCGCGAACGGATTGACCTAACCCAAAAATTCCTATTGCATCGGAAAGTAGAAACTCGCCCGATTACAACGGTATGTGTATTTTTTCCCGAGGCCATTCTGGTTAAGCGTTTGGAGCAGCAGAAGTGCGAAAAATTTGTTGTCTTCTCAACCATTTCTTAGCTTCAAACTCCCATATCTCGCGAACGGATTGACGTAACCCAAAATTTCCTATTGCATCTGAAAGTAGAAACTCGCCCGATTATAACGGTATGTGTATTTTTTCCCTAGGCCATTCTGGTTAAGCGTTTGGAGCAGCAGAATTGCGAAAAATTTTTTGCCTTCTCAACCATTTCTTGTCTTCAAACTCCCATATCTCGCGAACGGATTAACCGAACCCAAAAATTCCTGCTGCGTCTGAAAGTAGAATCTCGCCCGATTACAACGGTATGCGTATTTTTTCCCTAGGCCATTCTGGTTAAGCGTTTGGAGCAGCAGAAGTGCGAAAAATTTGTTGTCTTCTCAACCATTTCTCGGCTTCAAAGTCCCATATCTCGCGAACGGATTGACCGAACCCAAAAATTCCAGCTGCGTCTGAAAGTAGAATCTCGCCCGATTACAACGGTATGCGTATTTTTTCCCTAGGCCATTCTGGTTAAGCGTTTGGAGCAGCAGAAGTGCGAAAAATTTGTTGTCTTCTCAACCATTTCTCGGCTTCAAACTCCCATATCTCGCGAACGGATTGACCTAACCCAAAAATTCCTATTGCATCGGAAGGTAGAAACTCGCCCGATTACAACGGTATGTGTATTTTTTCCCTAGGCCATTCTGGTTAAGCGTTTGGAGCAGCAGAAGTGCGAAAAATTTGTTGTCTTCTCAACCATTTCTTAGCTTCAAACTCCCATATCTCGCGAACGGATTGACGTAACCCAAAATTTCCTATTGCATCTGAAAGTAGAAACTCGTCCGATTATAACGGTATGTGTATTTTTTCCCTAGGCCATTCTGGTTAAGCGTTTGGAGCAGCAGAAGTGCGAAAAATTTTTTGCCTTCTCAACCATTTCTTGTCATCAAACTCCCATATCCCGCGAACGGATTGACGTAACCCAAAAATTCCAGTTGCATCTGAAAGTAGAAACTCGCCCGATTACAACGGTATGTGTATTTTTTCCCTAGGCCATTCTGGTTAAGCGTTTGGAGCAGCAGAAGTGCGAAAAATTTGTTGTCTTCTCAACCATTTCTTAGCTTCAAAGTCCCATATCTCGCGAACGGATTGACCGAACGCAAAAATTCCTGCTGCGTCTGAAAGTAGAATCTCGCCCGATTACAACGGTATGCGTATTTTTTCCCTAGGCCATTCTGGTTAAGCGTTTGGAGCAGCAGAAGTGCGAAAAATTTGTTGTCTTCTCAACCATTTCTCGGCTTCAAACTCCCATATCTCGCGAACGGATTGACCTAACCCAAAAATTCCTATTGCATCGGAAAGTAGAAACTCGCCCGATTACAACGGTATGTGTATTTTTTCCCTAGGCCATTCTGGTTAAGCGTTTGGAGCAGCAGAAGTGCGAAAAATTTGTTGTCTTCTCAACCATTTCTTAGCTTCAAACTCCCATATCTCGCGAACGGATTGACGTAACCCAAAATTTCCTATTGCATCTGAAAGTAGAAACTCGCCCGATTATAACGGTATGTGTATTTTTTCCCTAGGCCATTCTGGTTAAGCGTTTGGAGCAGCAGAATTGCGAAAAATTTTTTGCCTTCTCAACCATTTCTTGTCTTCAAACTCCCATATCTCGCGAACGGATTGACCGAACCCAAAAATTCCTGCTGCGTCTGAAAGTAGAATCTCGCCCGATTACAACGGTATGCGTATTTTTTCCCTAGGCCATTCTGGTTAAGCGTTTGGAGCAGCAGAAGTGCGAAAAATTTGTTGTCTTCTCAACCATTTCTCGGCTTCAAAGTCCCATATCTCGCGAACGGATTGACCGAACCCAAAAATTCCTGCTGCGTCTGAAAGTAGAATCTCGCCCGATTACAACGGTATGCGTATTTTTTCCCTAGGCCATTCTGGTTAAGCGTTTGGAGCAGCAGAATTGCGAAAAATTTTTTGCCTTCTCAACCATTTCTTGGCTTCAAAGTCCCATATCTCGCGAACGGATTGATATAACCCAAAAATTCCTATTGCACCTGAAAGTAGAAACTCGCCCGATTACAACGGTATGTGTATTTTTTCCCTAGGCCATTCTGGTTAAGCGTTTGGAGCAGCAGAATTGCGAAAAATTTTTTGCCTTCTCAACTATTTCTTGGCTTCAAAGTCCCATATCTCGCGAACGGATTGACCTAACCCAAAAATTCCAGTTGCGTCTGAAAGTAGAATCTCGCCCGATTACAACGGTATGCGTATTTTTTCCCTAGGCCATTCTGGTTAAGCGTTTGGAGCAGCAGAAGTGCGAAAAATTTGTTGTCTTCTCAACCATTTCTCGGCTTCAAACTCCCATATCTCGCGAACGGATTGACCTAACCCAAAAATTCCTATTGCATCGGAAGGTAGAAACTCGCCCGATTACAACGGTATGTGTATTTTTTCCCTAGGCCATTCTGGTTAAGCGTTTGGAGCAGCAGAAGTGCGAAAAATTTGTTGTCTTCTCAACCATTTCTTAGCTTCAAACTCCCATATCTCGCGAACGGATTGACGTAACCCAAAATTTCCTATTGCATCTGAAAGTAGAAACTCGTCCGATTATAACGGTATGTGTATTTTTTCCCTAGGCCATTCTGGTTAAGCGTTTGGAGCAGCAGAATTGCGAAAAATTTTTTGCCTTCTCAACAATTTCTTGTCTTCAAACTCCCATATCTCGCGAACGGATTGACCTAACCCAAAAATTCCTATTGCACCTGAAAGTAGAAACTCGCCCGATTACAGCGGTATTTGTATTTTTTCCCTAGGCCGTTCTGGTTAAGCGTTTGGAGCAGCAGAATTGCGAAAAATTTTTTGCCTTCTCAACCATTTCTTGGCTTCAAAGTCCCATATCTCGCGAACGGATTGATATAACACAAAAATTCCTATTGCACCTGAAAGTAGAAACTCGCCCGATTACAACGGTATGTGCATTTTTTCCCTAGGCCATTCTGGTTAAGCGTTTGGAGCAGCAGAATTGCGAAAAATTTTTTGCCTTCTCAACTATTTCTTGGCTTCAAAGTCCCATATCTCGCGAACGGATTGACCTAACCCAAAAATTCCAGTTGCATCTGAAATTAGAAACTCGCCCGATTACAACGGTATGTGTATTTTTTCCCTAGGCCATTCTGGTTAAGCGTTTGGAGGAACAGAATTGCGAAAAATTTTTTGCCTTCTCAAGCATTTCTTGGCTTCAAACTCCCATATCTCGCGAACGGATTGACCTAACCCAAAAATTCCTATTGCACCTGTAAGTAGAAACTCGCCCGATTACAACGGTATGTGTATTTTTTCCCTAGGCCATTCTGGTTAAGCGTTTGGAGCAGCAGAATTGCGAAAAATTTTTTGCCTTCTCAACCATTTCTTGTCTTCAAACTCCCATATCTCGCGAACGGATTGACCAAACCCAAAAATTCCTGCTGCGTCTGAAAGAAGAAACTCGCCCGATTACCACGGTATGCGTATTTTTTCCCTAGGCCATTCTGGTTAAGCGTTTGGAGCAGCAGAAGTGCGAAAAATTTGTTGTCTTCTCAACCATTTCTTAGCTTCAAAGTCCCATATCTCGCGAACGGATTGACCGAACCCAAAAATTCCTGCTGCGTCTGAAAGTAGAATCTCGCCCGATTACAACGGTATGCGCATTTTTTCCTTAGGCCATTCTGGTTAAGCGTTTGGAGCAGCAGAAGTGCGAAAAATTTGTTGTCTTCTCAACCATTTCTCGGCTTCAAACTCCCATATCACGCGAACGGATTGACCTATCCCAAAAATTCCTATTGCATCGGAAGGTAGAAACTCGCCCGATTACAACGGTATGTGTATTTTTTCCCTAGGCCATTCTGGTTAAGCGTTTGGTGCAGCAGAAGTGCGAAAAATTTGTTGTCTTCTCAACCATTTCTTAGCTTCAAACTCCCATATCTCGCGAACGGATTGACCTAACCCAAAAATTCCTATTGCACCTGAAAGTAGAAACTCGCCCGATTACAGCGGTATTTGTATTTTTTCCCTAGGCCGTTCTGGTTAAGCGTTTGGAGCAGCAGAATTGCGAAAGATTTTTTGCCTTCTCAACCATTTCTTGGCTTCAAAGTCCCATATCTCGCGAACGGATTGATATAACCCAAAAATTCCTATTGCACCTGAATGTAGAAACTCGCCCGATTACAACGGTATGTGTATTTTTTCCCTAGGCCATTCCGGTTAAGCGTTTGGAGCAGCAGAATTGCGAAAAATTTTTTGCCTTCTCAACTATTTCTTGGCTTCAAACTGCCATATCTCGTGAACGGATTGACGTAACCCAAAAATTCCAGTTGCATCTGAAAGTAGAAACTCGCCCGATTACAACGGTATGTGTATTTTTTCCCTAGGCCATTCTGGTTAAGCGTTTGGAGGAACAGAATTGCGAAAAATTTTTTGCCTTCTCAAGCATTTCTTGGCTTCAAACTCCCATATCTCGCGAACGGATTGACCTAACCCAAAAATTCCTATTGCACCTGAAAGTAGAACCTCGCCCGATTACAACGGTATGTGAATTTTTCCCTAGGCCATTCTGGTTAAGCGTTTGGAGCAGCAGAATTGTGAAAAATTTTTTGCCTTCTCAACCATTTCTTGGCTTCAAACTCCCATATCTCGCGAACGGATTGACCTAACCCAAATATTCCTATTGCACCTGAAAGTAGAAACTCGCCCGATTACAACGGTATGTGTATTTTTTCCCTAGGCGATTCTGGTTAAGCGTTTGGAGCTGCAGAAGTGCGAAAAATTTGTTGTCTTCTCAACCATTTCTTAGCTTCAAACTCCCATATCTCGCGAACGGATTGACGTAACCCAAAATTTCCTATTCCATCTGAAAGTAGAAACTCGCCCGATTATAACGGTATGTGTATTTTTTCCCTAGGCCATTCTGGTTAAGCGTTTGGAGCAGCAGAAGTGCGAAAAATTTTTTGCCTTCTCAACCATTTCTTGTCTTCAAACTCCCATATCTCGCGAACGGATTGACGTAACCCAAAAATTCCAGTTGCATCTGAAAGTAGAAACTCGCCCGATTACAACGGTATGTGTATTTTTTCCCTAGGCCATTCTGGTTAAGCGTTTGGAGCAGCAGAAGTGCGAAAAATTTGTTGTCTTCTCAACCATTTCTTAGCTTCAAAGTCCCATATCTCGCGAACGGATTAACCGAACCCTAAAATTCCTGCTTCGTCTGAAAGTAGAATCTCGCCCGATTACAACGGTATGCGTATTTTTTCCCTAGGCCATTCTGGTTAAGCGTTTGGAGCAGCAGAAGTGCGAAAAATTTGTTGTCTTATCAACCATTTCTCGGCTTCAAACTCCCATATCTCGCGAACGGATTGACCTCACCCAAAAATTCCTATTGCATCGGAAAGTAGAAACTCGCCCGATTACAACGGTATGTGTATTTTTTCCCTAGGGCATTCTGGTTAAGCGTTTGGAGCAGCAGAAGTGCGAAAAATTTGTTGTCTTCTCAACCATTTCTTAGCTTCAAACTCCCATATCTCGCGAACGGATTGACGTAACCCAAAATTTCCTATTGCATCTGAAAGTAGAAACTCGACCGATTATAACGGTATGTGTATTTTTTCCCTAGGCCATTCTGGTTAAGCGTTTGGAGCAGCAGAATTGCGAAAAATTTTTTGCCTTCTCAACCATTTCTTGTCTTCAAACTCCCATATCTCGCGAACGGATTGACCGAACCCAAAAATTCCTGCTGCGTCTGAAAGTAGAATCTCGCCCGATTACAACGGTATGCGTATTTTTTCCCTAGGCCATTCTGGTTAAGCGTTTGGAGCAGCAGAAGTGCGAAAAATTTGTTGTCTTCTCAACCATTTCTCGGCTTCAAACTCCCATATCTCGCGAACGGATTGACCTAACCCAAAAATTCCTATTGCATCGGAAGGTAGAAACTCGCCCTATTACAACGGTATGTGTATTTTTTCCCTAGGCCATTCTGGTTAAGCGTTTGGAGCAGCAGAAGTGCGAAAAATTTGTTGTCTTCTCAACCATTTCTCGGCTTCAAACTCCCATATCTCGCGAACGGATTGACTTAACCCAAAAATTCCTATTGCATCCGAAAGTAGAAACTCGCCCCATTACAACGGTATGTGTATTTTTTCTCTAGGCCATTCTGGTTAAGCGTTTGGAGCAGCAGAAGTGCGAAAAATTTGTTGTCTTCTCAACCATTTCTTAGCTTCAAACTCCCATATCTCGCGAACGGATTGACGTAACCCAAAATTTCCTATTGCATCTGAAAGTAGAAACTCGACCGATTATAACGGTATGTGTATTTTTTCCCTAGGCCATTCTGGTTAAGCGTTTGGAGCAGCAGAATTGCGAAAAATTTTTTGCCTTCTCAACCATTTCTTGTCTTCAAACTCCCATATCTCGCGAACGGATTGACTTAACCCAAAAATTCCTATTGCATCCGAAAGTAGAAACTCGCCCCATTACAACGGTATGTGTATTTTTTCCCTAGGCCATTCTGGTTAAGCGTTTGGAGCAGCAGAATTGCGAAAAATTTCTTGCCTTCTCAACCATTTCTTGGCTTCAAACTCCCATATCTCGCGAACGGATTAACCTAACCCAAAAATTCCTATTGCATCTGAAAGTAGAAACTCGCCCGATTACAACGGTATGTGTATTTTTTCCCTAGGACTTTCTGGTTAAGCGTTTGGAGCAGCAGAAGTGCGAAAAATTTGTTGCATTCTCAACCATTTCTTAGATTCAAACTCCCATATCTCGCGAACGGATTGACGTAACCCAAAAATTCCAGTTGCATCTGAAAGTAGAAACTCGCCCGATTACAACGGAATGTGAATTTTTCCCTAGGCCATTCTGGTTAAGCGTTCGGAGCAGCAAAATTGCGAAAAGTTGTTTGCCTTCTCAACCATTTCTTGGCTTCAAACTCCCATATCTCGCGAACGGATTGACCTAACCCAAAAATTCCTATTGCATCTGAAAGTAGAAACTCGCCCGATTACAACGGTATGTGTATTTTTTCTATAGGCCATTCTGGTTAAGCGTTTGGAGCAGCAGAATTGTGAAAAATTTTTTGCCTTCTCTACCATTTCTTGGCTTCAAACTCCCATATCTCGCGAACGGATTGACCTAACCCAAATATTCCTATTGCACCTGAAAGTAGAAACTCGCCCGATTACAACGGTATGTGTATTTTTTCCCTAGGCGATTCTGGTTAAGCGTTTGGAGCTGCAGAAGTGCGAAAAATTTGTTGTCTTCTCAACCATTTCTTAGCTTCAAACTCCCATATCTCGCGAACGGATTGACGTAACCCAAAATTTCCTATTCCATCTGAAAGTAGAAACTCGCCCGATTATAACGGTATGTGTATTTTTTCCCTAGGCCATTCTGGTTAAGCGTTTGGAGCAGCACAAGTGCGAAAAATTTTTTGCCTTCTCAACCATTTCTTGTCTTCAAACTCCCATATCTCGCGAACGGATTGACGTAACCCAAAAATTCCAGTTGCATCTGAAAGTAGAAACTCGCCCGATTACAACGGTATGTGTATTTTTTCCCTAGGCCATTCTGGTTAAGCGTTTGGAGCAGCAGAAGTGCGAAAAATTTGTTGTCTTCTCAACCATTTCTTAGCTTCAAAGTCCCATATCTCGCGAACGGATTGACCGAACCCAAAAATTCCTGCTGCGTCTGAAAGTAGAATCTCGCCCGATTACAACGGTATGCGTATTTTTTCCCTAGGCCATTCTGGTTAAGCGTTTGGAGCAGCAGAAGTGCGAAAAATTTGTTGTCTTATCAACCATTTCTCGGCTTCAAACTCCCATATCTCGCGAACGGATTGACCTCACCCAAAAATTCCTATTGCATCGGAAAGTAGAAACTCGCCCGATTACAACGGTATGTGTATTTTTTCCCTAGGGCATTCTGGTTAAGCGTTTGGAGCAGCAGAAGTGCGAAAAATTTGTTGTCTTCTCAACCATTTCTTAGCTTCAAACTCCCATATCTCGCGAACGGATTGACGTAACCCAAAATTTCCTATTGCATCTGAAAGTAGAAACTCGACCGATTATAACGGTATGTGTATTTTTTCCCTAGGCCATTCTGGTTAAGCGTTTGGAGCAGCAGAATTGCGAAAAATTTTTTGCCTTCTCAACCATTTCTTGTCTTCAAACTCCCATATCTCGCGAACGGATTGACCGAACCCAAAAATTCCTGCTGCGTCTGAAAGTAGAATCTCGCCCGATTACAACGGTATGCGTATTTTTTCCCTAGGCCATTCTGGTTAAGCGTTTGGAGCAGCAGAAGTGCGAAAAATTTGTTGTCTTCTCAACCATTTCTCGGCTTCAAACTCCCATATCTCGCGAACGGATTGACCTAACCCAAAAATTCCTATTGCATCGGAAGGTAGAAACTCGCCCTATTACAACGGTATGTGTATTTTTTCCCTAGGCCATTCTGGTTAAGCGTTTGGAGCAGCAGAAGTGCGAAAAATTTGTTGTCTTCTCAACCATTTCTCGGCTTCAAACTCCCATATCTCGCGAACGGATTGACTTAACCCAAAAATTCCTATTGCATCCGAAAGTAGAAACTCGCCCCATTACAACGGTATGTGTATTTTTTCTCTAGGCCATTCTGGTTAAGCGTTTGGAGCAGCAGAAGTGCGAAAAATTTGTTGTCTTCTCAACCATTTCTTAGCTTCAAACTCCCATATCTCGCGAACGGATTGACGTAACCCAAAATTTCCTATTGCATCTGAAAGTAGAAACTCGACCGATTATAACGGTATGTGTATTTTTTCCCTAGGCCATTCTGGTTAAGCGTTTGGAGCAGCAGAATTGCGAAAAATTTTTTGCCTTCTCAACCATTTCTTGTCTTCAAACTCCCATATCTCGCGAACGGATTGACTTAACCCAAAAATTCCTATTGCATCCGAAAGTAGAAACTCGCCCCATTACAACGGTATGTGTATTTTTTCCCTAGGCCATTCTGGTTAAGCGTTTGGAGCAGCAGAATTGCGAAAAATTTCTTGCCTTCTCAACCATTTCTTGGCTTCAAACTCCCATATCTCGCGAACGGATTAACCTAACCCAAAAATTCCTATTGCATCTGAAAGTAGAAACTCGCCCGATTACAACGGTATGTGTATTTTTTCTATAGGCCATTCTGGTTAAGCGTTTGGAGCAGCAGAATTGTGAAAAATTTTTTGCCTTCTCTACCATTTCTTGGCTTCAAACTCCCATATCTCGCGAACGGATTGACCTAACCCAAATATTCCTATTGCACCTGAAAGTAGAAACTCGCCCGATTACAACGGTATGTGTATTTTTTCCCTAGGCGATTCTGGTTAAGCGTTTGGAGCTGCAGAAGTGCGAAAAATTTGTTGTCTTCTCAACCATTTCTTAGCTTCAAACTCCCATATCTCGCGAACGGATTGACGTAACCCAAAATTTCCTATTCCATCTGAAAGTAGAAACTCGCCCGATTATAACGGTATGTGTATTTTTTCTCTAGGCCATTCTGGTTAAGCGTTTGGAGCAGCACAAGTGCGAAAAATTTTTTGCCTTCTCAACCATTTCTTGTCTTCAAACTCCCATATCTCGCGAACGGATTGACGTAACCCAAAAATTCCAGTTGCATCTGAAAGTAGAAACTCGCCCGATTACAACGGTATGTGTATTTTTTCCCTAGGCCATTCTGGTTAAGCGTTTGGAGCAGCAGAAGTGCGAAAAATTTGTTGTCTTCTCAACCATTTCTTAGCTTCAAAGTCCCATATCTCGCGAACGGATTGACCGAACCCAAAAATTCCTGCTGCGTCTGAAAGTAGAATCTCGCCCGATTACAACGGTATGCGTATTTTTTCCCTAGGCCATTCTGGTTAAGCGTTTGGAGCAGCAGAAGTGCGAAAAATTTGTTGTCTTATCAACCATTTCTCGGCTTCAAACTCCCATATCTCGCGAACGGATTGACCTCACCCAAAAATTCCTATTGCATCGGAAAGTAGAAACTCGCCCGATTACAACGGTATGTGTATTTTTTCCCTAGGGCATTCTGGTTAAGCGTTTGGAGCAGCAGAAGTGCGAAAAATTTGTTGTCTTCTCAACCATTTCTTAGCTTCAAACTCCCATATCTCGCGAACGGATTGACGTAACCCAAAATTTCCTATTGCATCTGAAAGTAGAAACTCGACCGATTATAACGGTATGTGTATTTTTTCCCTAGGCCATTCTGGTTAAGCGTTTGGAGCAGCAGAATTGCGAAAAATTTTTTGCCTTCTCAACCATTTCTTGTCTTCAAACTCCCATATCTCGCGAACGGATTGACCGAACCCAAAAATTCCTGCTGCGTCTGAAAGTAGAATCTCGCCCGATTACAACGGTATGCGTATTTTTTCCCTAGGCCATTCTGGTTAAGCGTTTGGAGCAGCAGAAGTGCGAAAAATTTGTTGTCTTCTCAACCATTTCTCGGCTTCAAACTCCCATATCTCGCGAACGGATTGACCTAACCCAAAAATTCCTATTGCATCGGAAGGTAGAAACTCGCCCTATTACAACGGTATGTGTATTTTTTCCCTAGGCCATTCTGGTTAAGCGTTTGGAGCAGCAGAAGTGCGAAAAATTTGTTGTCTTCTCAACCATTTCTCGGCTTCAAACTCCCATATCTCGCGAACGGATTGACTTAACCCAAAAATTCCTATTGCATCCGAAAGTAGAAACTCGCCCCATTACAACGGTATGTGTATTTTTTCTCTAGGCCATTCTGGTTAAGCGTTTGGAGCAGCAGAAGTGCGAAAAATTTGTTGTCTTCTCAACCATTTCTTAGCTTCAAACTCCCATATCTCGCGAACGGATTGACGTAACCCAAAATTTCCTATTGCATCTGAAAGTAGAAACTCGACCGATTATAACGGTATGTGTATTTTTTCCCTAGGCCATTCTGGTTAAGCGTTTGGAGCAGCAGAATTGCGAAAAATTTTTTGCCTTCTCAACCATTTCTTGTCTTCAAACTCCCATATCTCGCGAACGGATTGACTTAACCCAAAAATTCCTATTGCATCCGAAAGTAGAAACTCGCCCCATTACAACGGTATGTGTATTTTTTCCCTAGGCCATTCTGGTTAAGCGTTTGGAGCAGCAGAATTGCGAAAAATTTCTTGCCTTCTCAACCATTTCTTGGCTTCAAACTCCCATATCTCGCGAACGGATTAACCTAACCCAAAAATTCCTATTGCATCTGAAAGTAGAAACTCGCCCGATTACAACGGTATGTGTATTTTTTCCCTAGGACATTCTGGTTAAGCGTTTGGAGCAGCAGAAGTGCGAAAAATTTGTTGCATTCTCAACCATTTCTTAGATTCAAACTCCCATATCTCGCGAACGGATTGACGTAACCCAAAAATTCCAGTTGCATCTGAAAGTAGAAACTCGCCCGATTACAACGGAATGTGAATTTTTCCCTAGGCCATTCTGGTTAAGCGTTCGGAGCAGCAAAATTGCGAAAAGTTGTTTGCCTTCTCAACCATTTCTTGGCTTCAAACTCCCATATCTCGCGAACGGATTGACCTAACCCAAAAATTCCTATTGCATCTGAAAGTAGAAACTCGCCCGATTACAACGGTATGTGTATTTTTTCTATAGGCCATTCTGGTTAAGCGTTTGGAGCAGCAGAATTGTGAAAAATTTTTTGCCTTCTCTACCATTTCTTGGCTTCAAACTCCCATATCTCGCGAACGGATTGACCTAACCCAAATATTCCTATTGCACCTGAAAGTAGAAACTCGCCCGATTACAACGGTATGTGTATTTTTTCCCTAGGGCATTCTGGTTAAGCGTTTGGAGCAGCAGAAGTGCGAAAAATTTGTTGTCTTCTCAACCATTTCTTAGCTTCAAACTCCCATATCTCGCGAACGGATTGACGTAACCCAAAATTTCCTATTGCATCTGAAAGTAGAAACTCGACCGATTATAACGGTATGTGTATTTTTTCCCTAGGCCATTCTGGTTAAGCGTTTGGAGCAGCAGAATTGCGAAAAATTTTTTGCCTTCTCAACCATTTCTTGTCTTCAAACTCCCATATCTCGCGAACGGATTGACCGAACCCAAAAATTCCTGCTGCGTCTGAAAGTAGAATCTCGCCCGATTACAACGGTATGCGTATTTTTTCCCTAGGCCATTCTGGTTAAGCGTTTGGAGCAGCAGAAGTGCGAAAAATTTGTTGTCTTCTCAACCATTTCTCGGCTTCAAACTCCCATATCTCGCGAACGGATTGACCTAACCCAAAAATTCCTATTGCATCGGAAGGTAGAAACTCGCCCTATTACAACGGTATGTGTATTTTTTCCCTAGGCCATTCTGGTTAAGCGTTTGGAGCAGCAGAAGTGCGAAAAATTTGTTGTCTTCTCAACCATTTCTTAGCTTCAAACTCCCATATCTCGCGAACGGATCGACGTAACCCAAAATTTCCTATTGCATCTGAAAGTAGAAACTCGTCCGATTATAACGGTATGTGTATTTTTTCCCTAGGCCATTCTGGTTAAGCGTTTGGAGCAGCAGAATTGCGAAAAATTTTTTGCCTTCTCAACCATTTCTTGTCTTCAAACTCCCATATCTCGCGAACGGATTGACCTAACCCAAAAATTCCTATTGCATCCGAAAGTAGAAACTCGCCCCATTACAACGGTATGTGTATTTTTTCCCTAGGCCATTCTGGTTAAGCGTTTGGAGCAGCAGAATTGCGAAAAATTTCTTGCCTTCTCAACCATTTCTTGGCTTCAAACTCCCATATCTCGCGAATGGATTAACCTAACCCAAAAATTCCTATTGCATCTGAAAGTAGAAACTCGCCCGATTACAACGGTATGTGTATTTTTTCCCTAGGCCATTCTGGTTAAGCGTTTGGAGCAGCAGAATTGCGAAAAATTTGTTGCCTTCTCAACTATTTCTTGGCTTCAAAGTCCCATATCTCGCGAACGGATTGACTTAACCCAAAAATTTCTATTGCACCTGAAATTAGAAACTCGCCCGATTACAACGGTATGTGTATTTTTTCCCTAGGCCTTTCTGGATAAGCGTTTGGAGCAGCAGAATTGCGAAAAATGTTTTGCCTTCTCAACCATTTCTTGGCTTCAAACTCCCATATCTCGCGAATGGATTAACCTAACCCAAAAATTCCTATTGCATCTGAAAGTAGAAACTCGCCCGATTACAACGGTATGTGTATTTTTTCCCTAGGCCATTCTGGTTAAGCGTTTGGAGCAGCAGAATTGCGAAAAATTTTTTGCCTTCTCAACCATTTCTTGGCTTCACACTCTCATATCTCGCGAACGGATTGACCTAACCCAAATATTCCTATTGCACCCGAAAGTAGAAACTCGCCCGATTACAACGGTATGTGTATTTTTTCCCTAGGCGATTCTGGTTAAGCGTTTGGAGCAGCAGAAGTGCGAAAAATTTGTTGTCTTCTCAACCATTTCTTAGCTTCAAACTCCCATATCTCGCGAACGGATTGACGTAACCCAAAATTTCCTATTGCATCTGAAAGTAGAAACTCGCCCGATTATAACGGTATGTGTATTTTTTCCCTAGGCCATTCTGGTTAAGCGTTTGGAGCAGCAGAAGTGCGAAAAATTTTTTGCCTTCTCAACCATTTCTTGTCTTCAATCTCCCATATCTCGCGAACGGATTGACCAAACCCAAAAATTCCTGCTGCGTCTGAAAGAAGAAACTCGCCCGATTACAACGGTATGCGTATTTTTTCCCTAGGCCATTCTGGTTAAGCGTTTGGAGCAGCAGAAGTGCGAAAAATTTGTTGTCTTCTCAACCATTTCTCGGCTTCAAACTCCCATATCTCGCGAACGGATTGACCAAACCCAAAAATTCCTGCTGCGTTTGAAAGTAGAAACTCGCCCGATTACAACGGTATGCGTATTTTTCCCCTAGGCCATTCTGGTTAAGCGTTTGGAGCAGCAGAAGTGCGAAAAATTTGTTGTCTTCTCAACCATTTCTTAGCTTCAAAGTCCCATATCTCGCGAACGGATTGACCGAACCCAAAAATTCCCGCTGCGTCTGAAAGTAGAATCTCGCCCGATTACAACGGTATGCGTATTTTTTCCCTAGGCCATTCTGGTTAAGCGTTTGGAGCAGCAGAAGTGCGAAAAATTTGTTGTCTTCTCAACCATTTCTCGGCTTCAAACTCCCATATCTCGTGAACGGATTGACCTAACCCAAAAATTCCTATTGCATCGGAAAGTAGAAACTCGCCCGATTACAACGGTATGTGTATTTTTTCCCTAGGCCATTCTGGTTAAGCGTTTGGAGCAGCAGAATTGCGAAAAATTTTTTGCCTTCTCAACCATTTCTTGTCTTCAAACTCCCATATCTCGCGAACGGATTGACCGAACCCAAAAATTCCTGCTGCGTCTGAAAGTAGAATCTCGCCCGATTACAACGGTATGCGTATTTTTTCCCTAGGCCATTCTGGTTAAGCGTTTGGAGCAGCAGAAGTGCGAAAAATTTGTTGTCTTCTCAACCATTTCTCGGCTTCAAACTCCCATATCTCGCGAACGGATTGACCTAACCCAAAAATTCCTATTGCATCGGAAGGTAGAAACTCGCCCTATTACAACGGTATGTGTATTTTTTCCCTAGGCCATTCTGGTTAAGCGTTTGGAGCAGCAGAAGTGCGAAAAATTTGTTGTCTTCTCAACCATTTCTTAGCTTCAAACTCCCATATCTCGCGAACGGATTGACGTAACCCAAAATTTCCTATTGCATCTGAAAGTAGAAACTCGTCCGATTATAACGGTATGTGTATTTTTTCCCTAGGCCATTCTGGTTAAGCGTTTGGAGCAGCAGAATTGCGAAAAATTTTTTGCCTTCTCAACCATTTCTTGTCTTCAAACTCCCATATCTCGCGAACGGATTGACCTAACCCAAAAATTCCTATTGCATCCGAAAGTAGAAACTCGCCCCATTACAACGGTATGTGTATTTTTTCCCTAGGCCATTCTGGTTAAGCGTTTGGAGCAGCAGAATTGCGAAAAATTTCTTGCCTTCTCAACCATTTCTTGGCTTCAAACTCCCATATCTCGCGAATGGATTAACCTAACCCAAAAATTCCTATTGCATCTGAAAGTAGAAACTCGCCCGATTACAACGGTATGTGTATTTTTTCCCTAGGCCATTCTGGTTAAGCGTTTGGAGCAGCAGAATTGCGAAAAATTTTTTGCCTTCTCAACCATTTCTTGGCTTCACACTCTCATATCTCGCGAACGGATTGACCTAACCCAAATATTCCTATTGCACCCGAAAGTAGAAACTCGCCCGATTACAACGGTATGTGTATTTTTTCCCTAGGCGATTCTGGTTAAGCGTTTGGAGCAGCAGAATTGCGAAAAATTTTTTGCCTTCTCAACCATTTCTTGTCTTCAAACTCCCATATCTCGCGAACGGATTGACCTAACCCAAAAATTCCTATTGCATCCGAAAGTAGAAACTCGCCCCATTACAACGGTATGTGTATTTTTTCCCTAGGCCATTCTGGTTAAGCGTTTGGAGCAGCAGAATTGCGAAAAATTTCTTGCCTTCTCAACCATTTCTTGGCTTCAAACTCCCATATCTCGCGAATGGATTAACCTAACCCAAAAATTCCTATTGCATCTGAAAGTAGAAACTCGCCCGATTACAACGGTATGTGTATTTTTTCCCTAGGCCATTCTGGTTAAGCGTTTGGAGCAGCAGAATTGCGAAAAATTTGTTGCCTTCTCAACTATTTCTTGGCTTCAAAGTCCCATATCTCGCGAACGGATTGACTTAACCCAAAAATTTCTATTGCACCTGAAATTAGAAACTCGCCCGATTACAACGGTATGTGTATTTTTTCCCTAGGCCTTTCTGGATAAGCGTTTGGAGCAGCAGAATTGCGAAAAATGTTTTGCCTTCTCAACCATTTCTTGGCTTCAAACTCCCATATCTCGCGAATGGATTAACCTAACCCAAAAATTCCTATTGCATCTGAAAGTAGAAACTCGCCCGATTACAACGGTATGTGTATTTTTTCCCTAGGCCATTCTGGTTAAGCGTTTGGAGCAGCAGAATTGCGAAAAATTTTTTGCCTTCTCAACCATTTCTTGGCTTCACACTCTCATATCTCGCGAACGGATTGACCTAACCCAAATATTCCTATTGCACCCGAAAGTAGAAACTCGCCCGATTACAACGGTATGTGTATTTTTTCCCTAGGCGATTCTGGTTAAGCGTTTGGAGCAGCAGAAGTGCGAAAAATTTGTTGTCTTCTCAACCATTTCTTAGCTTCAAACTCCCATATCTCGCGAACGGATTGACGTAACCCAAAATTTCCTATTGCATCTGAAAGTAGAAACTCGCCCGATTATAACGGTATGTGTATTTTTTCCCTAGGCCATTCTGGTTAAGCGTTTGGAGCAGCAGAAGTGCGAAAAATTTTTTGCCTTCTCAACCATTTCTTGTCTTCAATCTCCCATATCTCGCGAACGGATTGACCAAACCCAAAAATTCCTGCTGCGTCTGAAAGAAGAAACTCGCCCGATTACAACGGTATGCGTATTTTTTCCCTAGGCCATTCTGGTTAAGCGTTTGGAGCAGCAGAAGTGCGAAAAATTTGTTGTCTTCTCAACCATTTCTCGGCTTCAAACTCCCATATCTCGCGAACGGATTGACCAAACCCAAAAATTCCTGCTGCGTTTGAAAGTAGAAACTCGCCCGATTACAACGGTATGCGTATTTTTCCCCTAGGCCATTCTGGTTAAGCGTTTGGAGCAGCAGAAGTGCGAAAAATTTGTTGTCTTCTCAACCATTTCTTAGCTTCAAAGTCCCATATCTCGCGAACGGATTGACCGAACCCAAAAATTCCCGCTGCGTCTGAAAGTAGAATCTCGCCCGATTACAACGGTATGCGTATTTTTTCCCTAGGCCATTCTGGTTAAGCGTTTGGAGCAGCAGAAGTGCGAAAAATTTGTTGTCTTCTCAACCATTTCTCGGCTTCAAACTCCCATATCTCGTGAACGGATTGACCTAACCCAAAAATTCCTATTGCATCGGAAAGTAGAAACTCGCCCGATTACAACGGTATGTGTATTTTTTCCCTAGGCCATTCTGGTTAAGCGTTTGGAGCAGCAGAATTGCGAAAAATTTTTTGCCTTCTCAACCATTTCTTGTCTTCAAACTCCCATATCTCGCGAACGGATTGACCGAACCCAAAAATTCCTGCTGCGTCTGAAAGTAGAATCTCGCCCGATTACAACGGTATGCGTATTTTTTCCCTAGGCCATTCTGGTTAAGCGTTTGGAGCAGCAGAAGTGCGAAAAATTTGTTGTCTTCTCAACCATTTCTCGGCTTCAAACTCCCATATCTCGCGAACGGATTGACCTAACCCAAAAATTCCTATTGCATCGGAAGGTAGAAACTCGCCCTATTACAACGGTATGTGTATTTTTTCCCTAGGCCATTCTGGTTAAGCGTTTGGAGCAGCAGAAGTGCGAAAAATTTGTTGTCTTCTCAACCATTTCTTAGCTTCAAACTCCCATATCTCGCGAACGGATTGACGTAACCCAAAATTTCCTATTGCATCTGAAAGTAGAAACTCGTCCGATTATAACGGTATGTGTATTTTTTCCCTAGGCCATTCTGGTTAAGCGTTTGGAGCAGCAGAATTGCGAAAAATTTTTTGCCTTCTCAACCATTTCTTGTCTTCAAACTCCCATATCTCGCGAACGGATTGACCTAACCCAAAAATTCCTATTGCATCCGAAAGTAGAAACTCGCCCCATTACAACGGTATGTGTATTTTTTCCCTAGGCCATTCTGGTTAAGCGTTTGGAGCAGCAGAATTGCGAAAAATTTCTTGCCTTCTCAACCATTTCTTGGCTTCAAACTCCCATATCTCGCGAATGGATTAACCTAACCCAAAAATTCCTATTGCATCTGAAAGTAGAAACTCGCCCGATTACAACGGTATGTGTATTTTTTCCCTAGGCCATTCTGGTTAAGCGTTTGGAGCAGCAGAATTGCGAAAAATTTTTTGCCTTCTCAACCATTTCTTGGCTTCACACTCTCATATCTCGCGAACGGATTGACCTAACCCAAATATTCCTATTGCACCCGAAAGTAGAAACTCGCCCGATTACAACGGTATGTGTATTTTTTCCCTAGGCGATTCTGGTTAAGCGTTTGGAGCAGCAGAAGTGCGAAAAATTTGTTGTCTTCTCAACCATTTCTTAGCTTCAAACTCCCATATCTCGCGAACGGATTGACGTAACCCAAAATTTCCTATTGCATGTGAAAGTAGAAACTCGCCCGATTATAACGGTATGTGTATTTTTTCCCTAGGCCATTCTGGTTAAGCGTTTGGAGCAGCAGAAGTGCGAAAAATTTTTTGCCTTCTCAACCATTTCTTGTCTTCAAACTCCCATATCTCGCGAACGGATTGACCAAACCCAAAAATTCCTGCTGCGTCTGAAAGAAGAAACTCGCCCGATTACAACGGTATGCGTATTTTTTCCCTAGGCCATTCTGGTTAAGCGTTTGGAGCAGCAGAAGTGCGAAAAATTTGTTGTCTTCTCAACCATTTCTCGGCTTCAAACTCCCATATCTCGCGAACGGATTGACCAAACCCAAAAATTCCTGCTGCGTTTGAAAGTAGAAACTCGCCCGATTACAACGGTATGCGTATTTTTCCCCTAGGCCATTCTGGTTAAGCGTTTGGAGCAGCAGAAGTGCGAAAAATTTGTTGTCTTCTCAACCATTTCTTAGCTTCAAAGTCCCATATCTCGCGAACGGATTGACCGAACCCAAAAATTCCCGCTGCGTCTGAAAGTAGAATCTCGCCCGATTACAAAGGTATGCGTATTTTTTCCCTAGGCCATTCTGGTTAAGCGTTTGGAGCAGCAGAAGTGCGAAAAATTTGTTGTCTTCTCAACCATTTCTCGGCTTCAAACTCCCATATCTCGTGAACGGATTGACCTAACCCAAAAATTCCTATTGCATCGGAAAGTAGAAACTCGCCCGATTACAACGGTATGTGTATTTTTTCCCTAGGCCATTCTGGTTAAGCGTTTGGAGCAGCAGAAGTGCGAAAAATTTGTTGTCTTCTCAACCATTTCTTAGCTTCAAACTCCCATATCTCGTGAACGGATTGACGTAACCCAAAATTTCCTATTGCATCTGAAAGTAGAAACTCGTCCGATTATAACGGTATGTGTATTTTTTCCCTAGGCCATTCTGGTTAAGCGTTTGGAGCAGCAGAATTGCGAAAAATTTTTTGCCTTCTCAACCATGTCTTGGCTTCAAACTCTCATATCTCGCGAACGGATTGACCTAACCCAAATATTCCTATTGCACCTGAAAGTAGAAACTCGCCCGATTACAACGGTATGTGTATTTTTTCCCTAGGCCATTCTGGTTAAGCGTTTGGAGCAGCAGAAGTGCGAAAAATTTGTTGTCTTCTCAACCATTTCTTAGCTTCAAACTCCCATATCTCGCGAACGGATTTACGTAACCCAAAAATTCCAGTTGCATCTGAAAGTAGAAACTCGCCCGATTACAACGGTATGTGTATTTTTTCCCTAGGCCATTCTGGTTAAGCGTTCGGAGCAGCAGAATTGCGAAAAATTTTTTGCCTTCTCAACCATTTCTTGTCTTCAAACTCCCATATCTCGCGAACGGATTGACCTAACCCAAAAATTCCTATTGCATCTGAAAATAGAAACTCGCCCGATTACAACGGTATGTGTATTTTATCCCTAGGCCATTCTGGTTAAGCGTTTGGAGCAGCAGAATTGCGAAAAATTTTTTGCCTTCTCAACCATTTCTTGGCTTCAAACTCCCATATCTCGCGAACGGATTGACCTAACTCAAAAATTCCTGTTGCGTCTGGATGTAGAAACTCGCCCGGTTACAACGGTATGTGTATTTTTTCCCTAGGCCATTCTGGTTAAGCGTTTGGAGCAGCAGAAGTGCGAAATATTTGTTGCATTCTCAACCATTTCTTAGCTTCAAACTCCCATATCTCGCGAACGGATTGACGTAACCCAAAAATTCCAGTTGCGTCTGAAAGTAGAAACTCGCCCGATTACAACGGTTTGTGTATTTTTTCCCTAGGCCATTCTGGATAAGCGTTTGGTGCAGCAGAATTGCGAAAAATTTTTTGCCTTCTCAACCATTTCTTGTCTTCAAACTCCCATATCTCGCGAATGGATTGACATAACCCAAAAATTCCTATTGCATCTGAAAGTAGAAACTCGCCCGATTACAGCGGTATTTGTATTTTTTCCCTAGGCCGTTCTGGTTAAGCGTTTGGAGCAGCAGAAGTGCGAAAAATTTGTTGTCTTCTCAACCATTTCTTAGATTCAAACTCCCATATCTCGCGAACGGATTGACGTAACCCAAAAATTCCTGTTGCATCTGAAAGTAGAAACTCGCCCGATTACAACGGTATGTGAATTTTTCCCTAGGCCATTCTGGTTAAGCGTTCGGAGCAGCAAAATTGCGAAAAATTTTTTGCCTTCTCAATCATTTCTTGGCTGCAAACTCCCATATCTCGCGAACGGATTGACCTAACCCAAAAATTCCTATTGCATCTGAAAGTAGAAACTCGCCCGATTACAACGGTATGTGTATTTTTTCCCAAGGCCATTCTGGTTAAGCGTTTGGAGCAGCAGAATTGTGAAAAATTTTTTGCCTTCTCTACCATTTCTTGGCTTCAAACTCCCATATCTCGCGAACGGACTGACCTAACCCAAAAATTCCTATTGCATCTGAAAGTAGAAACTCGCCCGATTACAACGGTATGTGTATTTTTTCCCTAGGCCATTCTGGTTAAGCGTCTGGAGCAGCAGAATTGCGAAAAATTTTTTGCCTTCTCATCCATTTCTTGGCTTCAAACTCCCATATCTCGTGAACGGATTGACCTAACTCAAAAATTCCTGTTGCGTCTGAAAGTAGAAACTCGCCCGGTTACAACGGTATGTGTATTTCTTCAATGGCCATTCTGGTTAAGCGTTTGGAGCAGCAGAAGTGCGAAAAATTTGTTGTCTTCTCAACCATTTCTTAGCTTCAAACTCCCATATCTCGCGAAGGGATTGACTTAACCCAAAAATTCCTATTGCATCTGAAAGTAGAAACTCGCCCGATTACAACGGTATGTGTATTTTTTCCCTAGGCCATTCTGGTTAAGCGTTTGGAGCAGCAGAATTGCGAAAAATTTTTTGCCTTCTCAACCATTTCTTGGCTTCAAACTCCCATATCTCGCGAACGGATTGACCTAACTCAAAAATTCCTGTTGCGTCTGGAAGTAGAAACTCGCCCGGTTACAACGGTATGTGTATTTTTTCCCTAGGCCATTCTGGTTAAGCGTTTGGAGCAGCAGAAGTGCGAAAAATTTGTTGCATTCTCAACCATTTCTTAGATTCAAACTCCCATATCTCGCGAACGGATTGACGTAACCCAAAAATTCCAGTTGCATCTGAAAGTAGAAACTCGCCCGATTACAACGGTATGTGAATTTTTCCCTAGGCCATTCTGGTTAAGCGTTCGGAGCAGCAAAATTGTGAAAAATTTTTTGCCTTCTCAACCATTTCTTGGCTTCAAACTCCCATATCTCGCGAACGGATTGACCTAACCCAAAAATTCCTATTGCATCTGAAAGTAGAAACTCGCCCGATTACAACGGTATGTGTATTTTTTCCCTAGGCCATTCTGGTTAAGCGTTTGGAGCAGCAGAATTGCGAAAAATTTTTTGCCTTCTCAACCATTTCTTGGCTTCAAACTCCCATATCTCGCGAACGGATTGACCTAACTCAAAAATTCCTGTTGCGTCTGGAAGTAGAAACTCGCCCGGTTACAACGGTATGTGTATTTTTTCCCTAGGCCATTCTGGTTAAGCGTTTGGAGCAGCAGAAGTGCGAAAAATTTGTTGCATTCTCAACCATTTCTTAGATTCAAACTCCCATATCTCGCGAACGGATTGACGTAACCCAAAAATTCCAGTTGCATCTGAAAGTAGAAACTCGCCCGATTACAACGGTATGTGAATTTTTCCCTAGGCCATTCTGGTTAAGCGTTCGGAGCAGCAAAATTGCGAAAAATTTTTTGCCTTCTCAACCATTTCTTGTCTTCAAACTCCCATATCTCGCGAACGGATTGACCTAACCCAAAAATTCCTATTGCATCTGAAAATAGAAACTCGCCCGATTACAACGGTATGTGTATTTTATCCCTAGGCCATTCTGGTTAAGCGTTTGGAGCAGCAGAATTGCGAAAAATTTTTTGCCTTCTCAACCATTTCTTGGCTTCAAACTCCCATATCTCGCGAACGGATTGACCTAACTCAAAAATTCCTGTTGCGTCTGGAAGTAGAAACTCGCCCGGTTACAACGGTATGTGTATTTTTTCCCTAGGCCATTCTGGTTAAGCGTTTGGAGCAGCAGAAGTGCGAAATATTTGTTGCATTCTCAACCATTTCTTAGCTTCAAACTCCCATATCTCGCGAACGGATTGACGTAACCCAAAAATTCCAGTTGCGTCTGAAAGTAGAAACTCGCCCGATTACAACGGTATGTGTATTTTTTCCCTAGGCCATTCTGGATAAGCGTTTGGAGCAGCAGAATTGCGAAAAATTTTTTGCCTTCTCAACCATTTCTTGTCTTCAAACTCCCATATCTCGCGAACGATTGACCTAACCCAAAAATTCCTATTGCATCTGAAAGTAGAAACTCGCCCGATTACAGCGGTATTTGTATTTTTTCCCTAGGCCGTTCTGGTTAAGCGTTTGGAGCAGCAGAAGTGCGAAAAATTTGTTGTCTTCTCAACCATTTCTTAGATTCAAACTCCCATATCTCGCGAACGGATTGACGTAACCCAAAAATTCCTGTTGCATCTGAAAGTAGAAACTCGCCCGATTACAACGGTATGTGAATTTTTCCCTTGGCCATTCTGGTTAAGCGTTTGGAGCAGCAGAAGTGCGAAATATTTGTTGCATTCTCAACCATTTCTTAGCTTCAAACTCCCATATCTCGCGAACGGATTGACGTAACCCAAAAATTCCAGTTGCGTCTGAAAGTAGAAACTCGCCCGATTACAACGGTATGTGTATTTTTTCCCTAGGCCATTCTGGATAAGCGTTTGGAGCAGCAGAATTGCGAAAAATTTTTTGCCTTCTCAACCATTTCTTGTCTTCAAACTCCCATATCTCGCGAATGGATTGACCTAACCCAAAAATTCCTATTGCATCTGAAAGTAGAAACTCGCCCGATTACAGCGGTATTTGTATTTTTTCCCTAGGCCGTTCTGGTTAAGCGTTTGGAGCAGCAGAAGTGCGAAAAATTTGTTGTCTTCTCAACCATTTCTTAGATTCAAACTCCCATATCTCGCGAACGGATTGACGTAACCCAAAAATTCCTGTTGCATCTGAAAGTAGAAACTCGCCCGATTACAACGGTATGTGAATTTTTCCCTAGGCCATTCTGGTTAAGCGTTCGGAGCAGCAAAATTGCGAAAAATTTTTTGCCTTCTCAACCATTTCTTGGCTGCAAACTCCCATATCTCGCGAACGGATTGACCTAACCCAAAAATTCCTATTGCATCTGAAAGTAGAAACTCGCCCGATTACAACGGTATGTGTATTTTTTCCCAAGGCCATTCTGGTTAAGCGTTTGGAGCAGCAGAATTGTGAAAAATTTTTTGCCTTCTCTACCATTTCTTGGCTTCAAACTCCCATATCTGGCGAACGGACTGACCTAACCCAAAAATTCCTATTGCATCTGAAAGTAGAAACTCGCCCGATTACAACGGTATGTGTATTTTTTCCCTAGGCCATTCTGGTTAAGCGTTTGGAGCAGCAGAAGTGCGAAAAATTTGTTGTCTTCTCAACCATTTCTTAGCTTCAAACTCCCATATCTCGCGAACGGATTGACGTAACCCAAAAATTCCAGTTGCATCTGAAAGTAGAAACTCGCCCGATTACAACGGTATTTGTATTTTTTCCCTAGGCCGTTCTGGTTAAGCGTTTGGAGCAGCAGAATTGCGAAAAATTTTTTGTCTTCTCAACCATTTCTTGGCTTCAAACTCCCATATCTCGCGAACGGATTGAGGTAACCCAAAAATTCCTGTTGCATCTGAAAGTAGAAACTCGCCCGATTACAACGGTATTTGTATTTTTTCCCTAGGCCATTCTGGTTAAGCGTCTGGAGCAGCAGAATTGCGAAAAATTTTTTGCCTTCTCAACCATTTCTTGGCTTCAAACTCCCATATCTCGTGAACGGATTGACCTAACTCAAAAATTCCTGTTGCGTCTGAAAGTAGAAACTCGCCCGGTTACAACGGTATGTGTATTTTTTCCCTAGGCCATTCTGGTTAAGCGTTTGGAGCAGCAGAAGTGCGAAAAATTTGTTGTCTTCTCAACCATTTCTTAGCTTCAAACTCCCATATCTCGCGAACGGATTGACGTAACCCAAAAATTCCAGTTGCATCTGAAAGTAGAAACTCGCCCGATTACAACGGTATTTGTATTTTTTCCCTAGGCCGTTCTGGTTAAGCGTTTGGAGCAGCAGAATTGCGAAAAATTTTTTGTCTTCTCAACCATTTCTTGGCTTCAAACTCCCATATCTCGCGAACGGATTGAGGTAACCCAAAAATTCCTGTTGCATCTGAAAGTAGAAACTCGCCCGATTACAACGGTATGTGAATTTTTCCCTAGTCCATTCTGGTTAAGCGTTCGGAGCAGCAAAATTGCGAAAAATTTTTTGCCTTCTCAACCATTTCTTGGCTGCAAACTCCCATATTTCGCGAACGGATTGACCTAACCCAAAAATTCCTATTGCATCTGAAAGTAGAAACTCGCCCGATTACAACGGTATGTGTATTTTTTCCCAAGGCCATTCTGGTTAAGCGTTTGGAGCAGCAGAATTGTGAAAAATTTTTTGCCTTCTCTACCATTTCTTGGCTTCAAACTCCCATATCTCGCGAACGGACTGACCTAACCCAAAAATTCCTATTGCATCTGAAAGTAGAAACTCGCCCGATTACAACGGTATGTGTATTTTTTCCCTAGGCCATTCTGGTTAAGCGTCTGGAGCAGCAGAATTGCGAAAAATTTTTTGCCTTCTCATCCATTTCTTGGCTTCAAACTCCCATATCTCGTGAACGGATTGACCTAACTCAAAAATTCCTGTTGCGTCTGAAAGAAGAAACTCGCCCGGTTACAACGGTATGTGTATTTCTTCAATGGCCATTCTGGTTAAGCGTTTGGAGCAGCAGAAGTGCGAAAAATTTGGTGTCTTCTCAACCATTTCTTAGCTTCAAACTCCCATATCTCGCGAAGGGATTGACCTAACCCAAAAATTCCTATTGCATCTGAAAGTAGAAACTCGCCCGATTACAACGGTATGTGTATTTTTTCCCTAGGCCATTCTGGTTAAGCGTTTGGAGCAGCAGAATTGCGAAAAATTTTTTGCCTTCTCAACCATTTCTTGGCTTCAAACTCCCATATCTCGCGAACGGATTGACCTAACTCAAAAATTCCTGTTGCGTCTGGAAGTAGAAACTCGCCCGGTTACAACGGTATGTGTATTTTTTCCCTAGGCCATTCTGGTTAAGCGTTTGGAGCAGCAGAAGTGCGAAAAATTTGTTGCATTCTCAACCATTTCTTAGATTCAAACTCCCATATCTCGCGAACGGATTGACGTAACCCAAAAATTCCAGTTGCATCTGAAAGTAGAAACTCGCCCGATTACAACGGTATGTGAATTTTTCCCTAGGCCATTCTGGTTAAGCGTTCGGAGCAGCAAAATTGTGAAAAATTTTTTGCCTTCTCAACCATTTCTTGGCTTCAAACTCCCATATCTCGCGAACGGATTGACCTAACCCAAAAATTCCTATTGCATCTGAAAGTAGAAACTCGCCCGATTACAACGGTATGTGTATTTTTTCCCTAGGCCATTCTGGTTAAGCGTTTGGAGCAGCAGAATTGCGAAAAATTTTTTGCCTTCTCAACCATTTCTTGGCTTCAAACTCCCATATCTCGCGAACGGATTGACCTAACTCAAAAATTCCTGTTGCGTCTGGAAGTAGAAACTCGCCCGGTTACAACGGTATGTGTATTTTTTCCCTAGGCCATTCTGGTTAAGCGTTTGGAGCAGCAGAAGTGCGAAAAATTTGTTGCATTCTCAACCATTTCTTAGATTCAAACTCCCATATCTCGCGAACGGATTGACGTAACCCAAAAATTCCAGTTGCATCTGAAAGTAGAAACTCGCCCGATTACAACGGTATGTGAATTTTTCCCTAGGCCATTCTGGTTAAGCGTTCGGAGCAGCAAAATTGCGAAAAATTTTTTGCCTTCTCAACCATTTCTTGTCTTCAAACTCCCATATCTCGCGAACGGATTGACCTAACCCAAAAATTCCTATTGCATCTGAAAATAGAAACTCGCCCGATTACAACGGTATGTGTATTTTATCCCTAGGCCATTCTGGTTAAGCGTTTGGAGCAGCAGAATTGCGAAAAATTTTTTGCCTTCTCAACCATTTCTTGGCTTCAAACTCCCATATCTCGCGAACGGATTGACCTAACTCAAAAATTCCTGTTGCGTCTGGAAGTAGAAACTCGCCCGGTTACAACGGTATGTGTATTTTTTCCCTAGGCCATTCTGGTTAAGCGTTTGGAGCAGCAGAAGTGCGAAATATTTGTTGCATTCTCAACCATTTCTTAGCTTCAAACTCCCATATCTCGCGAACGGATTGACGTAACCCAAAAATTCCAGTTGCGTCTGAAAGTAGAAACTCGCCCGATTACAACGGTATGTGTATTTTTTCCCTAGGCCATTCTGGATAAGCGTTTGGAGCAGCAGAATTGCGAAAAATTTTTTGCCTTCTCAACCATTTCTTGTCTTCAAACTCCCATATCTCGCGAACGATTGACCTAACCCAAAAATTCCTATTGCATCTGAAAGTAGAAACTCGCCCGATTACAGCGGTATTTGTATTTTTTCCCTAGGCCGTTCTGGTTAAGCGTTTGGAGCAGCAGAATTGCGAAAAATTTGTTGTCTTCTCAACCATTTCTTAGATTCAAACTCCCATATCTCGCGAACGGATTGACGTAACCCAAAAATTCCTGTTGCATCTGAAAGTAGAAACTCGCCCGATTACAACGGTATGTGAATTTTTCCCTTGGCCATTCTGGTTAAGCGTTTGGAGCAGCAGAAGTGCGAAATATTTGTTGCATTCTCAACCATTTCTTAGCTTCAAACTCCCATATCTCGCGAACGGATTGACGTAACCCAAAAATTCCAGTTGCGTCTGAAAGTAGAAACTCGCCCGATTACAACGGTATGTGTATTTTTTCCCTAGGCCATTCTGGATAAGCGTTTGGAGCAGCAGAATTGCGAAAAATTTTTTGCCTTCTCAACCATTTCTTGTCTTCAAACTCCCATATCTCGCGAATGGATTGACCTAACCCAAAAATTCCTATTGCATCTGAAAGTAGAAACTCGCCCGATTACAGCGGTATTTGTATTTTTTCCCTAGGCCGTTCTGGTTAAGCTTTGGAGCAGCAGAAGTGCGAAAAATTTGTTGTCTTCTCAACCATTTCTTAGATTCAAACTCCCATATCTCGCGAACGGATTGACGTAACCCAAAAATTCCTGTTGCATCTGAAAGTAGAAACTCGCCCGATTACAACGGTATGTGAATTTTTCCCTAGGCCATTCTGGTTAAGCGTTCGGAGCAGCAAAATTGCGAAAAATTTTTTGCCTTCTCAACCATTTCTTGGCTGCAAACTCCCATATCTCGCGAACGGATTGACCTAACCCAAAAATTCCTATTGCATCTGAAAGTAGAAACTCGCCCGATTACAACGGTATGTGTATTTTTTCCCAAGGCCATTCTGGTTAAGCGTTTGGAGCAGCAGAATTGTGAAAAATTTTTTGCCTTCTCTACCATTTCTTGGCTTCAAACTCCCATATCTGGCGAACGGACTGACCTAACCCAAAAATTCCTATTGCATCTGAAAGTAGAAACTCGCCCGATTACAACGGTATGTGTATTTTTTCCCTAGGCCATTCTGGTTAAGCGTCTGGAGCAGCAGAATTGCGAAAAATTTTTTGCCTTCTCATCCATTTCTTGGCTTCAAACTCCCATATCTCGTGAACGGATTGACCTAACTCAAAAATTCCTGTTGCGTCTGAAAGAAGAAACTCGCCCGTTTACAACGGTATGTGTATTTCTTCAATGGCCATTCTGGTTAAGCGTTTGGAGCAGCAGAAGTGCGAAAAATTTGGTGTCTTCTCAACCATTTCTTAGCTTCAAACTCCCATATCTCGCGAAGGGATTGACCTAACCCAAAAATTCCTATTGCATCTGAAAGTAGAAACTCGCCCGATTACAACGGTATGTGTATTTTTTCCCTAGGCCATTCTGGTTAAGCGTTTGGAGCAGCAGAATTGCGAAAAATTTTTTGCCTTCTCAACCATTTCTTGGCTTCAAACTCCCATATCTCGCGAACGGATTGACCTAACTCAAAAATTCCTGTTGCGTCTGGAAGTAGAAACTCGCCCGGTTACAACGGTATGTGTATTTTTTCCCTAGGCCATTCTGGTTAAGCGTTTGGAGCAGCAGAAGTGCGAAAAATTTGTTGCATTCTCAACCATTTCTTAGATTCAAACTCCCATATCTCGCGAACGGATTGACGTAACCCAAAAATTCCAGTTGCATCTGAAAGTAGAAACTCGCCCGATTACAACGGTATTTGTATTTTTTCCCTAGGCCGTTCTGGTTAAGCGTTTGGAGCAGCAGAATTGCGAAAAATTTTTTGTCTTCTCAACCATTTCTTGGCTTCAAACTCCCATATCTCGCGAACGGATTGAGGTAACCCAAAAATTCCTGTTGCATCTGAAAGTAGAAACTCGCCCGATTTCAACGGTATGTGAATTTTTCCCTAGGCCATTCTGGTTAAGCGTTCGGAGCAGCAAAATTGCGAAAAATTTTTTGCCTTCTCAACCATTTCTTGGCTGCAAACTCCCATATCTCGCGAACGGATTGACCTAACCCAAAAATTCCTATTGCATCTGAAAGTAGAAACTCGCCCGATTACAACGGTATGTGTATTTTTTCCCAAGGCCATTCTGGTTAAGCGTTTGGAGCAGCAGAATTGTGAAAAATTTTTTGCCTTCTCTACCATTTCTTGGCTTCAAACTCCCATATCTCGCGAACGGACTGACCTAACCCAAAAATTCCTATTGCATCTGAAAGTAGAAACTCGCCCGATTACAACGGTATGTGTATTTTTTCCCTAGGCCATTCTGGTTAAGCGTCTGGAGCAGCAGAATTGCGAAAAATTTTTTGCCTTCTCATCCATTTCTTGGCTTCAAACTCCCATATCTCGTGAACGGATTGACCTAACTCAAAAATTCCTGTTGCGTCTGAAAGTAGAAACTCGCCCGGTTACAACGGTATGTGTATTTCTTCAATGGCCATTCTGGTTAAGCGTTTGGAGCAGCAGAAGTGCGAAAAATTTGTTGTCTTCTCAACCATTTCTTAGCTTCAAACTCCCATATCTCGCGAACGGATTGACGTAACCCAAAAATTCCAGTTGCATCTGAAAGTAGAAACTCGCCCGATTACAACGGTATTTGTATTTTTTCCCTAGGCCGTTCTGGTTAAGCGTTTGGAGCAGCAGAATTGCGAAAAATTTTTTGTCTTCTCAACCATTTCTTGGCTTCAAACTCCCATATCTCGCGAACGGATTGAGGTAACCCAAAAATTCCTGTTGCATCTGAAAGTAGAAACTCGCCCGATTTCAACGGTATGTGAATTTTTCCCTAGGCCATTCTGGTTAAGCGTTCGGAGCAGCAAAATTGCGAAAAATTTTTTGCCTTCTCAACCATTTCTTGGCTGCAAACTCCCATATCTCGCGAACGGATTGACCTAACCCAAAAATTCCTATTGCATCTGAAAGTAGAAACTCGCCCGATTACAACGGTATGTGTATTTTTTCCCAAGGCCATTCTGGTTAAGCGTTTGGAGCAGCAGAATTGTGAAAAATTTTTTGCCTTCTCTACCATTTCTTGGCTTCAAACTCCCATATCTCGCGAACGGACTGACCTAACCCAAAAATTCCTATTGCATCTGAAAGTAGAAACTCGCCCGATTACAACGGTATGTGTATTTTTTCCCTAGGCCATTCTGGTTAAGCGTCTGGAGCAGCAGAATTGCGAAAAATTTTTTGCCTTCTCATCCATTTCTTGGCTTCAAACTCCCATATCTCGTGAACGGATTGACCTAACTCAAAAATTCCTGTTGCGTCTGAAAGTAGAAACTCGCCCGGTTACAACGGTATGTGTATTTCTTCAATGGCCATTCTGGTTAAGCGTTTGGAGCAGCAGAAGTGCGAAAAATTTGTTGTCTTCTCAACCATTTCTTAGCTTCAAACTCCCATATCTCGCGAAGGGATTGACCTAACCCAAAAATTCCTATTGCATCTGAAAGTAGAAACTCGCCCGATTACAACGGTATGTGTATTTTTTCCCTAGGCCATTCTGGTTAAGCGTTTGGAGCAGCAGAATTGCGAAAAATTTTTTGCCTTCTCAACCATTTCTTGGCTTCAAACTCCCATATCTCGCGAACGGATTGACCTAACTCAAAAATTCCTGTTGCGTCTGGAAGTAGAAACTCGCCCGGTTACAACGGTATGTGTATTTTTTCCCTAGGCCATTCTGGTTAAGCGTTTGGAGCAGCAGAAGTGCGAAAAATTTGTTGCATTCTCAACCATTTCTTAGATTCAAACTCCCATATCTCGCGAACGGATTGACGTAACCCAAAAATTCCAGTTGCATCTGAAAGTAGAAACTCGCCCGATTACAACGGTATGTGAATTTTTCCCTAGGCCATTCTGGTTAAGCGTTCGGAGCAGCAAAATTGTGAAAAATTTTTTGCCTTCTCAACCATTTCTTGGCTTCAAACTCCCATATCTCGCGAACGGATTGACCTAACCCAAAAATTCCTATTGCATCTGAAAGTAGAAACTCGCCCGATTACAACGGTATGTGTATTTTTTCCCTAGGCCATTCTGGTTAAGCGTTTGGAGCAGCAGAATTGCGAAAAATTTTTTGCCTTCTCAACCATTTCTTGGCTTCAAACTCCCATATCTCGCGAACGGATTGACCTAACTCAAAAATTCCTGTTGCGTCTGGAAGTAGAAACTCGCCCGGTTACAACGGTATGTGTATTTTTTCCCTAGGCCATTCTGGTTAAGCGTTTGGAGCAGCAGAAGTGCGAAAAATTTGTTGCATTCTCAACCATTTCTTAGATTCAAACTCCCATATCTCGCGAACGGATTGACGTAACCCAAAAATTCCAGTTGCATCTGAAAGTAGAAACTCGCCCGATTACAACGGTATGTGAATTTTTCCCTAGGCCATTCTGGTTAAGCGTTCGGAGCAGCAAAATTGCGAAAAATTTTTTGCCTTCTCAACCATTTCTTGTCTTCAAACTCCCATATCTCGCGAACGGATTGACCTAACCCAAAAATTCCTATTGCATCTGAAAATAGAAACTCGCCCGATTACAACGGTATGTGTATTTTATCCCTAGGCCATTCTGGTTAAGCGTTTGGAGCAGCAGAATTGCGAAAAATTTTTTGCCTTCTCAACCATTTCTTGGCTTCAAACTCCCATATCTCGCGAACGGATTGACCTAACTCAAAAATTCCTGTTGCGTCTGGAAGTAGAAACTCGCCCGGTTACAACGGTATGTGTATTTTTTCCCTAGGCCATTCTGGTTAAGCGTTTGGAGCAGCAGAAGTGCGAAATATTTGTTGCATTCTCAACCATTTCTTAGCTTCAAACTCCCATATCTCGCGAACGGATTGACGTAACCCAAAAATTCCAGTTGCGTCTGAAAGTAGAAACTCGCCCGATTACAACGGTATGTGTATTTTTTCCCTAGGCCATTCTGGATAAGCGTTTGGAGCAGCAGAATTGCGAAAAATTTTTTGCCTTCTCAACCATTTCTTGTCTTCAAACTCCCATATCTCGCGAACGATTGACCTAACCCAAAAATTCCTATTGCATCTGAAAGTAGAAACTCGCCCGATTACAGCGGTATTTGTATTTTTTCCCTAGGCCGTTCTGGTTAAGCGTTTGGAGCAGCAGAATTGCGAAAAATTTGTTGTCTTCTCAACCATTTCTTAGATTCAAACTCCCATATCTCGCGAACGGATTGACGTAACCCAAAAATTCCTGTTGCATCTGAAAGTAGAAACTCGCCCGATTACAACGGTATGTGAATTTTTCCCTTGGCCATTCTGGTTAAGCGTTTGGAGCAGCAGAAGTGCGAAATATTTGTTGCATTCTCAACCATTTCTTAGCTTCAAACTCCCATATCTCGCGAACGGATTGACGTAACCCAAAAATTCCAGTTGCGTCTGAAAGTAGAAACTCGCCCGATTACAACGGTATGTGTATTTTTTCCCTAGGCCATTCTGGATAAGCGTTTGGAGCAGCAGAATTGCGAAAAATTTTTTGCCTTCTCAACCATTTCTTGTCTTCAAACTCCCATATCTCGCGAATGGATTGACCTAACCCAAAAATTCCTATTGCATCTGAAAGTAGAAACTCGCCCGATTACAGCGGTATTTGTATTTTTTCCCTAGGCCGTTCTGGTTAAGCTTTGGAGCAGCAGAAGTGCGAAAAATTTGTTGTCTTCTCAACCATTTCTTAGATTCAAACTCCCATATCTCGCGAACGGATTGACGTAACCCAAAAATTCCTGTTGCATCTGAAAGTAGAAACTCGCCCGATTACAACGGTATGTGAATTTTTCCCTAGGCCATTCTGGTTAAGCGTTCGGAGCAGCAAAATTGCGAAAAATTTTTTGCCTTCTCAACCATTTCTTGGCTGCAAACTCCCATATCTCGCGAACGGATTGACCTAACCCAAAAATTCCTATTGCATCTGAAAGTAGAAACTCGCCCGATTACAACGGTATGTGTATTTTTTCCCAAGGCCATTCTGGTTAAGCGTTTGGAGCAGCAGAATTGTGAAAAATTTTTTGCCTTCTCTACCATTTCTTGGCTTCAAACTCCCATATCTGGCGAACGGACTGACCTAACCCAAAAATTCCTATTGCATCTGAAAGTAGAAACTCGCCCGATTACAAGGGTATGTGTATTTTTTCCCTAGGCCATTCTGGTTAAGCGTCTGGAGCAGCAGAATTGCGAAAAATTTTTTGCCTTCTCAACCATTTCTTGGCTTCAAACTCCCATATCTCGTGAACGGATTGACCTAACTCAAAAATTCCTGTTGCGTCTGAAAGTAGAAACTCGCCCGGTTACAACGTTATGTGTATTTTTTCCCTAGGCCATTCTGGTTAAGCGTTTGGAGCAGCAGAAATGCGAAAAATTTGTTGTCTTCTCAACCATTTCTTAGCTTCAAACTCCCATATCTCGCGAACGGATTGACGTAACCCAAAAATTCCAGTTGCATCTGAAAGTAGAAACTCGCCCGATTACAACGGTATTTGTATTTTTTCCCTAGGCCGTTCTGGTTAAGCGTTTGGAGCAGCAGAATTGCGAAAAATTTTTTGTCTTCTCAACCATTTCTTGGCTTCAAACTCCCATATCTCGCGAACGGATTGACCTAACCCAAAAATTCCTATTGCATCTGAAAGTAGAAACTCGCCCGATTACAACGGTATGTGTATTTTTTCCCTAGGCCATTCTGGTTAAGCGTTTGGAGCAGCAGAATTGTGAAAAATTTTTTGCCTTCTCTACCATTTCTTGGCTTCAAACTCCCATATCTCGCGAACGGATTGACCTAACCCAAATATTCCTATTGCACCTGAAAGTAGAAACTCGCCCGATTACAACGGTATGTGTATTTTTTCCCTAGGCGATTCTGGTTAAGCGTTTGGAGCTGCAGAAGTGCGAAAAATTTGTTGTCTTCTCAACCATTTCTTAGCTTCAAACTCCCATATCTCGCGAACGGATTGACGTAACCCAAAATTTCCTATTGCATCTGAAAGTAGAAACTCGCCCGATTATAACGGTATGTGTATTTTTTCCCTAGGCCATTCTGGTTAAGCGTTTGGAGCAGCAGAAGTGCGAAAAATTTTTTGCCTTCTCAACCATTTCTTGTCTTCAAACTCCCATATCTCGCGAACGGATTGACGTAACCCAAAAATTCCAGTTGCATCTGAAAGTAGAAACTCGCCCGATTACAACGGTATGTGTATTTTTTCCCTAGGCCATTCTGGTTAAGCGTTTGGAGCAGCAGAAGTGCGAAAAATTTTTTGCCTTCTCAACCATTTCTTGTCTTCAAACTCCCATATCTCGCGAACGGATTGACCAAACCCAAAAATTCCTGCTGCGTCTGAAAGTAGAAACTCGCCCGATTACAACGGTATGCGTATTTTTTCCCCAGGCCATTCTGGTTAACCGTTTGGAGCAGCAGAAGTGCGAAAAATTTGTTGTCTTCTCAACCATTTCTTAGCTTCAAAGTCCCATATCTCGCGAACGGATTGACCGAACCCAAAAATTCCTGCTGCGTCTGAAAGTAGAATCTCGCCCGATTACAACGGTATGCGTAGTTTTTCCCTAGGCCATTCTGGTTAAGCGTTTGGAGCAGCAGAAGTGCGAAAAATTTGTTGTCTTCTCAACCATTTCTCGGCTTCAAACTCCCATAACTCGCGAACGGATTGACCTAACCCAAATATTCCTATTGCATCGGAAAGTAGAAACTCGCCCGATTACAAGGGTATGTGTATTTTTTCCCTAGGCCATTCTGGTTAAGCGTTTGGAGCAGCAGAAGTGCGAAAAATTTGTTGTCTTCTCAACCATTTCTTAGCTTCAAACTCCCATATCTCGCGAACGGATTGACGTAACCCAAAATTTCCTATTGCATCTGAAAGTAGAAACTCGCCCGATTATAACGGTATGTGTATTTTTTCCCTAGGCCATTCTGGTTAAGCGTCTGGAGCAGCAGAATTGCGAAAAATTTTTTGCCTTCTCATCCATTTCTTGGCTTCAAACTCCCATATCTCGTGAACGGATTGACCTAACTCAAAAATTCCTGTTGCGTCTGAAAGTAGAAACTCGCCCGGTTACAACGGTATGTGTATTTCTTCAATGGCCATTCTGGTTAAGCGTTTGGAGCAGCAGAAGTGCGAAAAATTTGTTGTCTTCTCAACCATTTCTTAGCTTCAAACTCCCATATCTCGCGAAGGGATTGACCTAACCCAAAAATTCCTATTGCATCTGAAAGTAGAAACTCGCCCGATTACAACGGTATGTGTATTTTTTCCCTAGGCCATTCTGGTTAAGCGTTTGGAGCAGCAGAATTGCGAAAAATTTTTTGCCTTCTCAACCATTTCTTGGCTTCAAACACCCATATCTCGCGAACGGATTGACCTAACTCAAAAATTCCTGTTGCGTCTGGAAGTAGAAACTCGCCCGGTTACAACGGTATGTGTATTTTTTCCCTAGGCCATTCTGGTTAAGCGTTTGGAGCAGCAGAAGTGCGAAAAATTTGTTGCATTCTCAACCATTTCTTAGATTCAAACTCCCATATCTCGCGAACGGATTGACGTAACCCAAAAATTCCAGTTGCATCTGAAAGTAGAAACTCGCCCGATTACAACGGTATGTGAATTTTTCCCTAGGCCATTCTGGTTAAGCGTTCGGAGCAGCAAAATTGTGAAAAATTTTTTGCCTTCTCAACCATTTCTTGGCTTCAAACTCCCATATCTCGCGAACGGATTGACCTAACCCAAAAATTCCTATTGCATCTGAAAGTAGAAACTCGCCCGATTACAACGGTATGTGTATTTTTTCCCTAGGCCATTCTGGTTAAGCGTTTGGAGCAGCAGAAGTGCGAAATATTTGTTGCATTCTCAACCATTTCTTAGCTTCAAACTCCCATATCTCGCGAACGGATTGACCTAACCCAAAAATTCCTATTGCATCTGAAAGTAGAAACTCGCCCGATTACAACGGTATGTGTATTTTTTCCCTAGGCCATTCTGGTTAAGCGTTTGGAGCAGCAGAATTGCGAAAAATTTTTTGCCTTCTCAACCATTTCTTGGCTTCAAACTCCCATATCTCGCGAACGGATTGACCTAACTCAAAAATTCCTGTTGCGTCTGGAAGTAGAAACTCGCCCGGTTACAACGGAATGTGTATTTTTTCCCTAGGCCATTCTGGTTAAGCGTTTGGAGCAGCAGAAGTGCGAAAAATTTGTTGCATTCTCAACCATTTCTTAGATTCAAACTCCCATATCTCGCGAACGGATTGACGTAACCCAAAAATTCCAGTTGCATCTGAAAGTAGAAACTCGCCCGATTACAAAGGTATGTGAATTTTTCCCTAGGCCATTCTGGTTAAGCGTTCGGAGCAGCAAAATTGCGAAAAATTTTTTGCCTTCTCAACCATTTCTTGGCTTCAAACTCCCATATCTCGCGAACGGATTGACCTAACCCAAAAATTCCTATTGCATCTGAAAATAGAAACTCGCCCGATTACAACGGTATGTGTATTTTATCCCTAGGCCATTCTGGTTAAGCGTTTGGAGCAGCAGAATTGCGAAAAATTTTTTGCCTTCTCAACCATTTCTTGGCTTCAAACTCCCATATCTCGCGAACGGATTGACCTAACTCAAAAATTCCTGTTGCGTCTGGAAGTAGAAACTCGCCCGGTTACAACGGTATGTGTATTTTTTCCCTAGGCCATTCTGGTTAAGCGTTTGGAGCAGCAGAAGTGCGAAATATTTGTTGCATTCTCAACCATTTCTTAGCTTCAAACTCCCATATCTCGCGAACGGATTGATGTAACCCAAAAATTCCAGTTGCGTCTGAAAGTAGAAACTCGCCCGATTACAACGGTATGTGTATTTTTTCCCTAGGCCATTCTGGATAAGCGTTTGGAGCAGCAGAATTGCGAAAAATTTTTTGCCTTCTCAACCATTTCTTGTCTTCAAACTCCCATATCTCGCGAACGATTGACCTAACCCAAAAATTCCTATTGCATCTGAAAGTAGAAACTCGCCCGATTACAGCGGTATTTGTATTTTTTCCCTAGGCCGTTCTGGTTAAGCGTTTGGAGCAGCAGAAGTGCGAAAAATTTGTTGTCTTCTCAACCATTTCTTAGATTCAAACTCCCATATCTCGCGAACGGATTGACGTAACCCAAAAATTCCTGTTGCATCTGAAAGTAGAAACTCGCCCGATTACAACGGTATGTGAATTTTTCCCTTGGCCATTCTGGTTAAGCGTTTGGAGCAGCAGAAGTGCGAAATATTTGTTGCATTCTCAACCATTTCTTAGCTTCAAACTCCCATATCTCGCGAACGGATTGACGTAACCCAAAAATTCCAGTTGCGTCTGAAAGTAGAAACTCGCCCGATTACAACGGTATGTGTATTTTTTCCCTAGGCCATTCTGGATAAGCGTTTGGAGCAGCAGAATTGTGAAAAATTTTTTGCCTTCTCTACCATTTCTTGGCTTCAAACTCCCATATCTGGCGAACGGACTGACCTAACCCAAAAATTCCTATTGCATCTGAAAGTAGAAACTCGCCCGATTACAACGGTATGTGTATTTTTTCCCTAGGCCATTCTGGTTAAGCGTCTGGAGCAGCAGAATTGCGAAAAATTTTTTGCCTTCTCAACCATTTCTTGGCTTCAAACTCCCATATCTCGTGAACGGATTGACCTAACTCAAAAATTCCTGTTGCGTCTGAAAGTAGAAACTCGCCCGGTTACAACGGTATGTGTATTTTTTCCCTAGGCCATTCTGGTTAAGCGTTTGGAGCAGCAGAAGTGCGAAAAATTTGTTGTCTTCTCAACCATTTCTTAGCTTCAAACTCCCATATCTCGCGAACGGATTGACGTAACCCAAAAATTCCAGTTGCATCTGAAAGTAGAAACTCGCCCGATTACAACGGTATTTGTATTTTTTCCCTAGGCCGTTCTGGTTAAGCGTTTGGAGCAGCAGAATTGCGAAAAATTTTTTGTCTTCTCAACCATTTCTTGGCTTCAAACTCCCATATCTCGCGAACGGATTGACGTAACCCAAAAATTCCTGTTGCATCTGAAAGTAGAAACTCGCCCGATTACAACGGTATGTGAATTTTTCCCTAGGCCATTCTGGTTAAGCGTTCGGAGCAGCAAAATTGCGAAAAATTTTTTGCCTTCTCAACCATTTCTTGGCTGCAAACTCCCATATCTCGCGAACGGATTGACCTAACCCAAAAATTCCTATTGCATCTGAAAGTAGAAACTCGCCCGATTACAACGGTATGTGTATTTCTTCAATGGCCATTCTGGTTAAGCGTTTGGAGCAGCAGAAGTGCGAAAAATTTGTTTTCTTCTCAACCATTTCTTAGCTTCAAACTCCCATATCTCGCGAAGGGATTGACCTAACCCAAAAATTCCTATTGCATCTGAAAGTAGAAACTCGCCCGATTACAACGGTATGTGTATTTTTTCCCTAGGCCATTCTGGTTAAGCGTTTGGAGCAGCAGAATTGCGAAAAATTTTTTGCCTTCTCAACCATTTCTTGGCTTCAAACTCCCATATCTCGCGAACGGATTGACCTAACTCAAAAATTCCTGTTGCGTCTGGAAGTAGAAACTCGCCCGGTTACAACGGTATGTGTATTTTTTCCCTAGGCCATTCTGGTTAAGCGTTTGGAGCAGCAGAAGTGCGAAAAATTTGTTGCATTCTCAACCATTTCTTAGATTCAAACACCCATATCTCGCGAACGGATTGACCTAACCCAAAAATTCCTATTGCATCTGAAAGTAGAAACTCGCCCGATTACAACGGTATGTGTATTTTTTCCCTAGGCCATTCTGGTTAAGCGTTTGGAGCAGCAGAATTGCGAAAAATTTTTTGCCTTCTCAACCATTTCTTGGCTTCAAACTCCCATATCTCGCGAACGGATTGACCTAACCCAAAAATTCCTATTGCATCTGAAAATAGAAACTCGCCCGATTACAACGGTATGTGTATTTTATCCCTAGGCCATTCTGGTTAAGCGTTTGGAGCAGCAGAATTGCGAAAAATTTTTTGCCTTCTCAACCATTTCTTGGCTTCAAACTCCCATATCTCGCGAACGGATTGACCTAACTCAAAAATTCCTGTTGCGTCTGGAAGTAGAAACTCGCCCGGTTACAACGGTATGTGTATTTTTTCCCTAGGCCATTCTGGTTAAGCGTTTGGAGCAGCAGAAGTGCGAAATATTTGTTGCATTCTCAACCATTTCTTAGCTTCAAACTCCCATATCTCGCGAACGGATTGACGTAACCCAAAAATTCCAGTTGCGTCTGAAAGTAGAAACTCGCCCGATTACAACGGTATGTGTATTTTTTCCCTAGGCCATTCTGGATAAGCGTTTGGAGCAGCAGAATTGCGAAAAATTTTTTGCCTTCTCAACCATTTCTTGTCTTCAAACTCCCATATCTCGCGAACGATTGACCTAACCCAAAAATTCCTATTGCATCTGAAAGTAGAAACTCGCCCGATTACAGCGGTATTTGTATTTTTTCCCTAGGCCGTTCTGGTTAAGCGTTTGGAGCAGCAGAAGTGCGAAAAATTTGTTGTCTTCTCAACCATTTCTTAGATTCAAACTCCCATATCTCGCGAACGGATTGACGTAACCCAAAAATTCCTGTTGCATCTGAAAGTAGAAACTCGCCCGATTACAACGGTATGTGAATTTTTCCCTTGGCCATTCTGGTTAAGCGTTTGGAGCAGCAGAAGTGCGAAATATTTGTTGCATTCTCAACCATTTCTTAGCTTCAAACTCCCATATCTCGCGAACGGATTGACGTAACCCAAAAATTCCAGTTGCGTCTGAAAGTAGAAACTCGCCCGATTACAACGGTATGTGTATTTTTTCCCTAGGCCATTCTGGATAAGCGTTTGGAGCAGCAGAATTGCGAAAAATTTTTTGCCTTCTCAACCATTTCTTGTCTTCAAACTCCCATATCTCGCGAATGGATTGACCTAACCCAAAAATTCCTATTGCATCTGAAAGTAGAAACTCGCCCGATTACAGCGGTATTTGTATTTTTTCCCTAGGCCGTTCTGGTTAAGCGTTTGGAGCAGCAGAAGTGCGAAAAATTTGTTGTCTTCTCAACCATTTCTTAGATTCAAACTCCCATATCTCGCGAACGGATTGACGTAACCCAAAAATTCCTGTTGCATCTGAAAGTAGAAACTCGCCCGATTACAACGGTATGTGAATTTTTCCCTAGGCCATTCTGGTTAAGCGTTCGGAGCAGCAAAATTGCCAAAAATTTTTTGCCTTCTCAACCATTTCTTGGCTGCAAACTCCCATATCTCGCGAACGGATTGACCTAACCCAAAAATTCCTATTGCATCTGAAAGTAGAAACTCGCCCGATTACAACGGTATGTGTATTTTTTCCCAAGGCCATTCTGGTTAAGCGTTTGGAGCAGCAGAATTGTGAAAAATTTTTTGCCTTCTCTACCATTTCTTGGCTTCAAACTCCCATATCTGGCGAACGGACTGACCTAACCCAAAAATTCCTATTGCATCTGAAAGTAGAAACTCGCCCGATTACAAGGGTATGTGTATTTTTTCCCTAGGCCATTCTGGTTAAGCGTCTGGAGCAGCAGAATTGCGAAAAATTTTTTGCCTTCTCAACCATTTCTTGGCTTCAAACTCCCATATCTCGTGAACGGATTGACCTAACTCAAAAATTCCTGTTGCGTCTGAAAGTAGAAACTCGCCCGGTTACAACGGTATGTGTATTTTTTCCCTAGGCCATTCTGGTTAAGCGTTTGGAGCAGCAGAAGTGCGAAAAATTTGTTGTCTTCTCAACCATTTCTTAGGTTCAAACTCCCATATCTCGCGAACGGATTGACGTAACCCAAAAATTCCAGTTGCATCTGAAAGTAGAAACTCGCCCGATTACAACGGTATTTGTATTTTTTCCCTAGGCCGTTCTGGTTAAGCGTTTGGAGCAGCAGAATTGCGAAAAATTTTTTGTCTTCTCAACCATTTCTTGGCTTCAAACTCCCATATCTCGCGAACGGATTGACCTAACCCAAAAATTCCTATTGCATCTGAAAGTAGAAACTCGCCCGATTACAACGGTATGTGTATTTTTTCCCTAGGCCATTCTGGTTAAGCGTTTGGAGCAGCAGAAGTGCGAAAAATTTGTTGCATTCTCAACCATTTCTTAGATTCAAACTCCCATATCTCGCGAACGGATTGACGTAACCCAAAAATTCCAGTTGCATCTGAAAGTAGAAACTCGCCCGATTACAACGGTATGTGAATTTTTCCCTAGGCCATTCTGGTTAAGCGTTCGGAGCAGCAAAATTGCGAAAAATTTTTTGCCTTCTCAACCATTTCTTGTCTTCAAACTCCCATATCTCGCGAACGGATTGACCTAACCCAAAAATTCCTATTGCATCTGAAAATAGAAACTCGCCCGATTACAACGGTATGTGTATTTTATCCCTAGGCCATTCTGGTTAAGCGTTTGGAGCAGCAGAATTGCGAAAAATTTTTTGCCTTCTCAACCATTTCTTGGCTTCAAACTCCCATATCTCGCGAACGGATTGACCTAACTCAAAAATTCCTGTTGCGTCTGGAAGTAGAAACTCGCCCGGTTACAACGGTATGTGTATTTTTTCCCTAGGCCATTCTGGTTAAGCGTTTGGAGCAGCAGAAGTGCGAAATATTTGTTGCATTCTCAACCATTTCTTAGCTTCAAACTCCCATATCTCGCGAACGGATTGACGTAACCCAAAAATTCCAGTTGCGTCTGAAAGAAGAAACTCGCCCGATTACAACGGTATGTGTATTTTTTCCCTAGGCCATTCTGGATAAGCGTTTGGAGCAGCAGAATTGCGAAAAATTTTTTGCCTTCTCAACCATTTCTTGTCTTCAAACTCCCATATCTCGCGAACGATTGACCTAACCCAAAAATTCCTATTGCATCTGAAAGTAGAAACTCGCCCGATTACAGCGGTATTTGTATTTTTTCCCTAGGCCGTTCTGGTTAAGCGTTTGGAGCAGCAGAAGTGCGAAAAATTTGTTGTCTTCTCAACCATTTCTTAGATTCAAACTCCCATATCTCGCGAACGGATTGACGTAACCCAAAAATTCCTGTTGCATCTGAAAGTAGAAACTCGCCCGATTACAACGGTATGTGAATTTTTCCCTTGGCCATTCTGGTTAAGCGTTTGGAGCAGCAGAAGTGCGAAATATTTGTTGCATTCTCAACCATTTCTTAGCTTCAAACTCCCATATCTCGCGAACGGATTGACGTAACCCAAAAATTCCAGTTGCGTCTGAAAGTAGAAACTCGCCCGATTACAACGGTATGTGTATTTTTTCCCTAGGCCATTCTGGATAAGCGTTTGGAGCAGCAGAATTGCGAAAAATTTTTTGCCTTCTCAACCATTTCTTGTCTTCAAACTCCCATATCTCGCGAATGGATTGACCTAACCCAAAAATTCCTATTGCATCTGAAAGTAGAAACTCGCCCGATTACAGCGGTATTTGTATTTTTTCCCTAGGCCGTTCTGGTTAAGCGTTTGGAGCAGCAGAAGTGCGAAAAATTTGTTGTCTTCTCAACCATTTCTTAGATTCAAACTCCCATATCTCGCGAACGGATTGACGTAACCCAAAAATTCCTGTTGCATCTGAAAGTAGAAACTCGCCCGATTACAACGGTATGTGAATTTTTCCCTAGGCCATTCTGGTTAAGCGTTCGGAGCAGCAAAATTGCCAAAAATTTTTTGCCTTCTCAACCATTTCTTGGCTGCAAACTCCCATATCTCGCGAACGGATTGACCTAACCCAAAAATTCCTATTGCATCTGAAAGTAGAAACTCGCCCGATTACAACGGTATGTGTATTTTTTCCCAAGGCCATTCTGGTTAAGCGTTTGGAGCAGCAGAATTGTGAAAAATTTTTTGCCTTCTCTACCATTTCTTGGCTTCAAACTCCCATATCTGGCGAACGGACTGACCTAACCCAAAAATTCCTATTGCATCTGAAAGTAGAAACTCGCCCGATTACAAGGGTATGTGTATTTTTTCCCTAGGCCATTCTGGTTAAGCGTCTGGAGCAGCAGAATTGCGAAAAATTTTTTGCCTTCTCAACCATTTCTTGGCTTCAAACTCCCATATCTCGTGAACGGATTGACCTAACTCAAAAATTCCTGTTGCGTCTGAAAGTAGAAACTCGCCCGGTTACAACGGTATGTGTATTTTTTCCCTAGGCCATTCTGGTTAAGCGTTTGGAGCAGCAGAATTGCGAAAAATTTGTTGTCTTCTCAACCATTTCTTAGGTTCAAACTCCCATATCTCGCGAACGGATTGACGTAACCCAAAAATTCCAGTTGCATCTGAAAGTAGAAACTCGCCCGATTACAACGGTATTTGTATTTTTTCCCTAGGCCGTTCTGGTTAAGCGTTTGGAGCAGCAGAATTGCGAAAAATTTTTTGTCTTCTCAACCATTTCTTGGCTTCAAACTCCCATATCTCGCGAACGGATTGACCTAACCCAAAAATTCCTATTGCATCTGAAAGTAGAAACTCGCCCGATTACAACGGTATGTGTATTTTTTCCCTAGGCCATTCTGGTTAAGCGTTTGGAGCAGCAGAAGTGCGAAAAATTTGTTGCATTCTCAACCATTTCTTAGATTCAAACTCCCATATCTCGCGAACGGATTGACGTAACCCAAAAATTCCAGTTGCATCTGAAAGTAGAAACTCGCCCGATTACAACGGTATGTGAATTTTTCCCTAGGCCATTCTGGTTAAGCGTTCGGAGCAGCAAAATTGCGAAAAATTTTTTGCCTTCTCAACCATTTCTTGTCTTCAAACTCCCATATCTCGCGAACGGATTGACCTAACCCAAAAATTCCTATTGCATCTGAAAATAGAAACTCGCCCGATTACAACGGTATGTGTATTTTATCCCTAGGCCATTCTGGTTAAGCGTTTGGAGCAGCAGAATTGCGAAAAATTTTTTGCCTTCTCAACCATTTCTTGGCTTCAAACTCCCATATCTCGCGAACGGATTGACCTAACTCAAAAATTCCTGTTGCGTCTGGAAGTAGAAACTCGCCCGGTTACAACGGTATGTGTATTTTTTCCCTAGGCCATTCTGGTTAAGCGTTTGGAGCAGCAGAAGTTGCGAAATATTTGTTGCATTCTCAACCATTTCTTAGCTTCAAACTCCCATATCTCGCGAAAGGATTGACGTAACCCAAAAATTCCAGTTGCGTCTGAAAGTAGAAACTCGCCCGATTACAACGGTATGTGTATTTTTTCCCTAGGCCATTCTGGATAAGCGTTTGGAGCAGCAGAATTGCGAAAAATTTTTTGCCTTCTCAACCATTTCTTGTCTTCAAACTCCCATATCTCGCGAACGATTGACCTAACCCAAAAATTCCTATTGCATCTGAAAGTAGAAACTCGCCCGATTACAGCGGTATTTGTATTTTTTCCCTAGGCCGTTCTGGTTAAGCGTTTGGAGCAGCAGAAGTGCGAAAAATTTGTTGTCTTCTCAACCATTTCTTAGATTCAAACTCCCATATCTCGCGAACGGATTGACGTAACCCAAAAATTCCTGTTGCATCTGAAAGTAGAAACTCGCCCGATTACAACGGTATGTGAATTTTTCCCTTGGCCATTCTGGTTAAGCGTTTGGAGCAGCAGAAGTGCGAAATATTTGTTGCATTCTCAACCATTTCTTAGCTTCAAACTCCCATATCTCGCGAACGGATTGACGTAACCCAAAAATTCCAGTTGCGTCTGAAAGTAGAAACTCGCCCGATTACAACGGTATGTGTATTTTTTCCCTAGGCCATTCTGGATAAGCGTTTGG